>NC_060279.1:75571709-75801832 GCF_021613505.1 Equus quagga
CATCCATCTATCCATTCTTCCATCCATCCACCCATCCACCCATCCATCTATCCATTCTTCCATTCATCCGTCTATCCATTTGTGCATCCATCTATTCTTCCATCCATCCATCTATTCTTCTATCCATCCATCCATCCATCATATCTTTATTAAGAATCGACAGCACATATTTATCAAGCTTTGTTCTGTGCTTGAGGTTGGGGCTACATTGGTGAACATGGAAGACCCAGTCCCTGCCATCAGGCAGCTAATATAAAGCAGGAAATTAAAACATTAATAAAAACCCAAGTGGTTATTTAGTGACAAGAGTGATCAGGGCAATTGAGGTCATATACAGGAAACTGTGAAAAGGACATCTTCAACTAGGATGTCAAGGAAGCCTTCCTGAGGAGGGGACATGTAAGCTCAGCCTAGAGAACAAGACATAGTCTAAGGGCAGAGGAACAGCAAGTGTGAAAATCCTGAGGTTGGCAGCAACCCGGCCATCACTGCAGCCGGAGTGTGCAGTGAGCAAGGGGGTGAGTGGCAGGAGACGAGGGCAGAAGTGCAGGCAGTGGGGCCCTGGTGAGCAGAGGGGGGAGGCTGCAGGAGGGCGTGGGTGACCTCATCTGGGGAGAAGGGGGGCACGGAGCCAGGACGCCGGGCCAGACCAAGGTATTTGACCGACTTTGGCAGTGGCTGGTGAGCCGTGACTGTTTGAGCAGGAATTGCACACCCGCCCTGACAGCCCAGTTCTCTTTACAGAGGGTGACTCCAAGAACGTGGCAGAGCACGGAAAAGGACAACAGAGGCACTTTCAGTAACGTGACGACAGCAGGTGAGTGGGAGGAGTGATGAGTCAACGGCGGGAGGTGGCTTCAGGCAGCCACGTGGCTTTAATCACAAGTTGCCCAGTGGGAAGGGGAGAATGGGGCTCTACCTGAGGGGGAATTTTTAAATTCCCTTCCGATTTCAAAGTGAACACTGGAGAACTTTGTGTGTGATCAGAAGCGAAAGTTTCCATATTCTCTGCACCTAAGTCTGCAGACTAGACAAGGCTGTCACTTTCTTTCCATTCCTTTGTCTTAATGCCTCCACAAACAGACGGACAGGTCCTCCACTGTCCACAAAGTCTGTCCCTCTGTCTCCCCCTCCCTCTGTCACACACGACTGTCGAGTGCCAGCTCTATGATGGGTGGGTACAGGCATGGCACTCAACAGTCGCCCATGGATTTCTGTGTAAGCCAGGAGTGCTGGGTAATGCAGCGAATGAATCAGAGAGCTCCTGCCCTCACGGGGCTCACATCCTAGGAGGAGACTAAACGAGCCAATAAGTAAATCAGCAAGAAAGTGACAGACTGCCGCAAGTCTTGTGAAGGAAACGGACGGGCGATGTGAGGCAGAGTCAGGGGCGAGGACAGGGAGCTGCTTCAGGTGGGGGCAGGGAAGGCCGCAGTGAGGAGGTGACATCGAGGATAAGAAGGTGCTGCCCTGGGAAGACCTGGAGAATGGGCACCCAGGCAGAAGGAGCCGGAAGAGCAAAAGTCCCGAGGCAGGAAAGATGTTGGCTTTGAGGAAGCACTGGGGTGGGAACAGAGTGATGGTGGGGAGGCAGGCACCAGAGGTCACAGGCTCAGCTCTCAGATGCTCTCCAAGGTGAGCTGCAGGTGGATGCACAGAGCTGTGGGATGGCAGCTCGGAGGGGTCTCAGTGGGTAAAACCTGACGACCCACCCATGCCCCGTAGATGCTGAATGTCTACACATGGTAGACAAAAGCCCTGGAGAGTGGACGAGCTCCCCAGGCTGTCCTTGAAAGGTAAACATCAGGTTTCAGATTCCAGAATATTCAGGTGTGAGTCGTCCGGGACAATCTAGACCCGTGAGGATGGATGCCAGCGTGTCTATTACCTGCTGATGACAGGAACAGTCCTTGGAGTGGGGCTGACCCACCGAGGACTGTGAACTTCAAATGGGGAAGTGCTGGGGGCCAGCGGGGAGGAACAGGACTGTGAAAGCCAGTTCAGGATGGCTTTTAGGGGCCAGCCAGACCTGGGTTTAAACTCTCACTCTACCACCATGTGACCCTGGGCAAATGACTTCAACTCGCCAAGCCTCCGTTTCCTCATCCGTAAAGGGGAAGGATGGGAAAGGATGCAGATGTAGGAACTAAATAAGATGGTACCCACAGAGACCTAACAGTGAGGTCGGAATTTAGCCTTAGCAGAAACTGGCATCTTTCGGGATTTCTGGCGGGTGAGGAATAAGGAGGTGACACAGATTCGTGGCCCCATGTTCTGCCCAAGCAGTGGCTCCTATTCCTTCCTTCTTTGCTTCCCTTTCAGCCAGTTTACAAGAACATTCCTCCACTTTCTGCTAAGCCTTGGAAACAGTAGGGTAAAAATGATTTGACTCTCAGAAGTCACGCCCAGCTCAGCAGAGCACAACCCCAGAGAGACAGGACGCCCAGCTGTCAGCCCCAGCTTGGCCCCACCTGGCTGGGCGACTTGGTGGGAGCCCCTTACCAGCACCCGGTCCCCGTTTTATCATCCTGGAAACAAGGCACGCCCAGGAATCTCATCTGACCCTACAGCTCCGCAGATCCTCCCCAGGGAAGAAGTGACTGCTGTTGCGAGCGTGTCTGAAGCCCTTTCTAAGACAGAGTTCAGTGTCCTGGTTCTTGACGACTGTCTTCCAGGTCTGACGCCGGGAGGCATGTCCCCATCCCAAATGCTCTCAAAATAAACTCACTCTTCATCACATGCAAATGCACTCACCTGCACATGCGTGATTCATAGTTTTAACCACCGGATGGTCTTACATTGAATGTACTGGTGCCACTGGGTCCTGGGGGCGGTGAGGGGCTGTCACTGGGATGAGAGGTCAGCTCAGCTCTGCTTCAGGAACCAGGAGCACCTGGGTCCCGTGCGCAGTGTTGGAGTTTGGGTCCCTCTGGAGCAGCCTTGGGAGGGGGGTCTGTTGAAACCTGTTTATGAGGAAAAGTTCCTGGGGAAAACGAGCAGAGGGATGGGGAAATGGGACAGGGGGAGAAGGTCAGACAAGGTGAAGGGTCCAGGTCTCACGGAGGATAACTTTGGCACCATCCCCTCAGGGGTCCTAGAGGCAGCCTGAGTCCCACCAGGGCCCCCAGGGGTGGGAACCCATGCGCTTGCTCAGAAGGGCTTTGCGCTTGGTGTGATGACAGTCCTAGGATTTGTTGAACAATGGGGCCCACGTGTTCATTTTGCAAACGGTGCAGGTGGCCCTGAGTCACACTGTGGAGTCGGCCCAACAGGGAGGAAGGGAGTCGAGTGTGGAATAAGGCCCCCAGCGCCCCTCAGTGATCAGGTATGGGTGGCCCCTTCAGCCAGGGGCTGTCAAGTACACAGGGACCCAAGGGGACATGGGCAGAGCCCCAGGGGCTCCTGTTACACAATCGAAATTTCAACAATGTCTGCACAAGAAGGGATGCACACAGACACAGGCTGTGGGGGATGCTTCAGTTCACCCAACGGCTCGTCCCTTTCAAAAAGCCCCATGGCGATTGGCGTTCCTCAGCCCTTTGACAAGACTCCACCTTCTGAATTCCAGAATGGGCTCGTGTGGAGGCAACACCTGAGTACTTGTATATTACACCAAGCAGCTCTCCCCTCTCCCGCCCCACCCACACCCACACACACACTCTTTCTCCCCATAAATCTGTATTCTCTTGGAAAATATTCCAAGTCCTATTTTAAGTGGAGATTGATGACTGATGGGTCTTTTTGTTTTTTGTCATTTCTGAGCATCAGTGCATTCATATTGCTCAAGAATTATTTTCTTGTTTTGTTTTTGTGTGTGGAACATGAGAGAAAAACAGTGAAGCGATTCATGTAAAAATTGTGTAAAGTGTGCACCTGTCACACTGCCTGGGGGCGGTTTGACCTTCACACTGATAGAAAAGAGAGGTGACCTTACCCAAGAACGGCAGGTCCGACAGGAGACGAATACGATTGCCATTTTGCAGAGTGAGGTTTATGTCTGTCCCTTCCAGGCACCAGCCACGTCATAGAACTTATGCACGTGATTTCCTTGGGACAAGCCAGCGTGGGTCACTCATTGCGTTCCCAGTGCCCCACATGTCCTGGAGGGTCCATCTCACTGGTGTGGAAGGGACCCAAGCTGAGGTTGGCTGAAGCCCCAGGGGGTCAGGGGGGTGTCCTCACAAGCAGCCAGGCTCATCAGGGCTGAGGACCACAGGCCTAAGGGACTGTCCACCCCATGGCTCGCCACACACGGCGGAGGCAAACAGTCACAACCTTCAGGGACTTGAGTGTGCCTGGCATTCTCATTCATCTCCCAGAGGAGGAGACCAAGCGAGTGTCAGAGATCTGAAAGGACTCACCCAAAGTCCCAGGGCCAGTGAAGTGCCGGGGCCAGGACCCCACCCAGGTTTGCCTACCCACGGCTCAGGCTCCAGACACCCAGCTATTCCGCCAGTTCTGGGCTGGTGAAGCGGATTCCCTCCAGCCACTGAGGCCCAGAGGGGGACATTGCTGGTGTGCAGACCTGCAGAGGGCTCTGGGTACAGAGCTGAATTCATCCCCTCTGCTGGAGGGCTGCCCGCTAGCTGGGGTGGAGAGAGTAGACTGGTCAACCTGGGTTCCAGTCCTGGGCGAGGCACTTACCCTCTCTGAGCCTCAGTTTCTTCCTCTGTGAAATGAGTGTGATAAGAGTAGCTGCCTTTCAGAGTTGCTGGGGGGATTACGTGAGACGATAGATAGTAAGAGCTCAGTGGGCACGGTTATAATTCCTTATTACTATTAGGGTGGCTCACTAGTCCCCGGGGTGCACAGCTGCCTCCAGTTGAGAACCTCTGGATGAAGCCCAAATAACAAGACTCCAATTGGCATCACTTCCGCCATCAGTCAGTTCCAGGGGAGCATTTCCCCTTAGGTTCGAGGTAATTAATTAACTTCCCCACTCACTCATCGCCTATTCATGCACTCACTCGTACATTCATTCTGTCAAGAAATATTTACCAAGCGCCAACCACCTTTTCTTAGAAAACCCAAGATGCACATTTTTTCATCTTTCCACATCTCTGAAGTTGGGATGTGTCACAGCTGTGGCCACCAGGCAGGAGGCGTCATTGCCGGCACATGAGCACGGCGAAACGTGCCCGTTGGCTGTAAGTGGCTTGGTGGAAACTTCCAGGAAACACAGAGGCACCGTCTTCTGGGAAATTCTGCGTCACCAGCCTCCCAGGGATTCAGAGGGCCACACTGGCAGAAAAACTCAGATATTGGCGACTCTGAGTGGAAAAGTGATTCGGAAGAGTTGGATGCAAAGGTAGTGATGTTCTTGGAAATGCCTTGTCCGGTTTATTTCACTTATATTTTCTTTTTGGTGTACGAGAACGACACAGGATTAAAATCTACGTCTAAAGAAGTCTGAAAGAGGTTTTTAATTTAAAGTTTGAAATAGAAAGGTAAAACCATTAAACCAGCCAAGTGCCTTTTGCTGTTAATGATATATAAAGTTATGCATGAATTATGATATGATATGCCTGTCACTGTGTCAGTCTCAGATATAGATGGGAACAACCCAGAAATGGTCCCTGCCTGCACGGCGTTGCTGGTCTAGCGGGGATTTGGACCACGGCCTGCTGTCTCCAGGAGAAGGGGCTCCGCCTTCCATCCCACTGCCCCCCGACGGGCTCGCCTCCCCTCACCTGCCTCCGCCGTGTTGCTTCCCTGCCCTGGGTGCTCAGTCTGGAGGGAGCCACAGAGATGAATTGTTGCCGCAGGAGGTGGGATGAGTGCCCGGGCCCGTCTGGAGGCAGCTGTATTTCTCGGCTTTGAACCAGAGCCGCGTCCCCCTTGGGAGCTGGCACAGCCCTTCCTTGCACCTGACTGGTTTGGAAACCAGGCGATGGTACTTCTCACCTGAGCTGACATCTGAGCAGAGGTCCAGCTGTCCGGGGCATGAGAGAGCTCTGGTCTGGGAGCTGGGTTCCAGTGGTGGCCATGCCAGGTACAGCTCTGTGTCCCTGGACACACAGCTTAGCCTCTCTGAGCCTCGGTTTCCACTGCGATGGAATGGGAATGACACCTGCAGTCCCTTGCACAGGACAAATGAGGGGAGGGGCGTGAAGACGGCCGGCGATCAGGAAGGCCTGCCGGGGTCTCCCGGGGCTCAGAGGTGGAGGAAAGAGAGGCCCAGCCCAGCACTGAAGGGGCCCGAGGGGCTCTATGTCCACTGTGCTGGTGGCTTCAACCAGCTGGGGCAAATAGGGCCTCAAGGAAGGGCAGGGTGGAGGAGGGGCTGGGGGCATGGCTGACCCATTCAAGTGCTGGCTCTGACACTTGCTTTGTGTGACATCACACAAGTTAGTCACTGTGCCTCAGTTTCCCCATCTGTAAAAGAGAGTGGAGATGCTCCAGGGCTGTGATGAGGCGTAAAGAGCTAAAGTGTCTGCGGGTCTCAGAACAAGGCCTGGCTCGTTGTATGTGTTCTCCAGGTGCTGGCTGCGATTGTTGTTGTTACTATTATCTCTAAGGAAGAACCGACCGACCTCCGCGTGGGGAGACAGGGCCCCCCCTGTGGAACAGCAGGAACCAGGGACGGAGTCTCCCGGTTCTGTCTGTCTTCTCCGGGCAGAGTGACTGTCTCCTGGTGACATGAAATGTGGCAGCTCCAGACTCTCCATTTGGCACACCCACCCCCTGAACAGGACCGAGAGGGAGGCGCTCGCTGCCCCTCTGAGCCCCTGGGGAAGGCACCCAGATCTGCGCCCATCGACTGCGGCCGAGGGAAGCCAACGAAAGAACTGGCAGCTCCCCATTAACAAAGGCACTGGGGGTGGGGGTGGGGATGGTGCGCCGGGAGCGGGTCCTGGGAGAAACACACAGGGGGTGGGCAGACGGCCTCCCAGATGTCCACACCAGAGACCTCATTTCACGAGGCAGGACAGCAGGACGCCAGAACGTATCGTGATTGCCCAAGGTCATACAAAGCCAGGCAGTGATAGGTGGGTGGTCAACCCTTCAGGGACCCCCTCTGTTCCCAGCACTCGCCCTGTATTATTAGGTTACTCCTCATGGCAACCTTACATGGTAGCAGCACCTTCTAGCACTTACTATGTGCCAGGGCCTCTGTCAGCCCTTTACAGAAACTAACAGCTCCTCTGAGCTATCCCAACCCAGGAGGAAGACACTATTGACACCCATTTACAGATGAGGGAAACTGAGGCACAGAGAAAATCACTTAGCAAGGGTCACACAGCTAGTAGATGGCAGAGTGAGGACATGGACCTAAGTAATCTGATTCCAGAGTCCTAGGGAGGTAGGAACTTTTTCTTTTTTTTTAATCAACAGCAAAAAGCCTATAATTTGTCTAGGCGTGTGAACATATATAGGTATTGCGTTTTTGCTCGAATATCCGACTTAATTATGACATTATTCTATCTGTAGCCATCGGAGTAGAGCGATACGACAGACATTGTTAGTGTCCTAGAAGGCACAAATTACAGGAAGCCTTTCTAGAAAAGATTGTAGGAAGGAAAGAATACATTTGTTCTTTTTTTTTTTTTTTTTTGCCACTAATTGTCCAAGTCAAATTATACCTCATACTAAGGTCATCTACCTCTTTTTCTTTTTCAAGAATAACTTTTAAAACCCTTTTATTTGAAATAATAGTAAATTCACAGGACATGCAAAGACATGTACAGGGAGGTCCCCCTCCCCCACGGTAGCATCTTGCAACTGCAGCCCAGTATCGCAGCTGGGAAGTTGGCGGGTGTACCAGTCACAGAGGTAGTTTTCTCCAGTTCCACAGAGGAAGCTGAGAGAGTGAAGTGACTGACCTGAGGCCACCCAGCTTGGAACTGGCCGAGCAGGCCACCGGGACATCAGAACCCCATCTCCCATTCTCCCAGGAACGGGGAGGCCAGCTTCACCACTCCAAATCCCCAGTCTAGAGTGTTCTCTCTTGCCACACAAGGCCTCCCATAAGGAGTGGCCCAGCCTCTGAGAGGGCTGCGTCCCTCCTGGGAGCAAACAGAGCCTCGGAGCACAGCCCCAAGGAGCGGCACCAGGAAGCTGGGAAATGTGGGCGAGTCTGTGGGCTGCTCCAGCCCTGCCTGCCGTCCATGGCCCCTGAAAAGCGACCGGAGCCCAGGGCACTTGGCTGAGGGCAGGGGCCTCACCCACTGAAGCGGCTTTTCCAGAACTTAAGTAAACAATCCCTCTGTTCCTTGGGCAGAATGACATGGCCACAGTCTTTCCTGGGGCCTTTTTCCATCTGAGCTGCCAGGATTAAGTAACCCCCGCTCTTGCCCCCGGCCCCGAGAACATTCATACAGACATCAGCAAGACAGTCGAAAGCAAAGGCAGGTGGGGCCCTTCCAGGTGAGGCTCCTGCAGGACGAACCTTATCTTATACCCCCCTGGGGAGGGGGGGCGGCAAGTCTCCTCCTGCTCCTACCTGGGAGGAGCTGAGTAGCCCCAAGAGGGAGAAGGTGAGAGGCGCCCAGACTAAAACAGACTTCTTCCTGCTGGCACCTGCGGGCGCTGCCTGAAATGCCACCATTAGGCTGTCACCTGTTGTTGATGCTAGAGGCCTGCTAGAACGCGGATTCCTCTAGGAGAGGCTGCTGTCGTCGGAGATGTCAGAGACAGACACCTGTTGTCTGGAGGGGGACACACAGGTGTGGGTGCTCAAGGCACTGCGGGAAGTACTTGGGCTCAGGGCATCTGGTTGGGGTGAGAAGTCGTGGAGGGTTCCCAGAGGAGGGGACGTCTGAGCTGAGTTCCTGAGCATTCGTCTCCTGTGGCTGCCATACAAATTATCATAAATGACAGAAATGGATTCTTTCAGTTCTGGAGGCCAGAGGTCCAAAATCAAGGTGCCAGTGGGGTTTGTTCTTTCCGGAGGCTAAGAGAGAATCTGTTCCGGGCCTCCCTCCAGCTCCCGGTGGCCGCCCGCTATCCATGACATCTTTGGCTTGTGGATGCATCACTCCAATCTTGGCTGCCATCTTCCCATGGCCTTGCCCTCTGTGACTCTGTGTCCCAAACTTCCCTCTCCTTTCTTTTAAGAGGACACTTAGCAGACGTAGGTCCCACCCTAAATCCAGGATGACCTCATCTCAAAATCCTTAACTGAAATAGATCTGCAAAGACTGTATTTCCAAAAGAGGTCACGTTCACAGGTTCCAAGGTTGGTGGGGAGGGTGGTGGTTGGGACATGGACATATCTTTTGGGGGGACACAGATCAACCCACTATAGAGAGCAAGTTAGTTTAAGTCAGGTTGGGGAAGAAGAGGAAAGGCATCTCAGGTAGAGGGAACAGTATGTGCAAAGGCACGGACCAGAGAAGTTCAAAGACTACAAACAGCTGAGCGGCTAGAGAAAGAGGGCACTCAAGGAGTGGGAGGATGCAGGGTGGCAAGTCAAGCAGGTGCCAGCCAGTTCACATCACAAGTTTGAACTTGACCCTGAAAACAAAAGGGAACCACTGAAGGCTTTCCCTGGGTTCTTCTCTCATCTGATTCTCCCCACATCCCTGAGATTATCCCAGTATGACCATCCCCATTTACAGATGAGGCGGACCATTAGGAAAATGGCACAGACAGGATTTGAACTCAGGCCACGTCTAACTCCGTAAGTGGGAAGATGAATGCAGCAGAGTTTTGTGAGCCTGTGGGAAGCAAGGGATGGAATACCCAGGAAGGAGGAGGGGGACAGAAGTGAGATCTTTCCAGGACCAGGTGCCGGGCTCACACCATCCCCGCCCGCCCTCCTTCCAAAACCAGCTCTCTAAAGCTGGGCCTGGGGGTCGCCATGTTGGTACTCTGTGACCCACCTCCTTGGCCGCAGCTGATTGGTCCAGAAACAGGTCACCTGACTCAAGCTGGGCCAATCAGATTTCCCCCAGGGAATAGGGTCTTTTTGATGCCAGGAGGTAACACCCTGGGTGATGAGGGCCCTGGCTCAGGAGTTAGATGCTATCCCTGCCCTGCTTCTTCGCTGCACCGTGTAGCCTCAGGCAGCTTCTTGAACCTCTCAGTGCTTCACTTTCCTTCCCTGGAAGTCAGAATGATGAACACAGCACTTTCCGCCATGGCTTCTGTGGGATTACATGAAATCCTGATGGTGATGCTTTTTGCCCAAGGCCTGGTACACGGAGGGGATGGGACTTGAGCTGTGTGGAGGCCACCTCCTGCCTTGAGGAGGAGAAGGAGGGAGAAAGAGCCAGAGAGGGAGACAAGCCACGAGGTCCTTGACAGCTCTCCAGGACTTGCTTCCAACTCATCTGAGGCTTGGCCACCCTCCCTATCCTGAGGTTCTGTGGTCCCCAGGCGCCAGCCGCCCCTGACTTTGGCTTAGGCTAGCATAAATGAGTTTCTGTTATTTGCAATCGAAACCAAGCCAGAACAAAATAATACAGAACACCAACCAAAAAAACGCCTTGATTGGGACAGCTTGGTGAGCTGAAGACCCCATGGAATCCACTGGAACCACTTTTGAACTGGATACCAGAGAATTCCTGTCCTGGATGCATTAGCGGTGTAAAGAAACACTCGCCAGGTCCAAGTCACAGTGTGGGGCAGCCATGGGGGCTCCTAGGCGGCCATCCTGCCCCTGACCACCCAGAGGCCTCACATCCTGGGGAACACACACATGGCCTGCCCATACCGTATTCCACACCCACGCCTCCCGCCCCCAGATGGACAGGCTTCTGGTAAATTCCACGCTCAACCCAGGAACTTGGTGAAGAGGTGCCTTGAGATGGGCGAGTCCCCTGCCCATTAGACGCTGCCCTGGCCAGGCCCGGGCTAGAGAACGTATGAGAGCAGGGCAAACTGGAGTCAGTATAATTTCGCGAGTTATGTGCCAAGGTGAGTGCTATGTGTCAAACATCCACTGTCTCCTCAACAACCCAATGGGAACAATGCCATCGTCTGCCTTGATAGCACAAGGACTGAGGCTCAGACATCGTAAGCTTCTTGCTCAAGGTCCCGTGGTCATCAGGGGTGGGAGCCAGAGCTTTCTCCTACGTGAAATCAGCAAGATTGATTATTAACACTTTCAAATATAAACAAGCCGTGGAAAGTGGTGTAACGGCCTCTTTGACCCATCAGCCGGCTTCCATTGCGTAATCTAAACCCTCAACTTTCTGCAGGGGAGAGAGCCTCGGGTGTTCTAAAGTAAATCCCGGATGTCACACACGTCACCTGTGACTGCTTCAGAATGCCTCTCTAGCAGATGAGGCCTTACTGTTTTTAACATAACCACAAGGGCTTCATTACAGGACTGCTTTGATGGGAAGTTCGCCTTGGAACCATCACACCGTGGGTCCTGGGAGGGAGCAGACGGTCCCAGCTGTGTCCTGTTCTTCCCTGGCGGGCAGTTCACTGGAGCAGTGATTCCCAAAGTGGGGTCTCCGGACCAGCAGCAGCAGCATCACCAGGAAACTCATTAGAAATGCAGAGTCTGGGGCCGGCCTGGTGGCGCAGCAGTTAAGTGCGCACATTCTGCTTTGGCAGCCCGGGGGTCGCCAGTTCAGATCCCGGATGCGGACATGGCACCACTTGACAAGCCATGCTGTGGTAGGTGCTCCACATATAAAGTAGAGGAAGATGGGCATGGATGTTGGCTCAGGGCCAGTCTTCCTCAGCCAAAAGAGGAGCATTGGCGGCAGATGTTAGCTCAGGGCTAATCTTCCTTAAAAAAAAAAAAAGAAATGCAGAGTCTCAGGCCCGCCCAGGCCTACTGAGTCAGAAAGTGTGGGGTGGGGCCCGGCATCTGTGTTTGAACACTGCCTCCTGGTGATTCTGAGGCCACGTGAGGTCGAGGACTGCTGCTCTAGAGAAAGACACTGCACAAGGAGGCAATTCCATTCCTGCGTTCACTCGATTTATTCTTGTGCAGCTTCTGGCTCCTTCCCGGAAGGATGCTGAGGGCCTGGTCTTAAGTGGTATTGTCTTCCAGTGAGACGTGTCCACTCTGGAGCCCAATGGTCAGTGGGTGAGACCTGGCTCTTCCTGTCTCTTCTTAGGTGGCCCTGAACCAAAGTCCTCTCATCCATAAAGCAGATAGATGACAGCACGTGCCTTCTGGGCTGGCTGTGAGATGGAAACTAGTTAAAGTTCATGAAGCCCTTCAGGTGGGTCCTGGTGCAGAGCAAGTGCTGCAGGAGGACTGGCTGTCTGACCAAATCGGGTGGCAGAGCCCAGTAGGTGGCCTAATCTATGTGCCATCGTAGGACGCGTGGGAGTGAGCTCGAGTCGTGTCTCCAGGAGCCTGACTCTCGGGGCGGGGCTAGGGCCAGGCCTCCCGGGGGACAGCGGGAAGGAGATCTGGGGGCTGCCCTTCCAACTTCTGGGAGTGAAGGATTAAAGAGGGGAGTCAGAGGATGGCCTCGGTGTGGGGGCTGCCGGGAAGAGCGGGGAGTCTGCCTGAGGTGAGGAGGCTGCAAGGCAGTGATGGCGAGAGATGGCCAGGGGGGAGCTCACGGTCGCCTGGGGTGATGGGCTCCCCAGGGTCCCAGGGAGAGGACCGGAGCAGGGGGCCTCCAAGGCTGCAAGGCCTCTGGGAGCCTCAAGAAGTTTCTCGTCCCCTGGGGTCCAGCGGGGAGACAGGAGGCGTGAACACTCAAGGAACGTGGGGGGCCTGGACACCTGGGAGTCGGGGGAACAGGAGGGAGGTCTGGCTGGGTTCTGAGCAAACACTGACAGGACACTTGCCCAGGTTTGGTTGTCCCCAAGGCTGGAAACATGAGTTACATGTTGTTAACTTAAATAGGACACAGACTCTCAAGCCCCTTGTTTAAATGAGAAATCTAACAGTGATGGAAATCTTGTCTCCTTCCAGGCATGTGAGAGAAGAGTCGTAGGCTTCACGCCTTTGACAGGACAGAGATGTCAGTCAAACAGCTCCATCAGGGAACAGCTTATGAGGTGCGATAACCAATCCACTTGCTTGGTATTCCATTTTTTAAAATACATCTATATTCTCTAGCCCTGCCCCCTGAAAAGGCTCAGAACAAGAGGTCACCTCCTTGGCCTAACACCCAGGTTGTGGTCCTGAAAATCATTTCCCATTTTAAACAAATGAAAAAGCAGGGTTTCTTGGAGAAATAGCTGTTTCTAGGGCTGGAAACGGACAGGAAATGGACAAGACAAGGCTGGAATATTTCGTTTTCCCAAACGGCAAGGGGACTATTAAGGAGGACTCCTGGGGTTATGCCACAAGAACTCAGAAGCCAGCTTGAAGACCCTCCCCCGGCCGAGGACATGAGCGTCGGAGCTTCGGAGAGGAGGATACTGCAGGCATTCAAACCCACCTGTGTTTAAATTCGTGAGTTCACAAAAATGTGTTTTAAATCTCGTGGATCTCCTCCAGAAGGTGATGAGGAAAGCTGGTGAAGGGAAGGGATCAAGCGGTGACTTGGCCTTTCCTGTACCAACGGGGAACCGGACTGTAGATGGGGGAGAGCAGCTCCTTGTGGAAGTGTTACAACTGACACGTTACCAGGAGATGACGGAATTAGACTATCACAGCTCTGCAATCCCCACTGAGTTAGTGAATCGGGACGTTGAGAACCAGCGAGTACGAACATCACAAAAAGAGACAGTGAGACGTTAGGAGCCGAGGGGATGGAGTCTGAGCCAGCCTCTCGACGCCACTGCTGCTTTGCAGGAAATCCTGAGGAGAGAGGAGCGTGCAGAACTGCACTGGGAACGTGCCATCGGAAATCCAGACTGGGGGCCGCGCTGTGGGCCGAACGGCCTGGTTCCTCACCAGATGGACTGTGAGGGGGGAAATAGATGGAGGGGTCGGCAGAATAAGAGATCCCTGAAGGAGTCCGCATCCTGATCCCCAGAGCCTGTGACTGGGTGACCTGGCATGGCAAAAGGGACTTCACAAAGGTGACTTGAGTTAAGGGTCTTGAGATGGGGAGACGATCCAGGTGGGCCCAAGGTCATCACGAGGATCCTCATAAAAGGGAGGCAGGAGGTGGGGCAGCGAGGTGAAGCAGCGCGAGGAAGACTCAGCCAGCCATTTCTGGTTTTGAAGATGGATGAGCGGGCCAGGAGCCAAGGAATGCAGGTGGCTTCTAGAAGCTGGAAAAGATAAGAGAATGCCTTCTCCCCGGGAGCCTCCAGAAGGAATGCAGCTCTGCCAACACCTTGATTTTAGTCCATTCGGACTGTTCCAGACATCTTACCTCCAGGACCATAAGAGAATCAATTCGTGTTGTTTTAGGCCAAGAAGTCTGTGATCATCCGTTATAGCAGCCACAGGGAACGAACGCAGGTGGGAAACCCGAGGGTTACAGAAATTTAAAGGACATATCAAATTATCACAATGGGCAAGACCAAACTGGAGTGGCCTGGACGGAAGCGATGAACATAACAGTCAGGAGAATGGGTGCCCCCCTTGGGGAGGGAGGCGGTGGGTATTGGAGGAGGGCACATGGCTGAGCTCCCAGGAGGGTGGCCAAGTTCTACTCTGTCCTGGCTGGTGGTTTCCAGGAGTTCACCGGATAATGATTCATTAAGTTGCACCTTTGTTTTGTGTCGTTCTCTGAGACTGTTTCATTTTGCGTTTAACAAGATAAAAATAATAACAGTTGCAAGGACTGTTTTAGGTGTGGAATAGGACCTCCTTTGCTGCAGCTGTAGAAGATGGAACATTTTCTCCTTCTGATTTTTCTGAGGTTTTTTTCACCAGCAGCTCAGGAAACGGCATGGAGAGGAAAGAAGACAGGTCTGCGCAACTAATAATTTATATCATGCAAAGGAGCAGGGCAGAGTAGACTTACCAACAAGTGGCATGTGGGCTGAATGCTTCGCATGTATACACATAAACCTCGCTGTGGCGCACGTGGCGGGCTCCCCGACTCTGGCTGCCCCACTCCTTGGTGGGGAGAAGTGTGTTCTGCACCGTCTGCAGGCCCCATCGTGGTCACCGGCTCCACGATACCCCCTTCATCTGTTTCTTCCCTTCTCTGCTTCACTTCCCCACTCCCTCGGCCACTGTTTCCTGGGGTCACCTCCCAAATGAACCTCACATTCAAATCTTGGTCTCAGCGTTTGCTTCTGACGAAACCCAAAGCAAGACGCTAAGGAAAAACGTCCCGAGGTGGAGGAGATGGTTCGTCTGAATCACCCAGTTGTGGGGAACACCTGTGGCCGCTTACGGATCAGCTTCTGCCACCACCGCCGTCCCTCCAAGCTCCTCACTCCATCTCTGGTGTGTATAGACACTGAGTAACTCTTGGCTGGATGGATAGGTGGGTGGCCAGGAGCAGCGTCCCACTAAGGAAGTTGAGAAGGACATATCCTCTCTCTCCCTCCCCTTGTGCAGTCCTGGCAAACCTGTTATCACTAAATCCTCCTTTTGCTTAAAATAACCAGAGTCAGTTTCTGCGGCTGCTAACCGATACAGCCAGGTGACCCTTAGCATTAACTGACTGCTCGATACAGCCTGAGCTTCCTGACAGCCAAGACAAAAAGTTCCACACTGAGAAGGAAGGGTACAGCGATCAAGAGAGACATGCTTTCCTTTTTTTTGTGTGTGTGTTATATCCCATGATGTTGGCCAGGCCCTGAAGAATACATATAGTTGCTTTTTCATTAAAATGAATACATGAAACATTTAAAACTTTAACAAAATATAGAGGCGAATACAGTAACTTGGGGAGATGGGGTGTTCCTAGGTGAAGGGGTGTAGTTGGGCATTCGGTTCAAAGTCATGAGCAGCCATGACACTTGGCGCTTTCTCCCCAGCTCATTCAAGCTCATTTCGGCCAGTCCTTCACAGCCCCGGGACGGGGAGTGGGGGGAGTTATCCTTCTTGTTCATTATTCTGCTCTAACTTGTCAGAAATGAGGCTCAGAAAGTGGGGCAGCTTGTCGAGGACTCCTGGAGGTCAGTGGTCGAGGGAGAACTGGCCCAGAGCGGGCTGATGTCCAAGAGTCTGTGCTAATCCTTCTGTCTGTGTGAGTCCTTCCCACCATGTTCTCTTTGCTGTCTGACTCGGCCCAAAGCCCCAGGAAAGAGGTGAAGCTCCGGGCTCCAATGAACCGCTCTCAGATGTGGGGCTCGAGCCCGGGTACCAAAGATGCCCTCCCCAAGGCAAGTGTCCGCAGTGGGAGCTCCCGAAGACAGCACTGCTGCTGGTCCACCCAGCGGCTCTGTGAGGCTTTGAAAAGGGTGCCCATCCTCTGCCAGGAGCATCTGCAAACCTACCATGGTGTGACGGGGGCCCGCTAACCTCTGCCTAACCTGCCCCAGCCTACCTGGCAGGGCTTACTCAAGGCCAGGTCATTCTCATGGGACCCTCATGACCTCCTGCAAGGCGTGTGTAATTGTTCCCCTTTGGAGATGAGAGAGGCCGAGGCTGAGAGGGTCGGATACATGTGGCCCAAGGTCCCAGAGAAGCAGAGAAGCCATCAACCTGGGGCCTGGGTGCTCACCCCACACTGAAACGCTTCCCACAGGCAGGTGTGCTGCAAGGGCCGCCTCCACGGGCGTTTCCTCCCAAGCTGGGCCAAGAGCATACTCACTCTGATTACGTGTCCTCCTTCCAGCCCGACCGGGAGCCTCGGCTGTTGTGCAACTGCCGTCTCCCAGACCAGGCGTCTCCACCCCTTCTCCCCCGGCCAGACTCCTCCACATTCTTTAGACCCACCTCTGCATCACCTCCCTGGGAGTCTGCCCTGAACCTCCTGTGGACTGATCTGTGCCCCTTTGTGCCCCGACTGGGTCCTGCCTGTGGGGAAATTGTGACACACGCCGTGTGGTTTGCTCCTTCCCCACCAGATCCAGAGCTCCTGGAGGGCAGGGACCACTTCTTACTCATCTTTCCCCCAGCTTCTAGATGCAGCAGCTTCGTGCATCCGATGCAGACACATAGTAGGTCCTCAACACAAGATTATCCAATTGGTGAATGATCACATGGATGAGGTTGAGTCTGCCTTCCTAAATAGGCTAAGAGCTGCGGAGGAGGGGCCTGAGCTTCCTCTTTGCCCTCATGAGCTCTGAGCCTGGCAGTGGGGGATGGTCCAAACAAGTCCGTGCATGAGTGAATGAGTCCCCACACGGAGGCTGTGCAGCATGATGGTTAGACGTGCAGGTTCTGGCCTCAGACTCCGGGGACAGAACTTCCAGCTTTCCATCTTCTTTTAGCTGTGTGACTGTGGTCAAGTTGCTCAACCACTCTGTGCTTCTGATTCTGTCCCAGGTCAGGGTCCCCAGAAGCAGAGCCTGAGACAAGGGCAAGTGGTTGGTTAAGGACATCCTTCCAGCAGAAGCTGGTAAGAGAATGGAGGGAACAGGAGAGGCAAGGGTGTGGCTTCAGGCCAGGTCCCAGGCTCAGCCTGGCCCACAGGGAGCTCTGGAGGATGAGCTAGACCTGAGTTGTCCCTCCCGGGGCCAAGGAGGTAAGCTTTCTGCCTGGGGCTCAGCCTGGCCTGGTCAAGGGAAGCCCTGGGGGGTAAGGACATTCCCAGGCACTTAGGTCTCGTGCTGCCAGGTCTGGCCTCTCGAGATCCCCAGGTGTGGGTTGTTAGATGGGGGAGCCCCAAATGGGGAACAGGGAGACCCGGGGATCTGGGTGGAGAGCCACATCATCCACTGCAGCTCCCTCTTCTGTGCAGTGGGGCGCTGACAGCAAGTAGGGTGTGTGTCATGAGAATTAAGTGCAGGCCAGAACCCAAGCACAGAGCCTGGCGCCAAGCCGGCAGCACGGTTCGCTGGTGTGACATGCCACCGCCAGCCACCTCTCGTCTCCGCTGGCTCTCAGTAAACATGTGGGATGAATGAACCGGCTTTCCTACTGGTTAAACCAGGTTTCCTGTGGCCGCCCCTTCACCGCCCAGACTGGTTATCAGAGTCTTTTTGTGTCCAAGCTGGCTGGTACAAAGGCAGCGGGACCCCAAGCAAGGAGGAAGCAGTTGCAGCCTCGGCTCCCCCCTCCCCCAGAGCCCTGTCTTCCCACAGGGCCCGTCGGTGCTTCAGGGCCACTGTCTCCAGGTTGTGCCTCCCTTTGGTTTCCCTGTGGCCAACACGCTCGGTTGCCTCTGGCTACAGCTCTCCTATTCATTTATCAATTCAGCAGAGTTTTAAGCACGTACTATGTGCCAGGCGCTCTTCTAGGTGTGAGGAATAAAGCAAGAAAGGGGCCGGCCCTGTGGCCGAGTGGTTAAGTTCGTGCACTCTGCTTCGGCGGCCCAGGATTTTGCCGGTTTGGATCCTGGGTGTGGACATGGCACCGCTCATCAAGCCATGCTGAGGTGGCATCCCACATAGCACAACCAGAGGCACTCACAGCTAGAATATACAACCATGTACCAGGGCGGGGGGCGGGCTTTGGGGAGAAGAAGAAGGAAAAAAAAGATTGGCAACAGATGTTAGCTCAGATGCCAATCTTTAAATTAAAAAAAAAAAGGAATAAAGGAGGAAAGTACAAATTCCCTGTTTGCCCTTATGGAGCTGACGGCCCACGGGGGACTCTGCTGGTAAACGTTCACAAAGCCATGAAGTCAGCCAATACAAGCTACAGAGAAAAATAAATCAGGATGGGGGATGTAGGGTGACAGAGGTGGGGTGCTATTTCTTTTACTTTTTTAACTTTTGAAATAATTACAGATTCATAGGAAGCTGCAAAGATTGTACAGAGAGGCCCTGTGTACACTTCACGCAGGTTCCCCAGTGGTCACGTCTCATATAACTACACGGCCACATCCCCCGGTGGTCACATCTCACCTAACGACAGGGCCACATCCCCCGGCGGTCACGTCTTGCCCAACTATAGGGCCACGTCAAAGCCGGGGAAGTCACACGCTGCAGTGTGGGGGTGTGGTTTCTGTGTCATTTGATCGCATGTGTAGATTCATATAAGCACCAGCTCCAAGAAGATCCAGAACCGGTCCATGCCTGCCTAGATCCCCTCGCTACCTTCATAGCCACACCCACCCTCCGCCCCACACCGCCCCTCACCCCTGCCAGCCACTGCCTGCCCTCCAGCTCTCTGATTGTGTCATGTCAACAATGTTTTGTAAGTGGAATCATACAATATGTGATCTTTTCAGATTTGCATACGCTCCTCACCAGATTCTCCACGTCTGTGTGCATGCCCTCTTTCTCTCTCCTCCCCCATCTTTACCCCTAAAAACTTCAGGGTACACTTCCAAAAAGGGACATTCTTTTACCAAACAAGAGCGCAGTGATCAAAATCAGGAAAGTCCAGTCAACATATTACTATAATCTACAGACAGATGTATTGGAATCTACCAACCGTTCCACTGATGTCCTTTATAGCAGAGATAAAGACGTTTTTCCAGGTCCAGGATCTGGTCCAGGATCACCAGCTGCATTTGATTGTTATAACTGTCTAATCTCCTTTAATCTGGAACATTCTTTTCCTTATTGTTCCTGACGTTGACATCTTTTTTCTTCTTCTTCTCCCCACAGCCCCCCAGTACCTAGTTGTATGTTCTTAGTTGTAGGTCCTTCTGGTTGTGGCATATGGGACGCCGCCTCAGCGTGGCCTGATGAGTGGTGCCGTGTCCGTGCCCAGGATCCGAACTGGCAAAACCCCGGGCGGCCGAAGCAGAGTGAGCAAAATTGACCACTCAGCCACGGGGCTGGCCCCCTGACAGTGACATTTTTGAAGCGTACAAGCAGCTTATTTCCTAGGATGCCCCTCATGTGTGTGTGATGTTTCCTTACAAGGGATTCAGGCTCAGCATTTCAGCAGGAGCACCCCGGAAGTGAGGCTGTTGTTCTCCTTGGTGCGTCATATCCAGGGCCACACAATGTCATTTGTCCCATCACTGGTCTCGTAACGCTGATCCCCTGGTTAAGACCGGGTCTGCCAGGTTTCTCCACTGTAAAGTGACTATTTTCCCTTTGTAATTAATTAGTATCTTGTGGGGACATACTTTAAGAATGTGAAAATATCTTGTTTCTCATTAAACTTTCATCTGCTTTTTAAAAGAAATATTTAACAGAATTTTTTATTGAAGCAAAGATTACCTACGGGAAAGTTCACAAAGTGCCAGTTTCACTCAGTGGACTATTACTAAATGAACGCCCTGCAGGGCAGCGTGAGGGTGCTGTGATGGGGGTGCTTGGATGCTGTGATGGGGGCGCTCGGATGCTGTGATGGGGGCGCTCAGGGCAGGTGTCCTGCCAGAGGACACTAAGCCTAGGCCGGAAGGGAGGGCGAGCTGGGCCCTGTGAGTGGCTCCGGGGTGAGCACCCTGGCCTGGCGGAGGGAGCTGTGAAGTTCAAAGGCCAGGAGGCTGGACTGAGCTCAGCTTGTTTGACAAACAGCCAGGAGGCTGGAGGGCGTGGGGGGTGCTGGGCAGGAGGAGTGGGGTTGACAGATGGGGCCTCCTGGGCCAGTGTCAAGAGTCTGATTTTATTGCAGATCCTGGGGTGAGGTCCCAGGGTTCCTCGAGGAGATCCAGGAAGCAGAAGGAGGGGAGCGGGAAAGCGAGACAAGGAAGGAGCCCAGATGGGGTTTTCCCAATAGCCACCCCCGTGAGCAACTGGATCCTGATCCTCTGGGAGGGCCCTGGGCAACAGTGTAGACTACACCTCAGGGCTGTCCCCTGCAGGGGTGAAGAAAGCCAGGGGATTTCTCCATCAGGTCTGGTCAGTCACTGCAGAATGCATGGGGGGTGGGCATTAACGCTGGCATTTCTGGCCCAGGGTGCCAAAATCAAATCCTTCAGCAAACACCTGGAGGGGTTCGAAGTAAGCGGCCTTCGCTCACAGGTGAGTGTGCACAACGTCGCCCTGGGGAGCCAGGAGGGCTCTGAGCAGGGCGGGGTCTGCTCTGAGGTGCATCTGTGCGGGGCCCCTCCGATGGTGCACAGAAGCCTGACTGCAGGGGCAGCGGGACGGGAGACCCCCCTGTCTCCTTGCCTGGAGGGATTCCAAGCCCCTTCTGAATTTCTCCACCCCGGGGAACTGAGTCTGGGATGGGCTGCACCAAACCAGGGGCAACGCAGGTCCCCCCAGTTCTAACCAACAGCGACTTTGCTGAGAATGAACCCCGCCCTTCACGCACAGCCGCCCTGGGCACCCAAGGGCCCCACAGACTTTCAAAGGGAGGAGCTGGGAACTTTGCACTTTTTATTGTATCAAAAAGCCAACAGAAATCGTACATTCAACTTCCCATCAGACTTCCCAGTTTAACTACACACAGACTCATTCTCCTCCTTTCAACAAGTGCGTATTCAGTGCCTCCTTTTAAAAGGTAATTTTATTAAGATAAAATTCATGTAACATAAAATTCACCATTTTAACCATTTTAGCGTGTGTAATTCAGTGGGTTTTAGCACATTCTTGAGGTCCTACAGCCATGCTCTCTACCTGATTTCAGAACATTGCCATCACCCCAGGAACTTTCATCTTCAAACTGCCCCTCTTCCCAGCCTCCCGCCCCCCCCCCCCCCCCCCCGCCCCACACACCCGCCTGCTGCCTCTCTGGGTCCGCCTGTTCTGGGACTCATACAATACGTGGCTTTTGGGTCTGGCTGCTCTCACTCAGCGCAGCGTTTCCGAGGCTCATCCACACTGTAGCGTGTCTTGGTCCTTCCCTCCTTTTTCCGGCTGAGTACTATTCCAGTGCACGGATAGGCCCCATTCTGTTTATCGAGCCCCTGCTGCAGGACATGTGGGGGGGTTTGCACTCAACAGTCCTCTTTCTAACTCGTCAATGGAATAAAGTGCCACGACTCTCTGGAAAGCATGGGGACGGTGGGAGAGCCCCTGCAGACATCTCCTTTGGTCCAGGGATCAGGAGGGGCCTCTCGGGAGAAGCAACAATTCAGATAAAACCTGAAGGGTGAGTAGGAGCTTGAGGGATGAGAGTCAGGGTGAGGGGGCCTCTGGGGCATGTTCCAGGCAGATGGGACAGCTCAGGCACAGGGTGGGGTGGGCGGGGGGAGTGCGCACCAGGGCCCTTTGAGAAGGAAAAGGGTTTGGCATGGCCAGAGCAGGGAGGTGGGGAGAAAGGCCGGGGCAGGTCTTGGTGTGGCTGCTGTGGCATGTAGGAGTCTGGACTTTAACCGAAGAGAAGGGAGCAGCCGGGGCTGACATGTGCAGTATGCAGTTCCCAACAGTGCCTGGGAGGAAGGGGGACTAGCCATGCTGGGACTGAGGGCTTTTCCAGGATGCCAGGACTTTCTGCTAAAACTGGGCCCATTCCAGCCAAACCAGGACAGTTGGTCACCTCTGAGTGACCGTGGGGAGCATGAACTGGAGAGTTTGAATATGGAAGGCCTTGGGCTTCTCTGCTCTGGATCAGAATTCTCTTGACTGGATGCTTTTTTTTTTTTTTTGCTGAGGAAGATTTTCCCTGATCTAACATCTGTTGCCAATCTTCCTCTTTTTGTATGCGAGCCACCACCACAGCATAGCCACCAATAGATGAGTGGTGTAGGTCTGCACCCAGAAACCAAACCCAACCCACTGAAGCAGAGTGTGCCAAACTTAACCTCTAGGCCACTGAGGCTGGCCCTGGATGCTTTTGAATTTATTAAAATGAGGGTAGATTTTGAAAGGAGTCAAATGTCCAACTATATGACATTCTGAAAAAGGCAAATCTCTAGAGACAGTAAAAGGATCGGTGGTTGCCAGGGGTCTGGGGTGAGGGGGGTGGAGCACAGGGGAGTTTTCGGGCAGTGAAACCATCCTGGATGATACTGTAATGGGAGAGATATACCATCACGCATTTGTGAAAACCCACAGAATATACAACACCGAGAGGGAACCCTCATGTCAATTATGGACTTTACATATGGAGATCTTCTCCTTCAGCCATACCTGCAGCTTCTAGAAGGCTCTATAACTCCCGCCCCCCCCCAACCCCCAACCAAGGTCATTCCTTCCTTTTCTGAAAATCTTTTGGTAAATAGGTTTAAATCATGTGCCAGCTCCAAACAATTGTTGGTGGCTACTTAAAGTGTGACAAGAAGAAGGATTCCTAGGCCTGCCCCAGCCAACGGGGACATGTCACCCCATGAGTGAACGATGACGTCTGCCGTGGGTGGAGGAGGAGGGGGCTGGGGCATCTGAGCTGTGTATTTACCTCTTGCCATTTAGCAATTCCCAAGGTGCAGTCATTTGGCACCTGGTGTCGTGTTCCACAGGGCTGCGCCTGGTCTCTCCAGTGGAACTGAGCTCCGCGGAGGCCCACGACACCCACAGCTGCAGGAAGTGCTCAGCTGATGTTTCCCCGTTGTTTGGTGAACAGTGACTATGGCAGAAGTGACAATGTATGACACGGTCAGTGCCTGGAAACAGGCTCTGTAGGGGGTGTGGGGGGTTGGGGTGTGTGTATGTCACCATGGTTTTGGTGCAAATGTGTGAATTGTTTCACATAAGTGGGTCTCACTATGGCGACACAAGCTAAGCACATTTTTGCCCGGGACCTCGCCTCTTTCCCTTCTCTCTGCATGGGATGCTGTCCCCCAGATATCCACAGGGGTCACTTCTCACCTTACTCAGGTCTCCGGTCACATGTCACCTCTCCTGACTGCTCTCACTATGAGGGCCACTCCGTCTCCAGCCCCCATCCTTCGTACTTCCTAGCCTTGCTCACTCCACTCATTTCCCGGGGCTGCCATAACAAACGACTGCAAACGGGGGGCTTGAAACAACACAAATCTATTCTCTCACAGTCTGGAGACCACAAGTCCAAAATCAGTGTCAGCAGGCCACACTCTGAAGGCGCTGGGGCAGAATCCTTCCTGAGCTCTTCCAGCTTCTGGTGGCGCCAGGTGTTCCTCAGCTTGTGGCCGCATCCCTCTAGCCTCTGCCTCCATCTTCACTCGGCCTCTCCCTGTGTCTGTGTCTCCCCGCTTTTGTCTCTTATAAGGACACCAGTCATCGGATTTAGGGCCCACTCAGTTAATCCAGGACGATCTCATCTTGAGACCCTTACCTTAATGATGTCTTCAAAGATTCTTTTTCCAAATGAGGTTACACTCACAGATTCCGGGCGTTAGGGCGTGGACACGTTTTTGGGGGGCCATTACTCAACCCACTGCATCCACTGTCTGACACTGCATTACACATTGATCCATTTGCAGCCTGTGGCGCCCACTAGGAGACAGGAGACAAGAGACCAGGGATGGAGTCCGTCGTGTGCAGGGGTCTGTCTCCAATGCCACACAGTAGGTGCTTAAAAATATTTGCTGAATGAATGCAAGTGGCTTTGCCTCCCTCAACTCCAATTTCTTCTGGTAGGAAATGATTATATTATTGCCTGTGTGCACGGCCATTAAAAACAAACAGAACTGAGGGTTTATGTAAAGAGCCATAACTTCAGACCAAGCCCTAAAATTAAAATATATATATATACAAATTATACCCTTTGTGTACTATACCCCCCTGAAAAGGATGCCTTCAAGTGCCAACCTTATAATTTGTGAGTGAGGTTCATTACCAAGTGAATTTCAGGTGCTTTGGGATCACATCAAGGCTTCCCAACAGAGTGTATTGTTGGGAAATAATTTATGGGCAGTGGAATGACACCACTTTCCTGTAGAGAGTGAATGGGAGTTGAAGAGTGTGACTTCATTGTTCAAGGTGCCCAGAACAGACATTTTGAGAAAGCCTGCATGCTTTCGGCCGAGTCCCGCCCTGACTCTCAGTGCTGGCCGGAGCCTGAGGATCTCCCTCAGAGCCGCCAACCTGAGAGAGTTCCCAGCAAACTGTCTTGTCTGACTTGATTCCTTGAGAGTGGACTCGAGAATTCAGCAGGCTGAAGGCAGAAAAAACTCCTGAGGTCAGTAGTGAGGACCATGAGATCCAAACAAAGTGGCTGAGCTAAGAAAGGATGCTGAAAACATAGATAAATAGCAGGTGTAATTCTGGAGCAAAGTGGAGAATACATGATAAAAAGGACTCAAAAATAAGAGTTCAGATAATTAGATTAAATTACTAAGAATATGAAAAGAAGCGAAGAATGGAAAAGAAAAGGAAATTCACAAAATTCCTTTATATTTGTAAAAGGGAATCGAAAGAGATGGTATAAATATTTGTGTCTATTTCTGAAATGCTTTCAGAAAGTTCCTGATAGCACTTTCAATGAGATGTTTACTCTGAAATCAAAGTAAAAGATGACAGGACATAGCAGAGTGCTTGCTCAAAAAGCATGGAGATAAAACATGAATGAGGATGACAGACTACCTAGGTAGTCTAATGGTAACAGTTATAACAACGTAGACACAATGTATGTCCTTCATAGAAAATGAATAATCTCAAATTAGATTAAAAACAGATTTCAATGATCTGCTGCTTACGACAGAGATAGATTCAATAAATATTTTTTGGGCATTTCCCATGTTTCAGGAACTATATCTACCATGACACACCCTGAGCAGACACACAGTGATGAGGATGAAAGAGGTCCCTTCTCTCGCAGAGATTACAGTCTGGTGGAAAACGAAACAAGACAGATAAAAATAAGATATCAACAAATATCAATATCAAAAAATAAGGTAAGTATAGATCACACAGACTTGAGCCATGGGGAAGAAACAGTGGCACTATTAACTCTAGAAAGTGGAATTTAAGGAATATGCTTTAATGATACACAGATGGCATTAAACAATTACAAGTTACAATAAACAGGTAAGTCATATGCACTAACCAACAGAGAAGCATAAAAATTCAGACATACAAGGAAGAAACGGACAGGTAAGCAATGAGACTGGGAAATTTTAAACTCTTCATTGTCTTCCTGTGTCAGATCAAACAGTCAAAAATAAGGACGTAACAATATAACTAGAAAGTTAGAATGAATAGATACAGAACTAATTTACAAAGGAGAGTACAGCTTACCGACACCCTTACAAAGAAGACTACACCAACTTTTTTAGTGCCATTGAAATATTTACAAAAATTGCATACCAACCAGGCACAGTCTCAATCAATTAGGAAAATTTAGTACACACGCTGTAAGTGAGCAAAAGTGAGGCCATCTTGTTTCGCTAAATGGCCCCAGCCCCTCCCCTGACTACTCGCTGCTCTGCACTAACTCTAAAAAACTCCCCTGCTCTCCTAATTTATGGCCTCCCGCTTATGTATGTACTCCTGGATAGCTTGATAAATTAAAACTTTGTTCTATGAGTTTCTCTCCGAGAACAGGCTGACCACAGGCGGGAAACACACCTACAAGGTATCCATCACAGCGGACAGAAGAATGGAACAGTAAAAGACCCTGGAGTCCGTCATGCCTGAAGGAAATGCCCTCCTCGTGGCCCATTTTCCCTATATAACTGCCTCAAGATCCTGTAATCCTTGAAGATATTTTTTTTTTTGGGACGTTACTCTGCCGTCTTCCAGATTATACCAACTAATAGAATTAAAACGTCCTTTCTCCTTCTCTAACTCATTGTGATTAATTGGCTCCAATCGTGGCCAGCAGAGCGAGCCCATTGGTAGGTATCCATGTGTGCAGGCTACATTTTCTGATCACAATACGACGAAAACAAAAATTAAACTTAGGCCTCAGGGGACCCACTCAGCTGCTTCCAGTCTCACAGCTGATCCCTTCAACTGCTTTCTCTGTAGTCCGCTCCATTTTTTGTTCATCCCAACAGGGCTCAGTGTTCCACCATATCCACTCCCCAGAGCTTCCTTCCTGACTGCTCTAGGCATTCTTAAACCTGATCCACGAACTCCGGCCTGGACGTCTTTGAGCTGGAGCAGAGGCCACGGGGATGGGATCCAAGAGGCTGGGCTGTGAAGGGCAAGGCGTCCGACCAGCACATCACTGCCTTGCTCACGGAGGCTGCACCACCTGGAGAAACAACGATGGAAGTTCTATGCCAAGAAGGCATCTTCCAACCTGGATCCAATACCCTCTGAAAATCACAGAACGCCGCTGGAAAGGACCTGAGAAATAACTACGCTGCGTTCCCATGTATTCTTTTGTATTAACAATAGAGCTTTCTGAGGACATCCGATGTCAGGTACTACTAGGCGCTCTAGCTACGCAAACGTGAGCTCAGATCTGTACAACAGGAACGTGGGGTCGCTCCAGATCTCTCCACTCTCCTCCGTTCTCCTTTGGCCTCTCAGACCAGGACTCTGCATCCGCAGCTTCCGTTCCCTTTCCCTCCGCGGAAGCGCTCAGGTCCCCACAGCTACCTTCTCCAGGGGACTGCTCTCTCCTCTCTCCTTCCAGACCTTGGAGGGGGGCAATTTGTCGTTGCTGCTAATCTTGGACAACTGCAATGTCTTCTGGTTTCTCTGCATTCCGCCTACACCTTTGTAAATAGTCTGCTTCTCAAACTCTCCCCAAATCACCCAGTTTGAGGGTGGCGTCTGTTTCCTGCTGGGACCCTGACTCCTATAGGTGGGTAGTGCCATCGCCATTTTGTGGATAAGTAAACTGAGGTGGAGGAAGATGAAGTCGCCTTAGGTCATGCATCTGGAAGGAACAGGCCTGGGGCTCAAATCTGCACTGACTCACACCAGAGCTTGGCTTTGTCCCTTGTTCCTGGGCCTCTGCTGAAATCGGTGGAGCTGGGCAGCATGATGTCGGTGACCTCTTTTGTTTCAGTAAAGGGGGAAGAGGCAGGAGAAAGCAGAAGGCCACTAGGACCACCCCTGTGGTTGAATGGGGCTGGGGGGCCACCCCTTGGGGAGCAGTTAAGGGGCAAATATTTGTTCAAAAGGGGCAGCATAATTTAATGGACAAATACACGTGCCATGTCCTACAGTCCTTAAGTGACCCCACTCTACAGATGAGGAAACTGAGGCACAGAGGAATGGCACAGCCTACTCCAAAGCTACCTCCCTACTACGTGGGGGGTCTTGCTATGGATTCCAGTCCCATCTGAAGCCATGGCCCTTACACTGCTCAGTATATCCACCTGGGGCTGGAACAATCTACACTGCACATCACTCCCAGGCTTCGGGAGCCATCTGAGCCCAGCTGCCTGCCTGTGATGGTGATGATGATGATGGTACCACCGACAAACGCCCCGCCCCACCCCTTCCTGTGCAGCGCTGTCCACTGAATGCTCTCGATTCCACCACGAGGGAGCTGCCCTCATGAATGCCGTTTTAGAGAGCAGTAAACTAAGCCTCTGAAGATTTAAGAACCCCACCCCCCCAAGGTCCCCGGATTAGCCATCAAAGGAGCCCATTCTGCAGATGAGGATAAAGTGCTCAGGGCTCATTCAAGACCACGCAGAACCCAAAGGCAGTGGGGTCCTCAAACTCTCCTCCCGCTTCTGGGATTCACTCCCAGGGCGCCCCCTGGAGGTGAGGACTTAGCCGCCTTCTCCTGCAATTACAGACTAAGGCACCGAGGCTCAGAGAGGCCACGTGGCTCGCCCAGAGCCGCACAGCAGCGGCAGGAGTCTGACCAAGCTCCGGTTCTCCGTGCTCCCAGCGCCTTAGGGCTGACCACACTGGGCTCCCCAGGAGAGTCACCTGGACGCTTGTAAAAGCCCAGCTTCCTGGCCCCCTCCAGACCCAGCGACTCAAGATAGGAGTCTGGCAATCTGCACTTTAAACAAGCTTTTTCTCTCCCCCACTGCACCATCCCTCCAGGTGATTCCTGTGACCTGGCAGGTCTGGGAAACAGCCCGCGCTCTGACCTCCCCGCGGCAGCTCCCCAGGCCTTCCCGGGCCGCGGCTGCCCCCAGGGCGGGAGAGTCCCGGGCGAGCCGGCAGGGCGGGGAAGGGACAGGTGCGCCGAGCGCAGCAGGATGCGCAGCCCCGCCCCGGGGCGGGGCCTCACCTGCGGCGGGCAGGTAGGCGGCTACTTGGTAACCTGGGCCTGGCCCAGGAGGCTTGGGCGCGCGCAGCCAGCCCCGGCTCGCCAGGCACCGAGGGACGCAGGCAGGGGCGGCCGCGGTGGCACGGGCGGCTGGGAGAGGGGCCTCCGCCCGCTCACCATGGTGGAGAAACGCTTCTCCAAGTTCCTGCAGAAACTCGCCTTCTCGGGCGCGGGCCACCGGTACAAGCCGCTGGAGAGGGGCGAGTTGGACACCTTGGTGAGTCTGGGCGACCTGCCTCCGGGCGTGCGACCTGATCCCCCATCCACCCCAGTCCACCCCCCGAGACCGCATCCGCGCGCTGCGGGCTGCGCTCCGCCGCCTCGCCCCCCTCGCCCGGCTCTAGAAGAAAGACGGCTTCATAGCAACGCCTGCGCGCGTTCCTGCCCCGGGCCGGGCGCTGCCGGTTCCCCCTCCTGCGTCAGCCCATTTTGCGGATAGGAAACTGAGGCCGAGACAGGTTAAATTTGTCCTTTAAGGGGCACACAGCTAGCAAATGACCTCGCAAGGAATTTAATCTAGGTTTCTCTAACTCCAGAGAATGTAAATGTCTTGGGTCTCCACACCCAGGCTGCTATATGGATTTTTCAAAGTTACTTGATTGGGGGTGGGGGAGGCGGAATTAAAGGGACGTTAAAAACAAAAACAAACTGTTGTGCAAATGTTTTAAGAATAATAGTAGCAATATGGTGGAAATCAAGGTAAGAATGGCCAGGCCTCCCAGCCTTGCTGCCCGCGACCCCAGCGCACTTTTGAAAAACCACTTAGATTTGTGGGTTGACTTTGTGACCTCCAGGGGATGCTCTAGGAGCTCAGATTCCCGGGTGTGGGGGTTTTTACCAGCGGACAAAATGACAGAGCTGTCCCCAAAAAGCCCTCCACTTGGAGAAGCCAGGGGTGAGCCAGGGGTGACAGGTAACCCAAACTTTCTCCTTTGCTTTGTAAGCAGAACCCGCTCTGTGATGCAAGAGCAGAAGGCACCGAACTCCTGCAGAAGCATCTCTGATCCTTCCACTGTTTTCTTTTAAGCTTCATCAGTCATTCAAAACTGAAATGCCTAAATAGTCCCCTGGACGTGCAGGAGTACATCTGCGATGGCCCTTTGACTGCTGGCGGGAAACTTCACTGTTAGATTTACTTTCTAATGAAAAACATCAGCTGGGAAGATGTAATTTAAAACGCTTAGTTTTCCTCCCAAGAATGACAACAGTCGGAACATTTTGGTTGTATGTTTCTTAAATATTTGTGCATTTAAAAAAAGAGTATTTTGTTCATGGATGTTAGGAGAATTCTGGAGCTGGAGTGGTCGACCCCAGGGCCCTGTAACCAGCAGTTCTCAGATCATCTCTCGTTTTCTGAAGCGAGGTGTGTGTTCAATATGGATTAGGTATAGAGTTCGATTATTTTGCCAAGATCCGTTTTGCAGCGTATATGCTGTGCAATGCGTTCTGTTAAAGGAGTTTGAAGTTAGTTTGCCAATGGTTGCCCTTTCTGCGTCACTTTTTCTGTTTTTTTCCTTCCATCTTTTGATTTTTGCATCAAGCTGGGCATTTGTCAAACGCTCCTGATGTGCAATTGGTTACAATCAGATTCTATAGGACATCTGGGTTCACCAGGGATCCAGGTATGGCAGGTGTGGGGATGAGGTAAGATGATGTCTCGAGATGCTGGGGTGAATTTGATTTCAGCACCAAAGCAGACTTCATCCCCCTCAAGCTTTTCGGAGGGGCCTTCACGGGTGGGGCAGGCCTTCAGCCTGCCTGTAGGTATGCTGGGGGGCTCATGCACCTGGTGATGGCCCCCGGTTTCTCAGACCACCCTGGGGGGGGGGGGGGGTGACTTGGCAGTGTGAAGTGACCAGGCACTGGTGACCAGGCAGCCACAGCAAAGGCCGGTGGAGAAATGAAGTGTCCCCTCTCTAAAGGTGGCCTTGTGCAAACCCAGGAACTTACAGCGAAGTTAACGCGGAGTGTGGCGGGAGGCCACTGGGCGAGGCGAGCTGTTTCCTGCCAGCTCAGCAACACCACCTTTGCTGTCACACATACATCCTCCAATCTGAACTCTTTTTTCTGAGGAAAGATCGCTTCTTTTTCAAACTTTGCTTGCAGTGGCCATCTCCACAATGGTGGCGACTCTCTTTTAGGAGCACTTGTTCTGTGCGGCGTCGGAGCAGTCCTGAGCCTCCTATTGCTTTGCCACGTCACCCCGGTTTTAATAGTAATAATTATTGAGCACTCGCGTGTCGCCTCGCTCCAAGATATGAAGCTCACAGGTGGGGCTAGGTGGGGCCAGGCGGTAAGGATGCAGCTGCGTATAAAACAAAGTTCACAGCCCGCAAGGAAAGCGACAGATGTTTAACTGAAGATCCAGCATTCTCGAGTGTGCTGGTGAGCAAGGAAGCAGAGTGACTGGGCAGGGGACAGGTGGTTGAGACGGGAGCAGGAGGAGCCAGAGTTAGTGTCGGAGGCTGAATCTGAACAGTCCTCATGGCTCCAGAGACGCTCATTCTTGCTGCATTTCTGTGTAATGAAAAGAAAGGTGTTTGCAAGCCCCGCTTAAATTAGTTACTGGAAAAAAAGTTGCTCTCTGCTGACCTGAACGTTGGGCAAGGAGAACGCTGGACCAGAAATTCCTGCTTCCCGGATGACTGGCTTTCGACTCTGGGGAAGTTATCTGTCACCCTCAGGGCTCCCATCTCTTAACCAAGTCTCGCACGGCTCCACCCTGCCCTGCCTGCCTGGTTGGTGAACTGGCTCATCTTCCTGGGGCTCTGTGGGGTGAAGGCTGGCTTCCTCCAGACTCAGGTAGTGGTTGCCATTCATTCAGCCGAGAGTCACGGAGCACCCACTGTGTGTCAGGCCAATGCTGCACACCAGGAATGGGGTGGAGAAAAAGATGCACTCTCTCCCTGCCCTCGTGGCACCCCATCCTGGGGGCCAGAGATGGATCCCAGACTACAGGTCAGAGTTGACTGTTTAATGACAGGTGTGTAACAGCTGGGAGCGAGGAGGAATGTTTAAGATGCACAGGAGAGGCAAGGATTAGGAGGCTGTGCTGGGTGAAGGGCACAGGTTGATGGAGAGTTCTAGGCATGAGGGAGTGAGGCGCAGGGCTTGCCGGGAGGAGGATGGGGCTGCAGAGGGGAACTGCATGGAGCCTTGTGGGCTGTGGTGAAGAATTCGGGCTTTATCCCCAGAGCAGCAGGGAGCCACGGAAAGGTTTTAAGTTGGGGCATGACAGTCATTCATTTATTTGATGCCAAACATTAGGAATGCAGTAAACAACAGACACAATCAGATTTGTGTTTTTAAGAGATCACATTTGCGTTGCAGGAAGAGAATGTACAAGAGGCCATTCGGAGGCTATATACACACACGTGCAAATACACACATCTTTAGCCTCAGGCTTGCAAACACATATAAATCCTTACTGGGAGGCTCGCACGCACCTACACACACAGAGACACAGACACAGATACACACACACACAAGTTGTTAGTGCTTCTCAAAATTTAGCAATATATGACATCTTGAAGAAATCTATTGAAAGCCCACAGTATTGTCTTAAATCATTTGTATCAAAGTGTGACAAATAAATATATGCACAAAACTTGCAATAAACATAGATGTGTTCCTATAACTCAATAACATCCAACTAAGTTTATAATAAAATCATCAAGTAAAAATGTAGCAACTGTATTTTGATATGACTGGCGATGTTTTATTAAAACTCAATCAGTGATGTTGAATGGCTGTGTTCGTTGTCTACTGCTGTATAACTAATTACTCCAAAATGTGATGGCTTAAAACAATGACTATAAGCAAAAAGAGGAGGATTGGCAGCAGATGTTAGCTAATCTTCCTCAAAAAAAAAAAAAAGAGTATTTATTATCTCACAGTGTCTGTGGGTCAGGAGTCTGGGTGTGGCTCATTGCGGTGCTCTGGCTCCAGGTCTCTTGTGAGGTTGCAGTCCAGCTGTCGGCCGGGGCTGTGGTCTCCTCTGAAGGCTCTCGGGGAGGCAGGGGAAGGACCTGCTTCCTGGCTCACTCTCAGGGTTGTTTGCAGGCCTCGACCCTGGCTATACTGGCCTCTGCACAAGGCTGCCTCCTGGCTCAGCAGCTGGCTTCCCCAAGGGTGACTGATCCAGGAAAGACTGATTGAGAGAGCACCATAAAAGCCCAGAAACCACAGTCTTTTTATGACCCAATCTTGAAAGTGACATGGCACCACTTCTGAGTTCTGTTCACTAGAAGTCAGTCTAGGTCCAGCCTGTGCTGGAGTTGTTGGGGGGACTACACAGGGGTGTGAAAACGGGGAGGGAGGGATGACGGGTGCTTAGAGGCCTCCTGCTGCTGTAGAGGAAAGCAATAGCTCCTTATCATGCATATGTAAAACAGAACCACACCTGGCATGTTATCTGCTCCAGACTTATCTGTTTTTGTTAGTGTTTTCATTCATCTTGAGTTCTAATCTTTACTTAGACTTTGAATTTTGATTTTGATAATGCTCATGTTGAGAATGTCTAGTGACACATACGTGTACAAGCGGCGTGTAACTATGTCAAGAATTTGCTGGCTTGGGATAACCAGCCTGCTGTGTAACCACGACTGCCAGCGAGCCGCCCGTGCGTGCTGGTTCTAGAGGCTGTCGCTTAATAACTGCAGGGCTGCTCGTTCACTTGAAGGTCAGGTGAGCGTTGACGTGGTGGAGAGACTTTCTTCACTGTGTGTTGATTCCCATACTTGGTGCTTGTCAATGGTGGCAAGCAGCTGTGTACAAAGACTTGATTCATGTAAGGCCCCCACTTGCAAGGTGTCTACACCCTCATGGTTCTTTAAGGTTGACCCCACGATGCCACGGCCGTGTGCTGGGATGACTCGATTCTCCCGCCTGTGTTTCCCTCTGAGCCACTGAGAAACTTTCATCCTTGCTGTGTGCCATGTGATTGTTGTCACGGATGCAGATATGGTCACGAGTGTCACATCACAGTGCTTTATTGGTCACCCAGAAGGTCTCTGTTAATTAGGCTACTCATTAAAACACGTATTCAAAGTTTAGACATTCTTAGAAGACTCGTGTGCTCTTGAGGATGTGTTTGAAGATCCTGTCCTAGAAACCCTGCCTCAGATCCCAACGTTAGGAGCCTTGTTATCAAGGGTAACAGACCCTGGATCCCCAAAGCTGCCAAGGGGAGTGACTAGAAGGCTCATAGGTGGCTGTCTCCTCTCTGTGCGTGTCTGTGTCCAAATTTCCCCTTCTTGTTCGGACGCCAGTCATATAGGATCAGGGCCCATCTTAATGACCTCATTTTAATTTAATCACCTCTTTAAAGGGCCTATCTCCAAACACAGTCACATTCTGAGGTACTAGGGGTTGGTTCTTCAACGTACGAATTTGAGGGGGACCCGATTCAGCCCATAACACTCTGCTCCTTGTAGAAGATATCCTAAAAGGGTATTTGATGAAGGGAGAGCTGTGGGCCACTATGGGAAAATATGTAATGCTTATTAACCCCACCCACCCACCCCAAGTCCCCGGCTAGGAAATGGATGGATGGTGTTCATCCAGCGCCACCATCTTCCCAATGACCTTCCCATTGGTAGGGAGCAGAGCCCAGCAGAGTACGTGTTAGGCCCGACTTGAAAGTCAAGTACATGACAGGGGAGAAGAGCTCAAAATTCCTGATTCTGGAGTCCCTGGAGAAAGGGAGACTTGATACATCTAGAAGAAAGACGGGTACTACACATAATCATTCTTCATATGTCAAACCATTGAAATCGAACTACCGTGTTGATTAGGTGTGGTTATCTTACAGTTTGCCCCGGGGTCGCCCCATGTGTTTCTCGGGATCTTCCTGTCTTTACCTCTCCAGCAAGACTGAATTTGGGGGCCCTTGTGGGTGCAGGGGAAAGAATATTGGCCCGGAAGACCACTCCTCATGGGAAGATCTTGGTTTAGAGCGTGGACCGGGGCCAGAAGCCCAGAGTTCGAGCCTGGGCTCCATCACTTACTGGCTATGTGAATTTGGGTAAATTTCCTGCATCTCCCCACATCCAAATGTCTTTGTCTGAAAGCGGGGATGTTTGCCTTCTGGCTTCTAGGTTCCTCATCAGTGCCTCCCCTGCTTTTTGTGAAGATTAGATTAGGTAATGTCTGTAAATGTTCAGCACAGTTCTTTGCACATGGAATGCCTTCCCTCCGTGGATGTAGTGATAAAAAAAAAAAAGGAGAATGAGAGAATGTGTTTAAAACTCTACACAATGCTTAGTTCAAAAAGGGATCATAGTTTTTATTAAAACTCTTCGTGCAATGGCTTGTTCAAAAAGCGACAATAATTTTTCTCAGGAATCCATCACTGGCTTGTTGTCTGACCTTGGGATGCATGCTCGGTCCTGTGCCCAGAGAAGAGCTCAGTGGTGGGGGCAGGACCGGCTGCATGATTTGCGGGGCCCCCTTCTGGAAAAATGACTGAGAATTTCAAGAGGGCGGTTGCAGGGCGATGCAGGCAGCACACACCCTCTGAAGCCCACCTGTGGAGCGGCCCTGGGCGGGTCGTGGTCCTGAGGTCAGCCGTGGGAGACGCCAGCTTGCTGGTTCTTGCCTTTTGGTTCCCTCCTTTTCAGCCTCCACCACACTGTGCTCCACAGACTTTTGTTGCTCTTTAGATCAGCTTTCCTCCAGTGTGGGCTGGGGCCCCACAGTCTGAGTGTTAACAAGCCCTTGGGTGGTTCTCATGGTCGCTTGCGTTTGAGAACCACTGCTCTGCACAGTTGGCTTCTGCACTCCTCTGACATCCATCCTCCTATTTGCCAGACCCGTTGTCTCCCACTGGAGACAGAATAGTGAGCAACACCTCAGTCCTACTGGGTGGAGCTTATAGTCTGGTGGGCAAGAGAGAGAGTTATCAAATAATGCTACTAGTGAGCATGTAACTACAAATTGAGATTAGTCCATGAAGGAAAGCAGCACACGTAAGAAAGGAGTTGGGCACAGCCTGAGTGTGGAGGCCTGGTGGGGTTGCTACTGCTGCAATCTGGGGAGGCTTCCTGGAGTTCGTGGCAGGGAGTTTGAGAACTAAGACTTGCCCTCAATCCATGCGCTCCTGTATTTGTCATTTTGATTCTTGATGTCGGCCACATTTTATGCTTGGCCCGGAGCATGGCTTCCCTCCTCTGATCTGGGAGGTGCCTGTCCCCCAGCGGAATTCTGCAGAAAGCTAGTGTCATTCAGCAGCACTTTATCTCCAGTTTCGGAAGTCACCTCTCTGTGGCTGCCCCTCTCTGTACTTTCCTCCCCCAAAAACCAGCACACTGACCTTTGTGACAGTTCACCTTCCTTGACTGTTGAATTAAGCTGGTGTCAGTTGCTGTTTTTCTGCTATTTTTTATGAATCAGGAACTATACATGTTTTTTCTTTCCTTCCCTCCCTCTTTTTCCTTTCTTCTTTTTTCCTTCTACACTTGTATTAAATTCTTTCATAAACCACAATAAAAACTTGCACAATATGAAGGGCCGGCCCAGTGGTGCAGCAGTTAAGTTCACACCTTCTGCTTCCGTGGCCTGGGGTTCGCCAGTTCAGATCCTGGATTCGGACCTACGTACTGCTTGTCAAGCCATGCTGTGGCAGGCATCTCACATATAAAGTGGAGGAAGATGGGCACGGATGTTAGCTCTGGGCCAGTCTTCCTCAGCAAAAAAAAAAAAAAGAGAGAAGGATTAGCAGCGGTTAGCTCAAGGCTAATCTTCTTCAAAAAACAAACAAAACAAAACTTGCACAGTATGAAATTCCTCCTTCCCTCCCCCGCTACTTTGCTCTGCTCTCCTCCTTGGTGAGGGGTGGAGGGAGGGACTGATCGCCTCTAATCGGTTGGCAGTAATCAGGTGGCTGGCTGGGCATTCCTGGCCCCTTGTCTGTGCTTTTCTGGAGAGTGTAGGGGAGGAAGACGTTTCCTCTACCCACTCTGGGTCCTTCTGGCCGGACAACGAATTAAATTCACATGGGACAGAATAACAGGAGAAAATTAAACAAAGCTTTATAACACGTATACATGGGAGAGGCTCAGGCAAACTGAGGAACTCAGCCAACTGGCCGAGGCTGCCTGTTTAAGTATCTCCAGCTACAGACAAGGAGGACGTGTGGGGTAGTGGTTTGGGGCTTCAAGGGCGGGGAAGGCAACCCACATGGAAATGGAAAAGCCAATGTTTGGTAAATAGAACTCTGATAAGAGCACGCTAGGCAAGGATCCTCCCAGGCTACCGGAACCCAGAGTTATCTATGGCGATGGCCTGTCCTGGGGACGGGCCTTTATTTTAAATTTCTTTTAGGCGTTTAGGGGAGAAAGATAGAATGTTCTTGCTGAGTCTGAGCCTTCGTTGTCTTCAGCTGGAAATAGTCTGCATACCAGAGTGGCGCATCTTGGGGCAGCCTGCCCTGAACCCCATCGAGAGGCTGTGGTTCAGAGCACCTGGTGCGAATTCTAGTTCTGCCACTTGCCGGTGGTGAGACCTTGAGCAAATCCCTCCATTTTTCCGTGCCTGTTTTCTCTTCTGCACGATGGGGTAGTAACTGTGCGCACGTCAGAGAACTTTTGAGGAGTGGAAGGACTCGATGCACACGAAGCATTTAAGGCAGCACCTGCTCACAGGAATTACGATTTCTATACAACGACATGAGCATCTTTTGATTTTTTTTTAACACACACGGTCATCCTGCACACACCGTCTACACCTCCTCCGCCCTCCCTGTATCCCCACAGTATACGCATAGGGAGAACATTCCCCTTGAACCTCTGGAGGCATTTTTATTTAACCCACCCCCTATTGAGGGCCCTTTAAGTGGTTTCCTTTTTCTAGTTTTTAAAACAGTGTTCCAGTGAAAACCTATGGATGCACCATGTTATTTTGAATCCTTACAAAAATCCCTGCAGAAATCCGAGGCTTAGAGAGTTGAGTAACTTGCCCAGGGTCACACAGCCCTCTCAGGATCGTGGACTGGTCTGCCTGAATCCTCTGCGTGAGTTCTCTCTGCTCTCCTGGCCCGGTTTCTCTTCCATCAAGTGACTAATTTCCCAGTTGTAGTTAACGAGCATTTTCGGAGCGACAGTGCTGAGGCTGTGGCGGTAGCCCGGCTCTCGTGCCATTTTCCTCTTTAGCTTCCGCATCCGCTGGTGACCCTCGCCTGCGTCAGTTATTCTGACAACGTTTGCTGACGGTGATTCTTGGATTCCATCTTCGCTCCTTTGTTGACTACTTGGTGTTCTGGAGGAAGGAAGAGCCGCCCCTTTCCCCTTCATTTAGTCATTTATTCATTGGTATATCGTCATGAACTCAGGAATTCCTATTTTATTAAGTGTGTTAAAATTTGTTAGCAGGGGTCCGGCCCCGTGGCTGAGTGGTTGAGTTTGCCTGCTCTGTCGATGGCCCAGGGTTTCGCCGGTTCAGATCCTGGGCGTGGACATGGCACCACTCATCAGGCCACGCTGAGGCGGTGTCCCACATAGCACAACCAGAAGGACCCACAACTAGAATATCCAACTATGTAATGGGGGGCTTTGGGGAGGAGAAGAAAAAAGAAGAAGAAGATTGGCAACCAACATTAGCTCAGGTGCCAGTCTTTAAAAAGAAAAAAAGTTTGTTACCAGCATTTTTTCTTTTTTTATAGAACAGTTTTATCGAGATGTAATTAATATATCATACAGTTCACCTATTTAAAGTGTAATTTTTAGTTTTGCAGTATATTCACAGAGCTGTGCAACCATCATCACAGTCAATTTTAGAGCATTTTCATGACCCCTAAGAGAAACCCTGTGCCCCTTAGTCCCCCCAACTTCCCCCAGTCCCCCAGCCCCCCAGCCCTAGCAGAAGGCTGGAGCAGTAGCCCACTGGTGTGTTTTCTGTCTCTCTAGATTCGCCTGCTCTGGACACAGCATTTTTTCTTTTGATGCTCAGATTGTCGCAGATTTGGCCCGCGGGAGCCCTGTCAGGTGACTTCTGTGTCCTCTGGGCATTTTTTCCGTCATTCTTTGAGCACTTCCCTACTTTCTGGCATAATGAGGAATCCCAGGCTCGTCTGGTGCCTTCCCTGCCCCAGCCCTGGAATCAGCCATTTCTCCCGGGATTCTTGGTTCTTTCTGCTGGAAGAATGGTGCTTAGAAATCAAGATCTCAGGGGCCAGCCCGGTGTGCTCATGCTGCGGGGTATTAGGGCTTCCGGGCCCTCTCAGGGGGCGGGCGGCGTATGGGGTTAGATCCGTATTTAGTTTTATATTTGTGTATATATATATAAAAAACTATAGATTCCAGTTCTCTAACTACCAGAGGGTCGGGGCCAGCTCTTCCTGTGTCTGTAGCTCTGTTCACCAGCACTGAGCGTGGCAGCCCCATCATCCTCAGTGTATTTACTCACTGAGTAATCTCCCTGTGATAGCCACTCTCCTTACCTGCCAACCTCGGCCTCCATCACGCTGGCCACCACCTAACTCGGCCGTCTCCTCCCTTGGCCCCTGACTACACTGGTCACCCCCGAACAAGATAAGTACACTGTGCATCTCATTTTGCCCTGTTGATGGTTCTTTGCTGTCTGGGGTCCCTCCACCACTACACACACACTCACACACACACACACACAATCACAAACACTACCTAGATATGGTATCAGGGACTGGAAAACGTCTCTAATCTCATCTTGACCCGGGGCTGGAATTGGAGGACCCGTGTCTCAGCAGCCCTTGGTGTGGGATATCATTATTCCCATTTTACAGAGGAGAAAACTGAGACTCAGAGAAGTCAAGGGACTTGCTCAGGGTTGCACAGCTGGTAGCTGGGAACTAGAATTAGAGCCCAGATCAGGGAGTTGTGGGCCCGGGGATGCTCCCTCCACCCAGTTTGCTGCATCCAGGGTTTTCCCCCTAACGGTAAAGCACATTGGCAGGCCTCTTGAGTCCCTTTGCAGTGCTCTCGCCCAGGAGCTGAGCCTCCTGTCGCTCTGTGCTCCCTGCCCCACCCCCACCCCAGCCTCCTCTCCGCTCCCTCTGCTCGCAGCCTTTGCCCACACTGTGGCCCTGCCTGGGGGGCTCTTCCTCTCTCCCCCCTTCCCCAGTTAGCATTGCATCCCTCTCACTAGGAAGCCCCCCCCCCCCCGCCCCCACCCCACACCAGCTCTGCCCCCAAGCTTGGTCAGGACTGGGTTTTCCCCCGTTGAATCAGCAATTCTTACTCATGGTTCAAGATTCAAGAAGGTACAAAAGGGTGTCTGGCAGGAGTCTCTCACGACCTCTGTCTTCCGGCCATCCAGTGCCCAGCCCAGAGGCAGCCCCAGCCCCCAGTTTCTGTGGATTCTGCCAGAGATGTGCCTTGCATATACGGGCATATTCTTCTCCTTATTATACACAGGCTAACGGATTACTCACAATATTGTGCGCCTTTTTGTTTTTCCTTCTCCATCTATTGTTAACGGTCCCACCACTTGGGAAAACTGTCAGTGTCTGCTTCAACTAAAGGCATGTGTGCCCTCTGGCCCAGCAGTTCTGCCTCTGGGTGTGTACCCAGGAGACGTGACGGCTTAGATCTGCTGGAAGACCTGCGCGTCAGCGTGCATAGCAGTGTTATGGATTACAGGGCGAGCTGGACCCGACCTAAATGCCCAACCACATGCCGAGAGTTCAATGACTTCTGGCACATCCGTGCAATGGGGTGTTTGAAATACACACAGCAGCAAAATAGAATGACTTGGAGTTGTTAATCCATATTGTTCACAGAACAACCCAGATGAGTCTCGCTAAGATGACAATGAGTAAGAGAAGCCAGACACAAGAGTACATGCGTATGATTTCCTTTATCTGGGGTTCCAAAACGGGGAGAAAAACTCCACGCTGATAGGAGTCCACATGCTGGTCGCCTTTCGAGGGCTATCAACTGGGAGGGGGTATGAGGGAGACTTCTAGAAGCTGGAGAGCTTCTACATGGCATTTGGGTGGGGTTACCCAGGCACACACACATGGAAAAATGCATCCAGGTACACGCTTATGATTTGTGTACACGACTGTCTGCAGGTTATACGTCAAGATATGTTTAATGTTTTCCATGCAGGTAGATTGAAAACTTTCACACTCTTATTTTAATGGCAGCATAGTGTTTCAGGTTATGGAGGTACCATAAGTGATGTAACTGGTCCTTTATTAGTGGATGTGTGGGCTGTTTCCAGCAGTCAGCTGTTACAAACAATATTGCAGTAGGGGACTTTGAACACATACCATTCTGCCGTAAGTAAATCTGAGAATAAATTACTGGAACTGGGATCTGTTTTAAACTTTGATGCTGCCAAATTGCCCTCCACGAGGGCTTGTCCAGTTCACTTCCCGCCAGCCATGGATGAGAGGCCCTCCCCACCCCCTGCCTGGCACCACCTGTCACTAACTTCTCGAACTTTACCTATCAGCCAGGTGAAGGATGGTACGCTGGAATCGTTTGAATGTGCCCCTCTGATTTTAAATGAGTCTGATTATCTTTTTGTGTTTCAAAGTTATTTATCATTCCTTTTCTGTGAACTCGGTTTATATCCTTGGCCCATTTTTTTAAAAACACGAGCTGGTCGTCTTTTCCCTTCCTCACAGGGGAGAGCTCTTCGTTTGGGAAGGTATTCTTCGTCACTGTTAGGAGCTGCAGATACGCTCCCAGGGTGGTTTTATCTTTGCACTTGGGTGCAATTCTCCTTGCAGAAAGCAATCCCATTTCTATGTCATGAAATCATCAGTCTTCCTTTGTGGCACCTGGCTTTTCCTTACACTCAGAAAGTCCTTTCTCACTCTCAGATTTAAAAAAATGTAGTCCATGGTTTCTTCTATGCTTTCTTGTTTTCCTGTTAGTCCTAATTATTCTTTTAAATAAACTTGCTTGTGTGATTTCTCGATTTGGGGCAGGGACTGTGTCTGCTTTCCTGGGGCACCAGGCGTAGTTTCCTGCACACAGGAAGAAGGTGAGGAACGGATGAGGGCACCAGCAAAGGATGGTTTGCTGAGAAAAGATTGTGCAAGGACTCGGGCCAGCTGTGCTGGCCGCCCCCCCCCGGGGCATTTGCTCAGCCAGCATCAAGAGAGGCAGCGCAGGGGGATGAAGCTCCATGTTCTGTGATTGTGCCTTCTAACTGCTACTCCCTTAGGCCGCTTGCGCCTGGCCATTGTCCTTGGCAACTGTACCTGCCACTCGTACCTCCCTCCAGTCCTGGCACGGCCCCCAGCACATGGGGACATCGAGGCCTTCCAGGCAGCTCAACACCGTGCCCATCCTCCGTCTCTCCCTCTGTCCCTCTCACAAACATTTTTGAGCACCTTCTACTTGCCAAGCACTGCGCTGGGCACCAGGGTGTGAGTTGGATAAGACCAGCCAGTGCCCAGGAGGCTCACAGTCCAGTGTTGGACATGAACACGCGGGTCAGCGGTGTGCCGGGCAGAGGGAGGCCCGGGAGTCTGGGAGCTCAGAGACGGGGTTCCTTCCCGGGGCCGATGGGGGACAGTGTGTCAGTTTCTGACTTATGGCAGCTGAGCAAATGACTGCAGACTCAGCGGCTTAAAACGACACAGTTTTATTCTCTTACAATTCTGGAGTCGGGGTCTGACGCAGATCTCACCGGGCTAAAATCAAGGTGTCGCAGGGCTGGTTCCTTCTGGAGGGAGACTCTGTCTCCTTGCCTTTTCCAGCTTCTGGAAGTCACCATATTCCTCGGCTTGCGGCTCTTTCCTCCCTCTCAGCGCCAGGAATCGCATCACTCCCGCCTCTGCTTCTGTCCTCACGTCTCCTTCTCTCGCCCTCCTGTCTCCCTCTCATAAGGACCCTGTGATGACATGGGGCTCACCCGGGTCACCCAGGATCACCTCCCCATCTCAAGATCCTGAGGTAATCACATCTGCAAAGTCCCTTTTGCCACGTGAGGTCCCATTTTCACAGACTCCAGGAAATAGGACGCGGACGTCTTTTGGGTCCGTTATCGAGGCTTCTCTTTTCTTCTGCTGCCACCATCCTCTCCCTCTGCTCTGCTCAGAAGATCCAGAAAGTCACCTTTCTCTATCTGCTTTCTCCCGCCTGCGCTACACAAAACCCACAAAGAAGTTTGCTCATGTTTTCATAGAGCGGGAACGAAAAGTGCTGGCTCGGAGTCGGCCCGTTCAGCCACGTCTTCATTTGCAAGATGGGAGAAAAACTGCATCCACCTCAAAGGGCTGGCTGGTTCAATGGGATTGTGTATGTCGGATGCTGGGCAAGATGCGTGATATCAGAATGTTAGCTGTCACATCTGCTGAATCAGTAGTATTGATTGTTGTAGCTGGGCGTCTCCTTCCCTTGTTCTAAAAGGACTTGGGGGTACTTGCTGCCTTAGGGCCTCACCCCAACCCTACCTCCAGGAAGCAGAAGGAACCCTCCCTGCTTGGATTCCCCCAGCTCTCACGGGGCCCCAGGCACGTCCCCCCTGGTGCTTGGCGCGTTGATCACCATCTTTTCTCTCCTCCAATATGGCAGCCCCTTAAAAACAAGACCCACGGGGTCGCTCTTGGAGTGCCTCTCCCAGCCGGGCGTCCTCAGCTCAGCTCTGGCTGTGTATTAGAATCACCTGGGGCTTTTAGGAATCTGATGGCTGAGCTCCGCTGCTCAGCTGGTCTGGAGATGGGCCACAGCAGGTAGCGTTTTACAAGAGGCCAGTGATTCTCCAGCTTTGGAGTGCGTGAGGATCCCCTGGAGAGCTTGCTAAGATATAGACTACAGGGCCCACCCCCGGAGCTTCTCATCCATTAATTCCAGGATGGGGCCTGAGAATCTGCATTTCTAGCAAATTCCAGATGATTCTGTGCTGAGGACCACACGTTGAGAACCATCAGACTCAGGTTTAAGTAGGTAATTCACAGACACATGGCTTGAGAAACATGGCGACCGAAGTCTTGGAAAGAAGGAAGTATTGGCATTGAGTGGGGATCCTTTGCCCCTTGTCTCACACGTCACCTCCTTAATGATGCCCACCTGATTGTTCTTCAGATCCCGTGACCCTTACTTTGTTCTTCCCCAACTGCATTGATCCCAGTAACGGGATCCACCCATATTATGAAATTCTCAAAGGGTCAGGGCAGGGCTGTGTGGTTCACTGGCCCCTGGCTTTCTCTCTGGCCCCATCCCTCCCTCTGAGACCCTCCAGGGCTGCGTGCTCTCCCACCAACTCAGGACACTTGGAGTCCCCAGACGGGCCCCCTGCTTGCTCTTCTTGGCACCTTCCAACCGTTCTTCCCGAGACCCGGAAGGGCTCTCCATCCCTGGGACCCACTCCTGTTCCTTCTTCAGGGCTGTCTTCCCATGATTCCTGAAAGCAGCACTCTGAATCACGGCCCCCACCTGTCCCCGTTACAGAGTGAGGTCTGTCACGGCATGGCACATGGGTCATGGGCATCTCTCGGCTTGGTCCTACCTAGTGTTGCCAGATTTGCACAGGATGCCCAGCTGCATTTGAGTTTCAGATAAACAGTGAATCATTTTTTAGAATATATGTGTCCCACGCCGCATTTGGCAAGCACACATACTGAAAAAGGATTTGTTGTTTATCTGGAGTTCAGAGGTGACTGGACATCCTGTTTTTTGTGGGGTTTTTTTGCTGAGGAAGATTCATCCTGAGCTAACATCCGTTGCCAATCTTCCTCTTTTTGTCCTTTTTTATGTGGGCCACCGCCACATCATGGCCACTAACAGACAAGCAGTATAGGTCCACGCCCTAGAACCTGAGCTAGGCCACAAGGTGGAATGCACCGAGCTTACCCACTAGGCCCCTGGAGCTGGCCCGGACATCCTGTATTTTCATTTGCTCAACCTGGCAGCTCTATTCAGAGCTCTCCTCCCACTATTGTGTTCTTGGAGCTGCTGGGCACGAGGAATCCTGGGGTTCCCATCAGCTGTCACGTTTCATCACCCCGGGTGCTCACATTCCATTTGTACTTCCTGGGGGCTGGGCTCCAGGTCGGTGGTTTCCTGTTGTCCCAGGGCAGCCTTAGGGCGTCCCGGCTATTATCCCCTCCCCTTTCCAGAGCGGGAAACCAAGGCATGGGATAAATTTTGGACAAATATCTTGAAGAAATCAATGTCTGTATAAGTCCTTTAAACAGGGAAGCGATCATTGGGGTCTAACGCAGTAACTGTTTGAAATGAGCTGAATCCCCCCACTGGATGGGAAGGCTGGGAAGGCAGAGAAAGTGGGGTTCCGGCTCAGGGGAGGCCAGTTCACCCCCAGGTGCCACACACTGCTTGCTCTGCCATGAGCTCTCAGCTCATCTTTCAGCAAAGGCCGTATTTGCCCTTCGTGGTTCCCTCGGAAGCCTCCGCGAGGTTAGACGTCGGCGCCCAGCTGTCTGCACTTGGTGAAAATACCCGAGGGGCTCCCTACATTCCAGACTGCTTCCTTGGGGCTTGGGAAGGCCCCACTCACCATGGCCAGCCCTGGCACGCCAGCGCGGGTCTGTTTGCCGTGGGCAAACAGTACTTTGGGGGGCACTAAAGGGCACATACTGTGTGAGTCTATTTATGTGAAATATGCAGAATAGGTAAATCCACAGACAGACGGCAGACTGCTGGTCGCCAGGGGCTGGGGAAGGGGGGATGGGGGTGACAGTTGATGGGGATGGGGTTTCCCTTTGGGTCGTGGGAGTGTCTTAGAACTAGACAGAGGCGCTGGTTGCACAACGTGGGGAAGGTACTAAATGTCACCGAACTGTGCACTTTAAAATGGCGAATTTTGTGTTACGTGAATTTCACCTTAATAAAAAAGAACTTAAAAAAAAAAGAGAGAGACACGCACAAAGGAGAAGGGAGGGCAGCTCCCCCCAAATCAGGTTTGACAGGAAGCGAGAATTGGGGCGCCCCAGAGGGCGCCTAACCTCAATCAGGATGCACCACTCTCGTTCCAAAGGGAGCACACTGTGATTTGAACCGGACAGACGTCTACAAAGTGTGTGTTCGTAAGGGATTGAGGGGGCCGCGTGTGAGGATCGTGGGGGCCAGGGGCCACGTGCTCAGTCCCCGAGCCACGGCCTCTGCTTTCTGAGAGTGACAGCCTTACAGTGAGATGCACTGAGCCCTCGCCGGTGACGTTTCGGCTCCCGGGCCACTCCCAGCAGCCTTGGAACACAGCAGGGACCTGGGGGACCCAGCCCAAGTAGGTTGACAATGAAAAAGTGGAGCTGGCGAGTGTAGACGACTTTCCTGAGCTCGATTTTGGTGAATGAGGGGAAAGAGCGACATCTCCAGCGTGAAGCCCAGAAAGAAGGTTGTGTTTAAGCTGGAAAACCATATTGAGATGCTCATGGGGAGACAGAGTGAAGAGCCAGATGGAAAGTCGCCTGGGGCGGGTGCGGGGCGGAGGTCTGAGACCTGAAACGAGTGGGACCCAGGAGCGAGTCAGGAGTGCCCGTTAGTTCAAGGTCACGGAGGGGGTTCCCATCTGCGGCTTGTAAATGGCTTTTGAAAGATGCTTTTATAAAAGAATTTTATTGTGGTGAAATTCACATAACATAAAACTAACCATTTTAAAGGGAACAACTCAATGGCATCTAGTACGTTCACACTGTTGCGTGACCAGTGTTTCTAGTGGAACCCCCAGTGGAGGGTTCCAAAACACTTTGTCACCCCTCCAGGAAGCCTCGCACCCGTTGGCAGTCACTCCCCCTGCCTCCCCCAGCCCCTGGCAACCCCAATCTACTTCCTGTCTCTACGGATTTGCCTCTTCTGGATATTTCATAAAAGTGGGATCAGCTGATATGTGATCTCTTGTGACTGGCTTCTTTCACGCAGCATCGTGTTTTCGAGGTTCCTCCGTGTTGTAGAAGCTGTTCATTTTCTTAGGGCTGCTGTCCCCAAATACCAAAAATACGTGGCTGAAATCAACAGAAATGTATCCCGCAGCTCTGGAGGCCACAAGTCCAGAATCGAGGTGCTGGCAGGGCTGTGCTGTCTCTGAGCCTCTGGCGGAGAGTCTGGTCCGGGTCTTTCTCTTAGCTCTGGGGTTGCCGCCGTCCTCGGTGCCCGTGGCCGGTGGAGGCCTGCTGTTCACGTGGCTGTCGTCTCCCTGTGTCTTCACGTCATCCTCCCTCTGTGCGTCTCCTTCTGTGTCTGAATTTCTCCTTCTTATAAGGACACCAGTCCCATTCGATTGGGGCCCATCCTCATGACCTCATTGTAACCTGGTTCCCTCTGTAAAGATTCTGTTTCTAAATGAGGTCACATGCTGAGGTACTGGGGTTAGGACTTCAAGATATCTTTTCTGAGGGGACACAGTTCAACCCACAACACAGCCTGTGTCAGCACTTCATTGCTCTTTAAGGTGGAACACTATTCCGTCGTGTGGCTGTTCCGCATGTTGTGTATCCATCGTCATGGACGCTTGAGCCGCGGTGACTCGGGCTGCTCTGCACGTCCATGAACGGGTCCTTATTGGAGTCCCTGTTTTCGGTTCTGTGGTCACGTAGCTGGGAGTGTGGAAATGGCGTTTGCTCACAGAGCACAGTTGGAAGCCAAGCGTCCGCCCTCTTTAGGCTCAGACTCCGCCCTGCAGTCACAGGACGCAGCAGGTGGGCAGGAGTCTCCTCGAGGCCTGTCCGGCCCCTCCCCTTAACCACACAAGCCTCTTTCCGCCACTTGGCTGGCTCCCAGGGTCGTGCACTTGGACAGCCTCGGACACCGAGAGTCCCGGAGGAGGGTGGGAACACCTGCTGGCCTCAGCCCACAAAGCCAGGGGGAGTGGGTTCCTTTGATCCTTTTTGTTGTTGTTCTGGGTTTTTTGTCTGCTTGGTAAAATATACATAACATGACATTTACCGTCTTAGCCATTTTCAAGCATATAGTTCAGTAGCATTAAGCACATTCACGTTGCTGTGCAGCCATCCCCATCATCCGTCTCCAGAACTTTTCCATCTTCCCAAACTGATACTCTGTCCCCGTTAGCACTCGCTCCCCATCTCCCTGCCTCAGCCCTGGTAACCGCTACTCTACCTTCTGTCTCCGTGAATTTGTCTACCTAAGTGCTGCATATAAGTGGAATCCTACAGCATTTGTCCTTTTGTGACTGGCTTATTTCACTCAGCATAGTGTCCTCAAGGTCCATCAATGTTGTAGCATATGTCAAGATGTCCTTCCTTTTTAAGGCTGAATAATATTATTCCATTGTTGTGGACAGACCATGTTTTGTTTATCCATCATCTGCCGATGGACCTTTTTTTAAAACTGAAATATAAAGAAATTATTTGAGACTAGTGTCAAATGCAAATCAAGGGGGACTTTTAAGAACAGAATTCACAGTTTTCCCACCTGAAGTTTCAGTGTTTACTAAAAACACAGATTCAAGCATTTGTGCATCTTCTAGACTGACTTGTAGAAACCTCAACCTCTCAGAGAAACAGAAGATCAGTCCCCAGGAAGACAAAGTCACAGAGAGAAGCCACCTGCTCCAAGGTTGCCCCCCACCCCCACCCCACACCCCGATCCCTCTGATTCTTTAGGTTGGGGGTCGTTTGTGGAATATTTGCTGAATGCACCTGCCACGTGCAAGGCGCATTTACGGAGTTGGTTTTTTAATCTTCAGAACTACCTGAGACCCACAGATCATCGTCCCTGGTGACAGGGCTGGTCAGTGACAGAGCCTCAACCCAGGTCTGTGCGATTCCTACCTCTGGGCTCCTTTGCTTGCCCTGTGCTGCTTCCTGCTCTTGAGTTTCCTAAACACGGCTGAGCCACCCAAGCGAGGTCACCATCACTGTGATTCTTAACAAGCACTGGACGTCTGGTCCCCACCACACGTTCTGAGCCAGCATTCGCTGGGAGCTCATGGCGGGTCTGGCTGCGTCGAGCCCTCGGCATGCATGCACTCGCTTGATTCTTCAAAAGCATGACAAGGTGGACATCATCATCCCCATTTCGCAGATGAAGAAATTGTGATCCCCCTAGGTGACCGGCTGGCAAGCGGAGTGGGAGTGTCTCCGGGGCAGCACTGACCGTGAGGGTTGCCCTTGTGGCTGAGACCGTGTGCGCAGGCATCCATATAGTGCAGCTGAGCACACGGACATTTCAATGGCTGTCCTGAGCTCTGACTGACAGATGCTTGTGCAGCAGCCGGCGTGGCCCAGGCGCTGGTCCCCACCTTGCAGAGTGGCTGCGTTCTGAGTGGATAAGGGCACTTAAGTGATGACCACTTGCTGCCAGTTGTGCAGGTGCCATCAAGGAGCAGTCCAGGATGCTGACAGGGGACAGCAGGTAGACTAACCTGGTCCGGGAGGACATCAGGACAGACTAACCCATCTGTCTCTAGAGCGGGTTCCTCGCCCTCAGCATTGCAGACACTTTGTGCCGGATCATGCCTTGCTATGGGGGCGTCCTGTGCATTGTGGGACGCTTGGCAGCGTGTCTGGGCTCTGCCCACTGGATGCCAGTAGCATCCCTGCCCCCCCCAGTCATGACAACTAAACAAGTCTCCAGACATTGCCAGTGTCTCCTGGGGACAAAACTGGCCCTGGTGGGGACCCCTGATTTAAAGTGTGGTGCGGCAGCCACGAAAATGTGCCATTGAGGCCCCTGCAGGGACACTAGAATGGGCCCTTCCTGGGGGACACGGGACTCCAGTGGGCAGCCTTGTGTCTCATGGGCCCACGAAGTAGGTTTTTAGTTAGGTGTACTGCTGCCCTGACCACGACCAGGAGGACATGGAGGGTGGACATGAGGCGGGTCTGCGGTAGCCATGTTAAAGATAGTTGGGTTTTTATCCTGAGAACACCTGGAATCTATCCAAATGTTTCAAGCCTGGGGGAGGGGCAGGGGTGAGGACTGGATTGACATTTTTCAGGGTCACTTGAGATGCTGTATAAAAAAAGTGAATTGGGTGTGGTCGTGGTCAGGAAGAAATGGCAAGATGGAGAACAGCCAAGGCGGCAGGTCCTGAAACCCCAGGGCAGCCTCCGTCTGTGGCGTGAGCAAGAACCGAGCGCTTTACTGAACCAGATCTTGAGATGGTTCTGTCTCATTTTATGACGCACATTTCTCTTAAAAGTGAAACTTGACAACAAAGAACGTAGCATTGACTTGAGGAGAGCTCACGACAAAGGGCAGAGCCTGTCGAGTGATCTGTGTGATGGCTGCTTGCTTCCTGGTCACTGGCCCAGTGAGAAGCAGCCCCGGGAAGTGATGCGGTGAGCAGAGCTTCCTAAGCACGTGAGGCATTGGGACATCATTCGAGTGGGGTAGGAGGGCCCAGCAAGAAGGAAAAGAGGAATTTGCCATCTCTCTTCCAGCTAAAGGAAGAGGCGAGCCACCGCCTCTTTGCCCTTCCTCCTTCCCAGTGCCCAAAAACCTGGGGGAAAAGGAAAAGATGATTATCGTGTCCTGAGTAGCTAAATACCAGGAATGATTTTGTAAAAATACCTAGCAGTTTCCCGATTCTGAAGTCTGCTCTTTGTCGTCATGTCGTCAGCCTCCAGGTGTTCTGTACGGCGTCCTCTCAGGGCCTTCAGATGCCCAGACACATTTTCTCGGGTTATTTCCAACATCCCACAGAACAGTCTGTGATACCACCTGTCATCATTGGGCACATTCATTACAAAATGGTGCATATTTGACTGAGAATCCCAAAAGTTCAAGTTTGACCGTTCTAAATACGTAAACTCTTACCTCACTCTGTCAGCTTTGCGACTTCCAATTCTGTTCAGTAAGTTTGCTTAAGAACAGATGCGTCAGTAATAGCCAACAACTGGAAACAACCCAAATTGTCCATCAGTGGTAGAAGGGATAAATAAATTGAGATACACTCATTTAGTGGAGTACTATGCAGCCATGAAAATGAGCAAGCCATCGCTCCATGCAGCATCATGCGTGGATCTCACAACATCGAGTGAAAGAAGCCAGACATGAAAGAGGATTGCATGTTAGCGTTTCTATAAAGTTCAAACCCTGGCAAAACTCATCTGTGATGACAGAGATCATGACAGAAGCTACCCTTCAGGCGGGTGCATGAGGGAGCTTATGGGGGCTGGTAATATCTTTTTCTTGATTTGGAGCCTGGTTATATGGATCAGTTTGTGAGCATTCAAGCTGTATACTTAAGACAAGCACACTTTCTAAAGGTATGTTATGCTTTAAAGAGATGCATCAGTACACAAGTTCAATTTCCTTAACGGCCATCCTGCTTTCTCTGCAGATTGGTGAACCATGTGAGTCAAAAGCCATTGAAAAAGAGAAGACGGTGGTAGCTTTGCCACCCAAGGAGGCGAGCAAATGCCACAGAGAGGATTTGGCCAAAGCCTTTTACGTAAGAATTGAATTTGCCTTTGATGCCATTTATGGTAAGGTTTGAGATGAAGAGGAAAGCCTCACAGAGTCCTGAAGGCTGCTTTAGAATTCTGTGTTATATTACATTTTTATTATCATTGTTAGAAAATACTGTTGACGCTGAACCTTTCCGATTTCCCATGCAGAACACCATCAGCATTGTTGTCCACAGAGCTAACCCCCTCCCAACACTCCATAGAGATGCTTCTCTTGGTGGGAGACACAGAGAAGGCAGTCACCCACGTGGTCCCACGGCAGCACAGCCAGAGTTGAATCCAGGTGCTTTGACATCAAAGCTCAAACTCTTAACCATCCGCTAGCCACACCCTTCATCGTTTATAATCCTCGGGGTTGCCAATTACTGAAACCAAATTCCCACAAGTTCCACAAGTGAATTTGAACTCCTGGCCAGTGCGAGACAGAAAAACAAAAGCAAAAAACACCCACCCGTGCTCCGTGAAGCTGCCCTCCAAGGCTGCAGGACTTCGTGCTTATGTTTGAAATTTGCTTTACTGCAAAGACTGAGCGAATGTGGTGATGTGTGTGTGTTTACTCAGACCCCAGCACCCTTTAGGAAAGCAAATTAGAAGCCGCTAAGAAAAGGGCACAAGCCGCAGCTTCTAGGAAGCTGGAAGTCAGTGTTTCATGCCAGTCTTAAGAATAATGCAAGTCTGTTTAAATGCCAGCCCTGCTTGTTGTTAGTCTTTGCAGAGGGGAAGGAAGTATTTTTTCCTTGCCGAGATATTTTTCCTTACTGGGAAAATGAGCTTGGTTTTCTGTCTCTCCTCAAAAGAATCAAGAAATCAACTCGGCTTTCCTTGCCTCCTCTCCTACCGGGTGGAGCTTTCTTGTGGCCGACTTCCTCAAGCCAAGGATACCTTTGCTGCAACCAGAACAACAAAGTTTCCTTACGTTGTTATTGACTCCAATCAGCTATATTTAACCTTAGTTTATGTCAAGAGCTTGACGTTGTATCTGGCACCGGGTATGCACAATATAACAGTTCTTCCTATTATTGTTGCCTTTTTTATGTTTTTTAAAAAATTGTAAAATACACAACATACAATTTACCATCTTACCCATTTTTAAGTGCACAGTTCAATCGTGTTGTGTTCGTTCACACTGTTGTGCAACCAGTCTCCGGAACTCTTTTCCTCTTGCACAACTGAGACTCTGTCCCCCTTACACGCTAGCTCCTCATCTTCCCTTCCTCCAGCCCCTGGGCCCGCCCTTCTGTTCTCCGCCTCTGAAAATCTGGCTACTCTGAGTACCTCAAATCAGCGGAATCATAGAGTACTTGTCTTTTTGTGACTGGCTCATTCATCCATCGACGGACACTTGGGCTGCTTCCACCTTCTGACTATTGAGAATAATGCTGCTGTGAACCCTTGTGTGCAAATCTCTCTCTGAGATCCACTCCTAATTTTTTCGGTAGATAGACACCCAGAAGTGGAATTGCTGGATCCTGTGGTAATTCTTTCATTTTTTGAGGAATTTACACACTGTTTTCTATAGCAGCTGCACCCTTTACCTTCCCAAGTCCTGGGTTTTTTTTTTTGTTTTTTTTTTTTAATGAAAAGAGAAAATATGTGCTTCTGCATTTCCAGAATTTCGTACTACAGTGGCACTGGTTGAAACTGAGGCCCAAGGTTGTCTCCTCTGCTGTAATTGTAGGGCAGAAATGTGGTCTAGTTGAAAAAGAATGCAGCGGTGGGACTGTGGGTTTTCCTTCTCTCTCTGCCCCATCTGCTTAGGGTCTTTGAACCGGTCCCCTCTCTTTTGTGGCCAGCCCATTTTCCTCATCCATCGTGAAGGTGGCTGAGTGGGCACTCTGTGACTTGGGCCCCTCGGTCCTCCCTGGCCCGTCGGTGAGTTTGTGCCCGATCATCTCCCTCCTTCCAGGTGGACTTACAGAACGGGCTGTCGGAGTTCTCGGTGACGCAGCGCAGGCTGGTCCACGGCTGGAACGAGTTTGTCGCTGACAACAGCGAACCCGCATGGAAGAAATATCTCGATCAGGTAGGACCGTAGGTGTCATTTCTTTCATTAACTAGTCTAAGCCGGAGAGGGTGGGGCAGCCATTCATTCTTTAAATATTGATAGAGGGTGTCCTTGGACTGTCCCAGGGCGTGGGGTGGCTGCGCTATAAAGATAAAGAAGGCTCCTCCTCATTTGGGCTGCTCTAAGCCAGCAGGAGGGACGGCCTGAGTAGATCACTAACTACCCAGGCAGCCATGGGCATGAGTAACAGTTGTTACATTCAAGCAGGGTTTACCATGTGCCAGGCACCCTGCTAACGGCGTAAGTAAAGTCAGCCTTAACTTACTTAATCTTCCTCCCAGTCCCCGTTTTGAGAGGAGGGCGTGAAGTACAGAGAAGTTGCAGTATTTCCCCTGGCTGCGTAGGGTTGTCAGATACAGCAAACGAAGATACGCGATGCCCTGTTCAATTTGAATTTCAGCTGGATAAGCAAGGAAGAATTTTTTGGTATAAGTAGGTCTCAAATGTTGCATGGGACCTACTTATATTTTTTAAAAGTTCCTTGTGGATCTGAAATTGAAATTTAACTGGATGTCCTGTAGTTTATCTGCCAAACCGGAGCCCAAAGTCACATAGCAGTAAGCGGCAGGGCTGGAGAGGGACGCCACAGCTGGCTCCGGAGCCCCTGCCCTCCTTAGCCGCTGCCGTCCGGGCCAGCATGGTGCTGAATGGATGGCACACAAGTCAAACGCCTGGAAGACGTTGGAAGAGGAAAGAAAAATTTGAAATAGACGTGGCTGCAAGTTCCCGTCTAGAAGTCAACACCCCCACCACCCACCCACGACCAGTTCAGAAAGCCCCCGTTAACAGGCAGAATACCCCAGGTACCTGAAGCCATTCAGACTGCCTCAGTTTCCCTTCCCTGGCCTTCTGCACCCCCTCTCCCATCCCTCACACCTTGCTCTCCATCTCTGGCTCCCTCGCGCCCCAGGCTTCAGCTGCCTTCCTATTGGCTCAGCGCTTAAGGCTTTGTTGATTGGTCAGTTCAGAGACCAATCACAGCCCTCCTTGCAGCATCCTCAACCTCCACTCTCCTCCAGTCCCCACCCTGCTCACTGGTCCATTCTCAGCACTGGGGATGTCATTTATTGATGCCTTTTGGCTCAACAATAGGCTTCTGGGTAAGCAGGTGGCTCTGGCCAACCCAGAAACTTCCTGGAACCCCAGTGTTGGAAAGAGGCAACAGAGCCTCCTAGAAGTCGGAGTTCAGGGAAGGAGGCTGATGCAGGCTGTGGGGACATTCTCCTCCTGCAGCCCGGCCCCAGCCGGTTCTGCCCTGGCTGTCCCTCCCACTAGGACCTGCTCACCCATTCCCCTGGCTGTCCCCCTTCCCACCTCTGCCCTGCCAAAACCTCACACCAAGGGCTCTCCTCCAGCCACCAGCCAAGGCCTCTCCAGAAATGAAAACTCTTCCATTTCTAAGAGTGGGGCTCCTGCTTAATTCATCTTAACTTTGTCGCTTCAGGGATCCATCTGTGGAAATCCTTGCAGGATTGGAAGGCAGTGCCCAGCGGCCTGTTTGCCTGCCCTTGACACGTACAGAAAGTCCGTCTGCACTCACTTATCAATTCTTTACATTTGTGCAGCACCTGCTCCCTGCTGGGTGTGTGCTTCTCCTGTCTCTCCTCCAGTGACGGGGAACTCACCGCTTCACAAGGCAGCCCTTCTTCTCTATCTCAGGAGACTCACCAACAGGCCATGCTGCCCAGAATCATGAGGCAAAGGGAGATTAGAGTCATGCTGCCCGGGTTCAAATCCCACTTTCCAGCCTTGTGACTTTGAGCAAGTTATTGATCCTCCTTGAGCCTTAGTTTTCCCTGTCTAGAAAATGGGACTAATGAATACCTACTGTTCTGAGTTTTACGTAAGAAGAGGGAAGCTTAGCACGAATTAACTGCTTAGTAAAGGTTGCCCCCCTGCAATTGCGAGTCTACCGGGTGGTCCTATGGGACCACGGCAGTTAAGAGCACAGGTTTCGGAGCTGAGCTGGGCTGCAGGAATCCCTGGGCACTTCCGTTTCTTTCAGAGCCTCAGGTTGCTCGTTTGTCACAGGACTATGTAGCAGTGCCTGTGCCCTGGGGGAGGAGGGGCCCCCGAAATGATACAGGAGGAGCAGTTAGCACAGGGCGTGGGACACAGTGGGTGCTCCAGAAAGGCTGGCTGTTTTTATTGTAGGAAACATCGCCAGTGTATCCCCAGTTCCCGCACAGCAAGGTTTCGACAACCCCCTCTGCCTGTCTCCCTTCACAACCGGGGCATAGAAGGGGCCCCGCGTGCCGGGAGGGGTCTGATCATCTGTGGCCAGAGGTGCAGTGGTGCCGCGTGTGGCTTCTTCTCAGTGGCTCCCTCGCCTGTCTGCTGTGTCTCTCGGCAGCTCCCTTGGGGATGGGACAGGACAGGTGCTTGGCACTGTCTCCAGGAGTTGGCGGCAGGGGGTGGGTGATATCAGTGTCGGCCTGGAGAGCTGCTCAGGTCCAGCCTCAGGACGGAGGTGAGAGGAGACTTTAGGACTGGAATTGGGGGTGGAGGAGGGAGTTGGTCCGGGCCTGGCTAGAGACCAGCTCTCAGGGCGGCCCCGGCCAGGACTCCGTTCCCCTGAGCTGACCCTGAGCCCATGGCTGGAGGGTCCCTTGTCCAGAAACAGCCCATCGCTCCCAGAGGCTCCAGTGGGTGCAGCCCGCAGGGACGAGGGAGCTGCCCAGCCAGGGGCGGGAGAGGTGGGGGCAGGGAGCCCGGAGGCATCATCAATGTGACCTGGGCAGGAGGACACACAGCTGGGGCAGGACGGACCCCGTGCTGTTCTCCACTGTGCTGTGCGACCTTGAGCAGGAGCTCCAGCCCCACCACACCTCGGATGCCCCACCTAAGCGTGGGGCTTCACTGCTTCCTTTGTTCATTCTTTCCTTCCTTCATTCATTCCAGATAAATCCCTGATCTAGGCCCTGTGCATAGACCGGCAGCCAAACCAATTTCTGCTTTCAGGGAGACAGACAGACAGCCTGCATGTACCACAGCACCCCGTGGCTGTGGTGGGGAGAAGAGTCAGGACGAGGAGTTAGGAAGCGACAGCAGGGGGCGGCTGAGGAGGGCTGGTGGGCAGGGAGCCATTGACCCCTGCTCAGAGGAGGCGGGGTCTGAGCAGGGAGCTGCAGGACGTGAGGAGGGGAGCCATGCAGGGCTCTGGACGCAGGGCACCATAGGGGAAGGCATGCAGGGGCCTGAGGTGGGAGGGCCTGGTGCGCATGAGGCTGATGGGCATCAGGAGGTGCCAGAGCCCGGTGCATTGTGGGCATTCACTGCCTGTTCGTGCATCACCCCCTGCTTCTCACTTCCATCCAACTGGATGGGAAGTCTGTGACAGGCTCAGGGCTGAAGTAAAATCTTGTTCTTAACTCCCCTGGACTGAGGGGTTCTTCCTCTTGGTACTAGGGTGCATAGTGTCCCCCCAAAATTCATGTCCACCTGGAATGTTAGAAGATGACCTTGTTTGGAAATAAGGTCTTTGTAGATGTGATTAGTTAAGCTGAGGTCATAGTGGATTCACGTGGGCCCTAAATCCAATGACTGGGGTCCTTATAAGAAGGGAAGAGACTCAGAGACACACACAGAGAGGAGAAGGCCCTGTGACCACAGAGGCCGAGACTGGACGGATGCGTCTACGAGCCAAGGGTGGCAGCCACACTGGGAGCTGGAAGAGGCAGGAAGGATCCTCTCCAGCAGCTCCAGAGACATCATGGCCCTCTGATGCCTGGGCTTCAGACTTCTGGCCCCTGGAACTGTTGGAGAATAAGTCTCCGCTGTTTTCAGCCCCCCACGTTGTGCTCACGTGTTACAGCAGCCCCAGGCCCCTGACGTGCTCTGTGAGCCGAGCTTTTCCGCGCTCACCTTTCCTTCTTCTCTGGCTCTTTGTCCTCCCTGGATTTCCGAGGAAAGGGCGAGTCCTCCTTGGGGCGGGTGGTTTGTTTGACTGTGACTGTGAGCTCTGCCAGGTGGCCAGCTCTGCGTCCAGCCCAAGGACTCTCGGCAACCCCTCCCTCTGCAGGCTGCCCCCCACCCACCCAGCACTTTCCAGTGCTTTCAGAACCAAAACTGGGACTTCTCTCACCAAAAGGTTTCTTTTCATATTTTATTGGAGAAAATTGCAAAACTATGCATAAGTAGAATAACAGAATGACCCCCACGTAGCCATCATCTAGCTGCAATAGTTACCAACCCATTTTGACATTTGTTAGCCCCTTTCTTTCTCTACAACATTTTAAAACAAATTCTAGATGCAGAATCATTTTACCATCCATACTTGGGTACGTATCTCTACCATGGGAGGACATTTTTCTTTTTCTTTTTTTTTAGCCATAACAACAGTATTATTATCCCGCTAATACCATTAACGCTTCATTAACATCCCCAGTGCCTGGTCCAGAGCCGGTGTTCCCCACGTGCCTCAAAGACGCCTCTTTACAGCTGATTTGTTATCCTCGGGGTCTAAACACAGCCCACTTTCACTTTTGGGTGGTGTGTCCCTTCACTTGCTTTAATCTCAGCCCTTTTTCTGATCCGTGAATCCATGCCCGTGGAACAGTTTATGAGGTCCACAAAACTCACAGATGGTTTATCTACATATTGGAGACGTGATGCTTACGGAGAAGCCTCTTGCTACCTGATTAAGGTCCCACCCGGGACCTTCGATGCGGTTCCAGTTTCGTGGGGAGCTCCCCTGAGGGCCTCCCCGAGTTGACTCCCAGTGTGTCTCAGACCTGAGCCCCAGGCTCAGCAGGCCAGCTGGCTTTGGGGGGCGATTCTTGCTGAAGGTGTGATGACCCCAAGGGCCAGCTGTGGGACCGAAAGCCCTGATAGAGGGACAATTTTCTGGAACGTGGGCGGCCACAGTTCCCCCTGTCGCCTGATGTTTATCTAGTGCCTTCCGTAATCAGTCTGGTGGTACCTGTGGCCACCATGTCTTGAGCATCCACTGTATGCCCGCCACTGGGCAGGTGATTTTACTGTCATTGTCACCTCCGGTCCACACATCGGCCGAGAGAAAGCAGAGGCTTGCTGAAGTTACAGGCTTGCTCGAGGTTTCTCAGTGAGGGAACGGTGGAGGTGGAGCTAAGAAGGTGAAATGTCTTTGAGCTGCTCAGTCTTGATGATTCAAAACAGATGGTGTGGCTAACTCAGGGCTGCTGGTGAGCCGACCACAAAGCGCCCTGTCTCTCATACAGAGAAGATAAAGTACAGCATTTCTGGGGTGGGAGGCCTTAAATCCCTTCTCGCATCATACTGGCGTGATGTCTCTGATGGGCTGCTTTTTGTGGACAGCATAAATCACACATCTGATCACATTTCCCCTTTTGCCTTGGCTGCTGGGAAGCTCTGGGCCAAATGTGCAGCCCCATTTTAGACACCCATGACCTGCTTGTTGATATTTTAACTCTCACCCTGATCCTGATCTTTGGCCTACTGTCTCTGATCCTGTTTTTATGTGTTTGTGTTTATGCTTCCTTTCAGTTGTCTGTAACAATCGAAATGTATGTGTGAAACGAGGAGGCAGATACATAGAATGATAAAGTAGAAATCCTTTGGGGAAGTTTCTGGAGCACCTGTTCTCAAGAGGGACATCTCCGGAGCCCCCAGAGGCAGTTACAGGAGCAGATGGGTGTGATTGGGACACAGAGGATTGGGGGACTGGTGTGGCGGGAGGGGACCCTTAGCTGTGCTGGACCAGGGCTGGCATCCTACCAGAGGGGACAGCTTGTGACCTGGAGCCTCATGGAGATGTGGCTAGGTGAGACCAAGAATTCAACAGCAGGACCAGGACCAGTGTCCGGACAGGGGCAGTGTCAGGGAAACTGCAGCAGTGGGATTTCAGGTGGATGAGAACCGCTGGATGGCAGTGGCCCTCCTCCCCTCCCCTCGGGTCACTGCAGCATGGGCCTGGCCGCCTGGCCTTGAGGAAGAGCTGACACTGCCGTGCGGTCAGAAGCTGGGTCGCCCATCTTTGTGAGGTTAGGAAAGAACCTAGTGGCCTGTTTCTGTCTTTCAGTTTAAGAACCCGCTGATCATGCTGCTACTGGCCTCCGCCCTGGTGAGCATCCTCACGAAGGAGTACGAGGACGCCATCAGCATCGCCTTGGTGAGTGCGCGGGATGGCGCGTGTGGACAGCACCTGGCTCCCAGACCTGCCGTCAAGGGGCCCACTGAGTCTCTGCTTCTTCTTGTTGTGCGAGGAAAAAAGAGTTTGGCTGTAGAGGAAAAAAATAGAAAAGACGGCAGCAGAAGAAAGGAAAGCAAATCCTCCTGCTTCTGCATCCCCACGTGGGGGGGTCCTGGTTTATGTGGCTGACGCTCTCTTGGAGACACTAGCCCTCCACTCGGTCCTGGCCGTGTGTGGACGACAAAGAAGAATCGCTGGTAATCCTTTACCCAGAGAGAACCGCGGAGCACCTTTCTTTAAAAACATTTTTCTTATTTAGGTGAAAAGCACATAAGAAAGTGGCCATTTTAAAGTGATCAATTCAGTGGCATTTAGTACATTCACAAATCTAGTTCCAAAATATTTTCATCACCCTAAAGGGAAGCCCCGTATCCATTAAACAGTCGCTCCCCCTGCCCCCTGGCATCCGCCGATCCCTCTCTGTCTGGTGGGTTTGCCCGTTCTGGGTATTTTGTATAAATGGAATCATACGCTGTGTGACCTTTTATATCTGGCTTCTCCTGGAACCTCTGGATGGCTGTCACTCCTGCCTCCGTCCGTCTGTCCTGTGCTCCTTACAGTACAAACCAGGCCCATTCCATGTGATGGGACGCGCTGCCTCTGTTTAAAAGGCTGAGGTTAGACCCACATCTCGTGATGTGGAATGATGTTTACAGCATGTTGTTGGGTGGAAAAGGCAGTTTATAAAAGAATATATCTGTATTTTATTATCCTGTGTTGTTAGAGTGTCTATGTAGAAAAATCTAGAAGGGCACCCCAAAATGTGAACCTCTAGGTGGTAGAATTTGGGGTGATTTTTCTGCTCTCCTTTTGGCTTGTCTGTTTTCTAAATTTCTGCACAGTGCACTTACTTGGCAAGAAGAAACGGAATATGTTTTGAAAAACGATTCCCTCTCCTCGCCTCCCGTGGGTCCCCTCACTCGCTCGCTGGGCAGCTGGGTGCTAACGTGCCTCCCTTTGCCCCGCAGGCCGTGCTGATCGTGGTGACCGTGGCCTTCATCCAGGTGTGTATTTCCTGAGGTCCCCGCTGGGGTGACCCGGGCATGGCGGGAGCTCTGTGGGGTTCCCACCCTTGAACTGCATGTTCCATGTGCTTCCTGCCAGGAGTACAGGTCGGAGAAGTCTCTGGAAGAGCTGACCAAGCTGGTTCCCCCCGAATGTCACTGGTAAGTCGGAGACCCCCTGGGGCTTTGGTTCACTGGCGTCGCTGGCGGGCTTGTGAGCTTGGCGAGATTTGTGTCCTTTGTAGTGTGATCTGGGAAAACCAGGTCTTCCCGGGGTTAGGAGAGCTGGTCTCCGCCCTGGCCATGGATGACTGTGTGTCCCCGGGCATGTCACTCGACCTCTCTGGGCCTCAATTCTGTCATTAGTGTCTAATCAGGGTGCCTCGCCTGGGGGCCACAGCTGGCAGGAATGGCTTGGGAAGAGGGTGGCCCATGAAACCTGGGATACAGCGTGCAAACCTGCGTGCACTGTTCCTCGGGAGAGGGTGCAGAGGTTCCCCTGGCCTCCCCAAGGGTGGATTCAGCTGAGGGTGAGATGCGGGGCTTTAACAAGCCGAGGCACCAGAACGCTGGGGTGGAGGTGGGACCAGGGAGGATGAGCTCCAGGCATTTGAGCAGCAGCCCACCAGCCTCCTTCCTACCTGACATTCCCGTGTGGCTGTTTGTTATCACGCAGCCCTCACCAAAGACGTTTAAAAAGCAAAAAGAAAAGGCAAAAATGTCTGCCGACACCTCACAGGCATTTCTGCTTGGCGCAGTGCTGTGCCATAGAACTTTCTGGAATGTTCTGTAATCTACGCAGTCCAGTCTGGCATCGCTAGTCACATATGGCTACTGAGGTCTTCAAAGGTGCCTGGGGTGACAGGGACTGAATTCATTTTTTATTTAATTTGAATGTAAGTAGCCGCGTGGGCTAGCGGCTGCCAGATGGGACCGCTCGGGCTTCGGGCGTCTGCGAGGGCTGCTGCCATTGGAGCAGGAAGCCACAGGCACAGAAGGGATGATGGGTTAGGCCCGGCTTTTTCTTGATTTAATTTTTAATATACCAGTAAGTCATACGTTTATTCTCCTTGTGAAAATGAAATGATTTCAGAAAAGGCCAAAATCTTTGCCCTCGCCCCTCCTAGGGTTGGTTGAGTTCATTTCAGGGTCACGTGTCTTTCTCAAAGATGCCCTGCTGCTCCAAAGAAAGTCAGGAGAGGGTCCCATGAGTGGAGGTGCTCTGGAGGGAACTAAACGTACGGTAACTATTTTCTGGAGGATAATTCTTGGGGAAGAAGCTGCGCATATATTTGGGTAAATATGGCACCAGTGAGCCTCAGGGCTGGGGGATAGAAAGATATAGTGAGAGGGAGTCCTGCCTCTCAAGGAATCGGCAGCAAGTTGTGTGTGTGTGTGTGTGCGCGCGCATGTGTGTGTATATAACACAAGGCAGAGAATAATGAATAACAAAATAGAGACAAAAAGAGGACAGTGTGGAAGCCTGAGAGAGGATGAGTCAATTCTAGAAGGTTCGTTGGAGGCAGTAAGGACATCTGGGCAAACAAGGCCGTCAGAAATCCAGGCGTGTGATGCTAGGTAATCGTAGGAGCAAACGAAAGCACACATGGTTTACGTGGTTTGATGATCTGATCGTAAGTTTACATACCAAGTCGTGGCCTTTCGGGAGAGTAGTGTGCATCACTGATGTCCCCAGAAGTCACTTGTAAAAGGCGAGTTTCTTTTCAAGAACAGTGGTGGCAGGCAGCCTGGTAGAGTTGAAATAGCGTTGGAGACGTACGGCCGCACCCTCTGAGGCTCTGAGACCTGTCTTACAAAGTGGGAGAAACGCCTTTTGCACAGCCCCTTCCTGCACCCCTCCATCCTTCATGCAGTCGTAAAATATTTCTTGAGCACCTACGGCATGCCGGGAGCAATAGGGCCGGGGTTACACCTGTGAGCAAGATGGGAAGGCCTTGGCCTTCGGGTGCTCACATTTCCACCAGGGCAGTCAGGTAATAAAGTGAAGGAACGAGACGATTTTGGAGTGCGGCACGTGCGTTAAAGTCGAAAGACCCAGAAATCTCAAAGCCACATGAAAGTCAAAACAAACAGAAACCTCCCAGAGATGCTATATTGACTGATGGAGGAGTGGAAACAGCTTTCCACAGCTGGTGATCAGGCTGCCCTGGTCTGCTGCTTAAGGAGAAGCTGACGTTTAAGTTGAGGCCTGAGAAAGAGACGGAGCCAGCCATGGGAAGAGCTGAGAAAACAGTAGGTGTCTATCTCATAGGTGCTCTTGGCTACGAGGAACAGAAAATTCAGCTGCACAAACCACAAGGAAATTGTGTTATCTCATGGCAAAGGATCTAAGGTAGAGGGACAAAGGGGTTAGTTAATTTAAGATGGCATCGAGGACTTGTTCCTTTTATTTCTTTACTCTCCCATCCCCAGCTTATTGGCTTTGTTCTCTGGCTGGCTCCCCTCCTGTTCCCAAGATGGCTGCCACAGCTCCAGGCATCACAGCCAGACATGAAAAGGTCCAACAGAAAGAGAGGCCATCCGTGTGTGTATGTGTGTTTACAGAGTGAGGAAACCTTTCTCAGGAGCCCCCAGCAAGTGTCCACTCATGTCTCCCAGGCCAGGATTGCAGAATGTGCCTGTGCCTAAGCCAGTCATGGGCAGGGGCTGCGTTCACCATGATAGTCTCAGCCTATCATGACCCACCCCCTGGAGCACACATGTGGGGAGAAGGGTGAAGACCTGAACAGGATCAAATTCTGTTAACAAGGAAGAGGGGAATGTCTGCGCCAGGATTAAGGTCGGCAAAGACCTTGAGACTAGAAAGATCTGGGTGTGTTCAACGGCTGGACAGTGTGAGGGTGGGGGAGCGGCAGGAGGTGGGGGAGGAGGCAGCCCGGGCTAGAGGGCCTTTGCAGGGCCTGTGGGTTTGATTCTAAGGTCATCAGAAAGTCCCCGAATTCTCCAGATGGTCCCTGTGCACCAGAGTGGTGTGTTCTCTGACGACAGAAGTGCCGCCAGCTGCCAGCTCCATTGAAGGAGCTTTAGAGCCGCTGACTTAGACCTGCAGAAGCTTCTGGAGGCCACGTGGCCCAGCTTCGTTTCCAGACAGCATAAACTGCAGTAGTCCCATTTTTCGGATGAGGCCCAGGGTCCGCCAGAAGCCACACACTTTCCCAAAAGTCTTTTAGGATGCGTGAATTTAAAAAATAATAAAACCCAAAAGGCACAAGTGTTTGTCCATAACCGAAAGAGAAAGTGTGCTTCTATTATCTTTGCTCAGATTTCCCCGAGTGTGTAAAAATGGGTGTCAACGGGGCGCTCTTGCTTTTTGGCGTTTCCACTGCAGCATCCGAGAAGGGAGGCTCCAGCACCTGCTCGCCAGAGACCTGGTTCCCGGAGACATCGTGTCTCTCTCCGTCGGAGACCGCATCCCCGCAGACATCCGGCTCACGGAGGTGAGGGCCCCGAGCCCGCTCGGCGGGCGTGCAGACCCTGAGCTTATGGAGGCAGGCGTTCCCCTGCTCACACCCATCCACGCACAGACACGCACACAAGCAAGTCAGGAAGTTAGCAAACAAGCTCATTTTAAGCGCAAAGCCCCTCAAATCGTATTTCACAGATTTTTTTATTCTCATTTTAAGTATAAGCCTGACAAATTTTGGTTACGTGATTTTCCTAGTTTACAGCAGACTACAGCAGCGAATTAAGCCAGGGTGGGGCTGAGGAAGGAGGCAAGAGTTCCTTCTAGAAGCGGCTACACTGATGTCAGAAAGAAACAATATCAGACTTTAATAACGAGGAGGGAAACAGAACAATAAAGACATAAAACGTAGCACAATCTCTTGCAGTAGCCCCGTGGGGAGATGTTGGGTATGGGGCAAGCTGTTTCCCCAAGCTTTGTGGGTGTCAGGGTGCCCCAACCTCACAGAACAATACAGGGGCTCTCCCAGATAATCCTGGGTTCTCAGGAAAGGGTGACGTTAAGTTCAGAGGGATCTGTGGAGAGTAATCTGTTTTATCATTCCTTCCAAGAATGCTTAAGAATTGTTCAAAGGCTTTAGTGATAAAGGATTAATCACAGGTTATCTACCGAGCCATTTATTTATCAGTAGCATGCTGCTAAAAGGGTGGCCTGGGCGCCTGGGCGTGGAGGCGTGGAGAGAGGCAAAGAGGCTGGGAGCCAACCCCAGGACCTGTGTTTATAACATTCTTAGCCAGTCGTCGAAGCAGAGTCAGGGCCAGAGGGACGGGGGCCAGAGGGATGGCTGGAAAACCCCTCTGCCCCCGGCTGTCGGTCTCCAGGTGGGGCAGGGACCAGGGTGAGCAGAGACGGCGCTGGCTCTCAGGGTCTCTGCTGCCCCTTAGTGCCAGAATGGCTTCCTCCCCATCTGCTCCTCCCTGCACCAGCGTTCAGGGTCCGACTCCATGTCTGGGGCGTGTGGGTCCCATTAGAGGAACCATTGTCCAGTGGCCAAAGCCCACCCGTGGGAACGGCTGGGGAAGCCAGTCAGACATTGTCCACTTCTCTGCCTCCCAAGGTGGGGGAGCCCCCAGGTCCAGGGCTGGGTCCAGATGCTGGGCCGCCAATCAGAGGACACACATCCGTGGGGTCAGTTGGTCAGTGCCGTGGGCTGGGCACTAGCCTGGGTTTGAGCCCGGGGCCTATCATTCACAAAGTGAAGCAAGCTGCCCAGCCTCTCTGTGTTTCCTCCTCTGTCAAATGGGGAACGATAGTGCCCACAGGGTGGTTGTAAGAATTAAATGGCTTCATAGAGGCAAAGTGCTCAGAACAGTGCCTGGCCGGGGGAGTGAGGGGCGTGTGTGGGAAGTCAGGGGGCCCTGGGTTTCACGTCCCCGCCCTGCCTCTCCCAGGGTGTGACTTTGAGGAGGGGATTGGCCTCACCGAGCCTCAGTTTCCTCATCTATCAAAGGGGAACGTTCATTTCCACCTCAGGGGGCTCCTGTGAAGATTAACCCAGCCGAGACCTGTGTCAGGCTGACACGCTCCCCGATGCGGGTCAGCGGTCAGTAACTATTAGCAGCCGACGTGAGCGCGGGTCATTACCAGTCTCCCTAAGGGTTCTTTGAGATAATTTTTAAACCCCAGATATCTCCCTTACTACTTCAGCTGGCCTCCTTCCTGCCCTGCTGACTTGAACTCACATGGTGCCTGGTTATTGACTCTGCAAAGGGTTTTCTCCAACGCGACCAGCACGAACCCTCCAGCTCTCCTTTTTGGTATTTTGCCACTCCACGGAACAATCGATAGCTTTGTTTATTCACAGGGGGTATTTTTATCAGCTATTAAGCTCTGAGGTCCCGGAGAGCTGTATATACATTTTAAAGCATTAGGTCCAGGAAACAGTAGGTTCAAGAAATTTCCTGAAGTTAAGTGACCCACGTGCTGGCCCTTTTTGCATCGGGTATGGGGGTCACAAAGCATCTTCTCTTCCTGGAGTTGAAGGCCAAGGCCTTGGTGACAGGCAGACGTGGGACTGCAGCCAAGTGGGGCCACTGCCCTTTCTTTCCCACCGTTTTGAAAATGCAGAGGGAGCTGTCAGGACTCCCTGTCAGCTTTACCCTCGAGGCAGGAGACTGGGGGGTGAGGAGCAGAGGTGATGGGGCCACTCAGGAGCCCTCAACTGTACCCGGTCTTCAGGCTGAGCCACCTCCTGGGTGACCTCTGGCGTTGTGCGGCTTCTGTGCGCCGACTCTATTTTTGGCCACTGGCTCCCTCGCCTGACATGGTGCTGGGAGGTCACCAGAAGACGCCCATACACACACACACACAACCAGCTGCTGCTTCGTGGTCCAGACACCCCCCTTAATCTCTATCCCCCTTGATTTTTCTCATGTGAAGAGAACTAATATGTACATAGGAAAAAGCTGGGTCTGCGCTGACCACGGATAAAAAACGCCTCGTCTCATCTCCCAACGCCCTTAAGAGAATGGTGCCCCCATTTTTCAACAAGGGCGCAGAGCTTGGAGAGATGGAGCCCCCCGGAGGTCACAGGCGGGCCGCGGGGAGGGGGATTTTGGCCGCCCGGCTGCCGGGCCGCATCCTTCGCCGCACGCTGTGTCTTTGCGTGTGGCTCGCAGGGCTGGCTTCCTGGCGCTGGCCCTCCCGCTGGGTTTGCTCGGTGTGTCCAGTCCCTCCAGCTGCTGTAACACATTACTACAGACGAAGCGGCTTAAACAACACACATGTAGCATCTCATAGTCTGGAGTCAGAATGAAAATCCGTTTCCCTGGGTGGAAATCAAGGTGCTGGCCGGGCCTCCCTCCTGGCAGAGGCTCCGGGGAGAATCCGCTCCTTGCCCTTTCCAGCTTCTGGAGGCTGCCCATGCTCCTTGGCTTGCGGTCCCAGTCACTCCACCCGCGGCTTCTATCATCGCATTTCTCTCTCAGACACCTCTCTGACCCTCCTCTTTTAAGGACCCTGGTGATGACATTTAGGGCCCACCTAGATCACCCAGGACAATCTCCCCACCTCAGGGCCCTTAATTCATCACGGCTGCAGAGTCCCTCTTGCCATGACGGGAAACATATCCACAGGTGCCAAGGATTAGGACGTCGGTGTCTTTGGGGCATGGAATGGGGGGCTACTATTCTCCCCACCACACTGAGGCCTCCTTGAAGCCACTCTCCCCCCCCTTCCCGCCCCAAGGCCCCCCCCCCCCCCCATATCCCCATTGCTCATTCATTCAACAAATATTTCTTAAGCACCTGCTGTGTGCCAGAACCTGTGCTGGGTGCTGAGGAGACAGTGGTCCCTGCGCTTGTGGGCTTATAGCCTGAGTGACGGACAGACCACGTTTACTCATGACAGGCAACTGTTCGACGACTGCTGGGGAAAGGACAGGGAATTCTGGATTTCCCAAACAGGGCTTGCCTAGCCCAATGCAGTCACAGAGGGCTTCCTGGAGGCAGTGGCTTTTGAGCTGATCTGGAATGGACATGAATCAGCTGTTCTAGGCAGAGGAGGCCCAAGCTGCGTGCCTAGCCCTGACTTAGAGACCAGACACGTTGCTGCTTTCTTTTTTAGAGCCATTTTAACTTTACAGAAGGACTAATAAGGTAGTAGTATGGAGGGGCCCATACGTCCCAAACCCATTTGCTCTATTGTTAAAATTCGTATATCAGTGTGGGACATTTGTTATAACGAATGAACCAATAATGGTCCATTATTCTTTTTTTTTTATTGAGTTATTGATAGGTTACAATCTTGTGAAGTTTCAATTGTACATTAATGTTTGTCAGTCATGTTGTAGGTGCACCACTTCACCCTTTGTGCCCATCCCCCACCCCACCTTTCCCCTGGTATCCACTAAACTGTTCTTAGTCCATAATTTTAAATTCCTCATATGAGTGGAGTCATACACAGATTATCCTTCTCTCGCTGGCTTATTTCACTTAACATAATTCCCTCAAGGTCCATCCATGTCATTGCAAATGGAATGATTTTGTTCTGTTTTGCAGCTGAATAGTATTCTATTGTATATATGTACCACATCTTCTTTATCCATTCGTCTGTTGCTGGACACTTAGGTTGCTTCCATGTCTTGGCTATTGTAAACAGTGCTGCAATAAACATTGGGGTGCATAGGGCTTTTGGGATTGCTGACTTCAAGCTCTTTGGATAAATACCCAGTAGTGGGATGGCTGGATCGTATGGTAGTTCTATTTTTAATTTTTTGAGGAACCTCCATACTGTTTTCCATAGTGGCTACACCAGTTTGTATTCCCACCAGCAGTGTATGAGGGTTCTTTTTTTCTCCGCAACCTCTCCAACATTTGTTGCTGTTAGTTTTAGATATTTTTGTCATTCTAATGGGTGTAAGGTGATATCTTAGTGTAGTTTTGATTTGCATTTCCCTGATGATCAGCGATGATGAGCATCTTTTCATGTGCCTATTGGTCATCAGTGTATCTTCTTTGGAGAAATGTCTGTTCATGTCTCCAGCCCATTTTTTGATCGGGTTGTTTGATGTTTTGTGGTTGAGTTGCGAGAGTTCTTTATATATTATGGATATTAATCCTTTGTCAGATATATGACTTGCAAATATTTTTTCCCAGTTAGTGGGTTGTTTTTTTGTTTCAATCTGTTTTCATTTGCCTTGAAGAAGCTCTTTAATCTGATGAGGTCCCATTTGTTTATTCTTTCTATTGTTTCCCTTCTCTGAGAAGGCATGGTGTCCGAAAAGATCCTTTTAATACTGATGTCAAAGAGCGTACTGCCTACGTTTTCTTCCAGAAGCCTTATGGTTTCAGGTCTCACCTTTAGGTCCTTAATCCATTTTGAGTTTATTTTGGTGAATGGTGAAAAAGAATGGTTAATTTTCATTCTTTTACATGTGGCTGTCCAGTTTTCCCAGCACCATTTGTTGAAGAGACTTTCTTTTCTCCATTGTAGGCCCTCAGCTCCTTTGTCGAAGATAAGCTGTCCATAGACGTGTGGTTTTATTTCTGGGCTTTCAATTCTGTTCCATTGATCTGTGCACCTGGTTTTGTACCAGTAATGGTCCATTATTCTTAACTGAGGTCCATGCTTTTATCACATTTCCTTAGTTTTTCCCTAATGTCCTTTTCCTGTTCCCAGGCCCCATCCAGGATCCCACATGACATTTAGTTGTCCTGTCCCCCCTGGCTCCTCTGGGCCATGACAGTTTCTCAGACTTGCCTTGCTTTTAGTGACCTGGACACTTGTGCAGGGTACCGGTCAGGGATTCTGTAGAATGTGCCTCAGCCGGGATTGCTCTGGTTGGACATTTGTCAGGGTTAGACTTGGGCTGTGGGTTGTGGGGAAGACCCCAGAGGTGAAGCGCCCCTCATCCTATCACGGGTGCGTGCCGTCACCGCAACTATCGCTGTTGATGTTGACCTTGATCACCGGGCTCGGGGGTGTTTCCCTGCGTTTTAACGTGTTGCCAATGAATAGGGTTCTTTATGTGAAAGATCCTCGTGCCTGGGCCACCGCTGCTGTCACTCCAGCCGAACCTCCCCTGTCTCGTCCATCCAACGCAGCCCCCTCAGGGTCCTCTCCCAGGCTCTGTGTTCACTGAGCCTCTTGCCCCCTGGAGCCTGCGGTGGCTCCTGCTCCACAGGCGTCGAGTCTAAGCTCTGCCCTCTGACCATTCACGGCCTGGCCCGCCCACCTCCCCAGCCCGGCCTGCGCTTAGGAGAATGGGGAGTGTGCAGAATCCAGCCGTGAACGTCCAGCCTCTGGGCCTTGGGAAAGTTTCTTCAGCTCTCAGAGCCTCAGTTTCCTCATCTGGCAAGTGGGGAATCAGAGCAGTGTCTTTCCCATGGGGTTAGTGTGAATGCTTCAAGTTAAGAATTGGAAATTGTAGAGAACTCACGGGCCCCTGTTTGAGAAATGCTGATCTAACCACGCTCTTGTGAGTTTGTAGGAAGATGGCTTCTCTAAGATGGTCTTATCGCTCAAATGACAAGATCCTGAGGGGTAGGACCCGCCCTAGACGGCTTATGTCCTCGGCGGTGTCTGGCGCACAGGAGACTCACCTCTTCAGTGGTCCCTGCTGGGTCTCTGGTCAGTTTTGCAGGATGGTTAGGAGTACGGTTTCTGGAACCAGCCTTGGGTCAAACCTCAGCTCTGGCACTAAGCAGCTCTGTAACCCTGAACAAGTTACTTAATCGCTCTGTGACTCAGTCTCCCCATCTGTAAAATGGAGAAAATCATAGCATTTTTCATGGAGGGCGTGAGGATTAAGAGAGAAGCCTTGTAAAGTGCTCAGCAGGGCAGGGCCGGGTACGTAGTAGATGTTCTAGAAACGTTAGCACCCACCTCCTCCTTTCCTGGTGTGTGTGTGTTTCTGGCGTTGACATAGCTTTGGGCTGGCTCAGTGATATTCAGACCACACAGATCACACAGGAGTCTCCAAGCTAGGTGGGATGTGGCACATTAGGAGAGAGGCCCAGGTGTTTGAAAGGTGTATTCTAAATCAACCGTTGCCTAAGTTTTTTAATCTTATATTAAAATTTAAAATAATGTTAAAAGAGGGTATGAGACTTTATGTTTTTCGGGAGGGGCTGCAGGTCAAAGCTTTTCTGATTCCTGGAGGCGTCTCAGGCCATGGTCTGGGACTTGTTCCCTGATGCCGACGTGTCCCTTGTGCGTCGTCTGTTGTCAGATGACATTAAGGTGCTGGATACGGTTCTGTGCTTTTAAAACCAGTTCACAGGGTGAGCGGGCAGATTCCATCGTCCCTTCCCTTTGCTCCCTAAGGTCACCGACCTCCTGGTGGACGAGTCCAGTTTCACGGGAGAAGCTGAGCCGAGCAGTAAGACGGACAGCCCACTGACAGACGGAGGGGACCTCAGCACCCTGAGCAACATCGTCTTCATGGGGACCCTGGTGCAGTGCGGGAAGGGGCAGGTAAGCCCCGGGGCACCCTGGGGGCCTCGACCTCCGTCTCCAGCAGGGGGGCTCCCAGCTGCAGACCTCACACTTCTCTCTCGCACACAGGGAGTCGTGATCGGGACAGGGGAGAAGTCTCAGTTTGGAGAGGTGTTTAAGATGATGCAGGCTGAAGAGGTAAGGGCTGCAGCGGGCTTTGGTCTTCTCGTCGGCTGGGCTTTGGGATTATTCTCAGCCAGTGATGCCAGCCCTGCCTACCCCTTAAGAATGAGGATCGTATAGTTATTCTGAGTATAGTTTTTAAAAATTTATTTTTATTTTAAGACATTTATTAGGATTTTGGGCAAGATGTAACTTACACTAACGCACACAGATCTTAAAGTGTCAAGGTCGATGAATTTTTATATGTGTGTGTCCCTGTGGAATCGTCACTCTGCTCAAGACAGATCAGAGCCAGGCAGAAGCTGGGGGACGCTGCTGGGATCTCATCTAACCAGCCCATTGTTCTCATCCTTTCAGACGCCTAAAACTCCTCTACAGAAAAGCATGGACAAGCTGGGGAAGCAACTGACGCTCTTCTCGTTTGGCATAATTGGTGGGTGAAGCGGTGTCTGCACTGGGTCCTGGGGATGGGGCTGGGGGAGCGGTCCTGGGCAGCCACGGCTGACTCTCACAGGTTGTGGTCCTCTGCTGCTGGAGGATTCCGGGTTGGCATCAGAGACTGACAGCAACAAGAGGTTTCTGTCTTAGTCAGATCAGGCTAACTGCTGTAATAAGCAGCCCCACATTTCAAAGACTTTTTAACGTGGTCAGAGTTTATTTCTTGCTCACACCACAGTCCACGGGCATCTTCCTGGTTGAGTGGCTTTCCTGGATAGCTCACCTCTGAACACTGACCCAGGGGCCCAGGCCCCTTCTGCATTGTTGCTCTCCCTTTCTCTGGGTCCTGGGAGGCCGCCCATAATTTTACTCAGCCAGCAGGTGCGGCAAGAGAGGACACGGAGACTTATATGGGAAATTTCTAAGGCATGGACTGGGAAGTGCAGTCATCCCCTCTGCCCCTTCTTGATTGGCTAGAATGGAGTCACATGGCCTATTGAACTGCAAAGGAGACTGGGAAATGTAGTTTACAAGTGCTCCCAGCCATGCCTCTATGGTACCAAGCTGGCTGTGCCTGGGCTTGTGCCTCCTGGCCAAACCACAACACGATGCTGCAGACCTAAATTCGGGTCTGACGCCTGAACATCCCCTTGGGGCTGCCTTGGTCCCCTCACCTGCTCCTTCCTGCTCTCTCCAGCTCTGGCTTTGCTTCTGTGTCCTTTGTTCCCAGCCTTCAGGGCCAACCAGTGCTTGGCCCGTAGTCAATTCTCAATAAACATCTGATGAGTGAGTGAGTTAATAAAGGAAGAAACCAACACTGCCCACAGCACAAGCAGTGACGAGAGGAAGGACTAGAGAGTCTGCTGAAACTGCAGGGTCAGAGGAAGGTCTGGGACAAACAGCTGGCCCTCCTAGGGGTAGTTTTCTTGTGCCTCTGGCCACCCAGATGCATGAATTCATTTAGTGAGCGTCTTCTGACACGCTAGACCCTGTGATAGGTTCTGGGGCCATGAAGATGAGTCAAATACAGTTATCTTCTCTTTGAAGAGCCCCAGGAGAATGGGGGAGAGACATCTGAACAAATATGAGACATGAAGGTAGCAGTTAATCTCGTTAATCTGGGAGAGTTGGGAAGGCTCCAGGAGGAGGTGATATTAAACTGGGTCTTGCAGGATGAGTAGGAGTTTGCCGAGTGAAAAAAGAGAGGACTGGGGATTCTAAGCAGAGCAAAGGGTATATTCAAAGGCATGGAAGGTACCTCCCACTCCTTTACAACTTGTAAGAGGTGGTAAATTTTACAAAGTGGTTGCGAGGATGTGGCATGGAGTCAGGGCTCTCAATTCTGTCGTGCTGGGGACAGATCTGCTCTCTCTGTCCTCACAGGCCACCCTTCCCAACATTCCAACGTCCAGTCTCCTTTCCAGGCTTCAGCGTTGGGTTTAGTGCTCAGAGTTTGCTAAACCACTAGGTTTACTGTTTGTAAGGAGCTCTATGCTCTCTTCCCTCCTCTCCGCCCTACTTTGTCCTGGAGCCGTGATGGAAAATGGGTTTTATCTTAATCCGCCAAGTCTGATCACAGCTCTGGGGCTCTGGGCTGTGAGATGATCTTGAGGCCGTGCTCAGGCTTGGTGGCAAAGAGGTCTGTGATGGCTTAGTGACATCTGTCGTGGACACAGGAGGGGAAAGCGGCTGTGCACCGCCATTCATCTGCCATCCTCAGGGTTGCATGTCGGTCAGGCGTCTCTGGCAGAGCAGAATGCCCACATGGCCCTGGCTGCCCAGAGGCCCTTTTGGCATTCTAGAGCAGGGTCTGGAAACTATGACTCTTAGGCCAAATTGGGTTCGCTGCCCTTTCTTGTATGGCCCACAAGCAAAGAATATTTTTTACATTAAGAAGAAGAATATTTCACTGACATAGGAGTTATATGAAATTCAGATTTCAGTGTTCATAAATAATGTTTTATTGCCACGCCCACTCACACATTATCCGTGGCTGCTTTCCCGCGACAGTGGCCGAGTTGCAACAGAGACCATGTGGCCCACAAAACCGAGACTATTTGCTATCTGACCTGTTTATAGAAAAGGTCTTGCAGCACCTGCTGTAGGTGACTGGGCCCCCCAGAAGGAGACTGTGGCTCCTTCCGTCTCAGGAGCCCCAAGAACAGAGGTCAAGTAGCTGCGCTTCAAGGCAGATTGTCAAATAGATGGTATGAACAGGCCTTTCCACAAGATGAAATTTGTCCAAAAAAAAAGTTCCGACTCAGAGGTCCTTCAAGGTCACTGCCTTGTGTGAGCCGTTACTCCTCAAGTTATATTAGAACTTAGTGAAATTGGCACGTCTGTGGTCAGTCCCATGATACCACTTAGACCTTTTTCTTTTTAATAAATATTTCTAGAATGTTCTAGGAGAGCGGGAGTTTTGAAATAGTGTTCCATGGATCCCTAGAGGACCCAGGAGGAGATGCAGGGAAGGAGTGGTGGCTGGCAGATGCTTAATTACTGGCTTTCCAGGGGCAAGGAGTGTTTGCCAGTTTCCGTGGCGTAAATGGCCAATTTCAAGCTCCCAGAAGGGAGTGACCGAACGTGGATTTGGGAAGAGATGTGCACAAGTGGCTCCTGAGCCCCTGTGAGCGAGCTCCAACCTTTCACTGCAAGGAGGCCATCAGGGCAGGGTCGCATCCTAGTGGGTGGACCCCCGCCCCCATTTCTAACAGATCTTCCACCCTCTAATCCTTTGCATCTGGCTTTGTTTGGGTTCCAGCTAGGATTTCATGTGACTACTGAGTTCTGTTGCTAATCATAGTATGAAAAAATAATAATAATTATGAATCAGATCTTGAGAACCCCCCACACACAGACACACACACACCCCACTACTGCCCAGCACAAAACTTGCCCTGGCTCCCCATTCCCTGCAAAACAAAGCTGATTTTTTTTTTTTTGAGGAAGATTGGCCCTGAGCTAACTACTGCCAATCCTCCTCCTTTTTTTGCTGAGGAAGACTGGCCCTGAGCTAACATCTGTGCCCATCTTCCTCTACTTTATGTGTGGGATGCCTACCACAGCATGGCTTTTGCCAAGGAGTGCCATGTCTGCACCCGGGATTCAAACCGACGAACCCCGGGCCACTGAGAAGCGGGAACGTGTGAACTTAACCGCTGCGCCACCAGGCCGGCCCCAAAGTTGGTGTTCTCCTCCAAGGAGGTCAACAGACCATTCCCCTCGCCTTCCCACTTTCCTCTCACCCCTTCCAATAACCATGGCGGCAGCAGCTAATGACGGCCATTTACTGTGGGCCAGGAGCTGTGCTCAGTAAGCACCTCCAATGGACTGTGACATCTTAAATCCTGAGACAACCCCTTAAGGAAGGCGTGGTCATTATCCTCACTCTACAGATGAGGAAACTGAGGCTGCCCCTGGTGGCCCCAGAACTTGTCCCTATTACCAAGACATCTCATGCACTTTCATGGGTCCCAGCATGACTCCTGCCACTTCTCTGTCTCAAGGGTCTGCCTCCGACGGTGTCCATGTGTCCGTGCCCCGCACAGGGCCTGAGGTTGAGTAAACACTGGGTAATGATGAAGGAGAAAATGGAAGAGGGAATAGATTTAATCAAGAACACGGTGGGATAAAATAATTTAAGAAACAGTGGCGCTTCCGCCCAGTACAGGAGCGGCTGTCATCTGCCACATCAGATACCCCCCGGGGAAGTCCCGGGTGTGTGTGGCACGGAGGAGACCTTTGGAGTCATCTGTAAATGTCTGCAGACGGCCCGGAATAAACTGGGTGGTTGTGTTTTTAACTTGACCTGGCTGGGTCCTTCCCTGAAAAAGTAGGACCATTCTTTTCTGTGGGCGTGGAAGGACCTTCCTTAAAAAGCTAAAGGAGAGGGGTTGCAAGCCCTTGGGGTTATTAACCGCTGTCCTGTGTCTATATTCCTGTAAACTGTCTAAGGAAATGAGTTTGAAATGCCTTCGGATGGTGGAGAATGTACTTCTGTGCGTGTGTGTGTGTGTGTGTGTATATATATTGTTTTGTTTTGTTTTTGGTCTCTTCCCCAGGCTTAATCATGTTCACCGGCTGGCTGCAAGGGAAGCAGCTGCTCACCATGTTCACCATCGGGGTCAGGTAAGGGCGCCGTGCCATCTCTCCCCTGGTCAGTGCAGCCGGAGGAGGCGGGGAGATTTGGGAGCGGGAACGGTGTGGGGCAGCTGCACCCTCCTCACCGCAGCCTCAGCCTCCCAGCAGCACGTTGTCTGACAGGTCGGGGCCCAGCAAACGCCTGCAACATGAATGAAAGCAGACCATAGGGAGTTCCTGTTCCCGTCACTCTTTGCCTGTGGGTTTGGATCTTTCTGGCTAAGAGCGTGGACTCCAGAGCCAGCCAGCCTAGGTTTAAATTCTAGCTTTGCCCCTTACTAGCTGCGTGACCTTGGGCAAGCGTCTTAACTTTCTGTGCCTCAGTTTGCTCCTCTGTGGAATGGGAGTGATGATATAGCCCCTCCCAGGTCGTGCTGAGGCGGGTGCCCGCGACAACATGTAGCCACAGTGTGTGTTTGCTTATTATCTGTCGGGAACTCAGTCCAGGCCTCCTTGTTTTCTGGAGGAGAGGACAAAGGGCATGTCATGGAGGCCACACAGTTGATGGCAGGGCTAGGCATCAGGGCCGTTGTCTTCAAGCCCAGGGAACCTGCCTTCCTCCACATGGCAACTCTAACAAGCAACAGTCCCCCTGCCCCTGCCGGGTCCCAGTGGGCGATACAGAGATGAACGGGGGAGCCCAGCTCCGTGCAGTGGCGTGACGTTGCTGTGGCTTTTCCACGCTGCTCACCAAGGCCAGGGAGGCAGAGTGCGGGGGAGTGTCACTGACTGGGTGTGTCCTGGTGGAAGGGTGGCAGGTGACCCTTCTGGGACACGGAGAAGGCAACACATTTCTAGGCTCCTGTCAAGCCCGGTGCTTTGGGAGGGTGACTGCCCCCCCCATGGTCTTGGTGTCTGCAAGATGGTTTAGGTGATACGTGGAAAATTATTTTAATGTCTGTGGGCAAAAATATATATACTGAGTATATCAAACCCACGATGGACACATACTTAGATGCCTGTCAACTAATGAATAAACAACATACAGTGGAATATTACTCAGCCACGAAAAGGAACGAAGCACTGAAACATGCTACAACGTGGATGAACCTTGAGAACGTGATGCTGGGGGAAGGGAGCCTGCCACAAATGACCACGGGTTATATGACTTCATGGATATAAAATGTCCAGCACAGGCACATCCATAGAGACAGAAAGGAGACGAGTGGGCTCTAGGGGCTAGGCCAGGGGAGGCGGGGGGACGAGGAGTGACTGCTAACAGTGATGGGGTTTCTTTCGGGGGTAATGAAAATGTTCTAACGTTGACAATGTTTGTACAACTCTGCGTCAACTAAAAACCGCTGAATTATATACTTTAAAAGGGTGAACTTTATGGTATGGGAATTACCAATAAAAAAACAAAAGAAAACATAGAGGAGGTCGTTAGGAAGCTGTGATGACGAGGATCCTTAGAGCCTTTCCACTTTATATGTAAAAAGCAAACTGTTTGCTGACACGGCGCTGTGTCATCGCAGTCAATTACAGTCACGCCCCCACACTGGACCGGGCGTCCCGGGGGGGCTGGGACAGGTCAGGGCTGCGGCTTCCCCAGTGCTGACCGGTGTGGGCCAGAGCACCTTGCTTTAAGGGCTGGGAGGGTACGTCGGTGGTACAGGGTACTGTGTATAAACGAGTGTGCCCGTGACCTGGCAGTTAGCAATAGCAGAGATGCGGGTGCAGGTCTTTAAAAACACCAGGGACCTTGTGTTTCAGTCACACTGCACCGTGTGCCTTGATTGAAGGCTAGGCCAGCAAAATGCACGCCTGGGCAGGAGTGTGTCCTATTATAGAGGTGTTCACCGACTATAGTTTGAATGAATGGAAACTGGAAAAGTCCGTGTCTGGTTTTAGACACTTTGCCATTCCTTAAAAAACACAATCTCATTAACGCCAGATCCTGGGTGATGAAAGAATAAAACTTAAGAGAAAAGTGAAATTGGTTTAGAGAATATTATGCAGTTAGAATACAGAAGGTACCCAGGGGCCAGCCCGCTGGTGGAGTGATTAAGTTCGCGCACTCTGCTTCTGATCCTGGGCACAGACATACACACCACTCATCAAGCCATGCTGTGGCAGCATCCTACATATGAAACAGAGGAGGATTGGCATGGATGTTAGCTCAGGGCCAATCTTCCTCAAGCAAAAAGAGGAGGATTGGCAACAGATGTTAGCTCAGGGCCAATCTTCCTCACACACACAAAAAAGAATATAGAAGGTACACACACATGACAAAAACCGTAAAAGCAAAATGCAATGACAGACATTTGGAAAACCCCATCTCAGACTAATTCCAAAAAATAAAGTCCACCTCCTTCCTTAAAAAAAAAAGAATTCCTCTAAGGAGACACACAGACATTCAAACCACATCAGGATACTTAAAAAGATAGTTCTCCGTGTGAAACCAAAAGCTGCACGAACAGTTCATTGTCCTCACGTTTTAGCTTTAAATAATCTATAAATAAATGGGGTAATACTGGGGTCTGGGCTTTTCCCCACAAAGTCGTTGGAACCTTGAAGATAAGGCCACTGTGCTGTACGGGCGGTCCTGCTGGATTTCAGGCTTTTTCCCTGAAACGTGCCAGGCTCATCTTTGCGTTTTGCCAGTGGCCACGAGGAAGGGCTTCTAAGCTGCAGATCACAGAGCCCAAGGTTTTCTTCTGAATGTACGAGGTCACGATCTCAAGTCCACCGGGGTTTCCTGACTTTATAGCCTCAGCTGCGTGCGAGGGAGGGTGTAGAGGAAAAAGAAACCATCCTCACGAGCTGAGCACGAGAGGGATCCAGTGAGAGTCACAGCTGGATCCCACACAGAAGGGTGACTGACCATCGACAGCTCTGCGAGGATGCTTATGAGCAGGGCTGGGGAGGACCATCCACGTGGATGCTGAAGCTGCCAAGAAGGTGAAGCAAGTGGAGAGAGCACTAGGAAAGCGGTTCTAGAGTCTTCAAGGAGCGGGAGGGGGCGTGCCCAGGGGTCTCGGTGCTGTAACAAGAGGAGGAAGCATGAACGGAATGTGTGACCCCCAGTTCATCACTGCACAGCTCCGTGAGGCAACCGGTCTCCACTTCACAGATGGGGAAACTGAGGTGTCGGCTCACACGCTTGCCCACAGTTACAGAATCGTGGGGCGGGAGAGACAGGTTGAGACCCACTGCGTTCTGACCGAAAGCCAGCGTCCTTGTCAGTGCCGCTTGCTGCCCCTCGGGCAGATAGGAACTCTCCCACGTGCCACCACCCCACTGCCTACCCTCCTCCCAGCCATCAGCAAGGCTGTCGATTTGCCCTACAGGTGTTTGTTGGGCTTCTGTTGACTGTTTGCATCATCCAGATAGAACCGGATCACGGAGTTTGCAGGCTGGTGGGGAGAGTAAATATAAACAATTTTAGTGAACATTAATAAAGTAATCACAATTTATCATCAATGCTACAAAGGAGACAATTGCAGGGAGAGAGATTAAAAGGGAGATCAGAAGGTGCGTGCCCTGAAAAGGTGGCCAGGGAAGGTGTCTCTGAGGAGTGGAAGCTGGAGAGGTGAGAAGGAGCCCACTGACAGCAGAGCTGGCTGGGCTCGGCAGGGGATGGCCTGGGCAAAGGCCCGGAGGTGGGACCCAGCATGGTGCATCTGGGGGACGCCAGGGGGAGACGGGGTGGGCTCCGTGAGCAGAGGAGATTGTGGAATCAGTTAGGGGACAGATCCTGGGGAAGCTTCTGCTTCTCTCCTGATTCTAGTCATGTCATCAGGACCCTTCTCAACACGCCATGCCAGGCTGTTACAATTCCTCTTTTGGAGCAGAGAGGTGAAAAGCGTTGGCCGTTCTTGACACAGAGACTGATGGCGATGGAAGTGGATCCCAGCTTGTGACAGACAAGAGGGAAGAGGGGGTGATGGGGAGGGGAAGCTGGCTGTGCGGTAGAAGGTGGAGTCTGAGGTGCGGGCAGGGCAGCCTGGGAGAGTGGATCCCTGTAGAGTCCCTCGGACTTTTTTTTTTTTTTTTTTGCAGGGTAAGAGTGGCCTTGAGCTAACATCTGTTGCCAATCTTCCTCTCCCTTTTTTTCTTCCTCCCAGAGCCCCAGTGTATAGTTGTGTATCCTAGTTGTAAATCCTTCTAGTTCTACTGTGTGAGTCACCACCGAGGCATGGCAACTGACAGACAGGTGGTGTGGTTCCACGACCAGGAACTGAACCTGGGCCACCAAAGCAGTGAAAGCACCGAACTTTAGCCGCTAGGCCACCCGGGCTGGCTCTCAGAATTTAGCCTAAGAACGTAAGGGCCCCTGGGGAAGCATGTTCAACACTGATTGCCGGTGGCCTGACTCGGTGGGTCTGGGTGGGGCCCAAGACTCTGCATTTCTAACAAGCTCCCAGGGGGTGGAATGCTGCCTGATCAGGGAGCACACGCTGAGCAGTGAGACTGTGACTAGAAACTACCCCAATCAGGGCTCCAGCAAGAGGCAGGAAGAGGGCTCAGGGGACGAAGCCTGCAGAGGCAGGTGTGGCGGCAGAGGGACAGAGAAGCCGGAGCCCTGAGGGCTCCCAGGAAAGCAGAGCGCTCAGAAGCCATGATGCTTAACACCCTCCTGAAATAATGGTGCATTCCTGTCCCATCCTGTAACCACGGAAAGTTCCGGGAGCCAAAAAGACTATTAAAAATTTCCAGGTAAATAATGAAAAAGGCTCCATGTCCATCCCCGCCCTCCCCCCCAGGGCTATTGACTGGTCCTTTCTGACCCCCTGTCTGAACATGCCCTTCGTCGCATTCACCCCGCCTGGTCCGTGGGAAACTTGCGACCAAGAGAAAATTTACTCTGTTCGTTTCACTTGACTTGGAAAGGATGAGGTTTTTCCATTTTTAGCAGAACGAAAGTCACTCGAAAGCACCGAATCAGAAGGTAGAAATGGTGGGATCGAAGGCCAGGAAGAGATTCTCCAAAATAAATAAAATGAGAATGGTTCTTTTAGAAACTTTAGAATGGTCCTAATTCCCCCTGCCTAGAATGACATTCAAGACGATCCAAGGGACACTTGCTTTTCCTGGTCCAGGCTAATCTTTATTAGCTTGTGGATTAATTTTTCATGATGGGGAAAGCATCCAGGTACGTGCTCACCCGCCCTTCCCACGCCACGTGGGGAAGGTCCCCATCATAAGGCTCTGCAAATGTTTGCTGAGCTGGGCTCGTCGGCCTGAGTCATAAAACCGAGGAAGTCTTCTTGCTGTCACCATAGAAACTGGTCACAGTCCCTTGACCAAATTCAATAATCTTGGTTTATAGAACTTGTTCCTGAATGCTCCATTGTCTCTGGGCGAAAGGCCACATGCACATAACCGTATTTCTTTGATGCTAAGATGCATGTTCTTTTTCATGCTTTAACGTCTCTGAGGTCCGGCTGCATGTGATAAGCAATGTGCTGGGGAAGCACCGTGCCCTTGACTGGCAGGTAGTATCTCTTCTTTCTTAGTGGGGCACGAGATCACGCTGCCCTCCCCCATCAGCAGCGTCCTTGATTTCGTGAACTGTGATAGCCGTGTGTGACTTTGGGTGCACGGGCATCCAGCAGCCAGGCCTTCTGAGTATGAACAGCCCATGTCAAGCGCTTGGCGTGTGCTAGGCCAGCGTGGCTCTCAGCACCTGCCATATGTTCACTCATTCTCGTTTGTTCATTCAGTAAATATTTACCAAATGCCTACAGGGCCCTGCTGGGTGTTTACTGCAGAGGGTGAGCCGTGCTGGGGTGTGGCGTGGGGACGCTCATGGCACCGCTCTGCACAAAGGCCCCCTCTCACTTGCTCCAGCCTGCCCTTCAACCCTTCAGCCACCCTCATTGGCCTGAGGTCAGCGGAAAGTCCAGAACCCGCCCTCTGCCTGGGCCAGGCCTGCTCAGGAGTGTGGCCTGTGGGAGCAGTCAGTCCCAATGTCCTGGAGCCATAGTTGAGGCAGAAGGAGTCCCTCTTAACAGCCTATCCGGTGTTGACACACCACCCACAGGAAGCGCATGCTGTGCTCAATCTCATTCAGATTCCCAAGAGAGAGGCTCATTGGTTCATCTTGAGTCACATGCTTGCCTCTAATCCAATCAGCTGTGACTATGGGAGGGCGGGGTCACATGGTACAGAAAGAGTAGGAGAGAGAATAGAAAAGTGATGAGATGCCCAAAACAGATCTGCTGCAACAGGCAAAGGCAGAGCTATGTCACTTTACCTCACTTAACTTTAATTTCCTCGTCTGGCTTCCTTATGGGAAGTGCCTTAAACCATTGGACCAATGAAAAGTGAAATTCAAGGGACCCGAGGAGGACATTCTGAACAAAAAGATTCCACTTCCCTCTTATTGCCTGATTCTGGAAATTCCTTTCATAGGGCCCAAGATTTTTCTAATAAATGAGAACAATGTAAATGCAAAAGCACTTAAAGAGACAAAGACAACTGACAGACTAATTCACACTGAAGTGTGGATGCCTCATAGGGGAGGTCCCCTCCCAAAGGCAAGGTTTTGTTGGGCGAGAACTCAGAGCAATGGATGCTGAAGAAGGAGGCAGGTGCACCATGGCGTTGGAAACAGAGAACAGAATGGGGGCGTTGGGACACCAGAGATGAGCTCCACCAGGTAAAAGTGTCGCCAGCCCAGTTGGGATTCACATCGTCCTTGAGCATGTGTTAAAGGGGACGTGTCTGGCCTTTTGATCCAGCCTGGCTGTGGCCACCATCCCAGAGGGTCTGCCCATCGTTGTCATGGTTACGCTGGTGCTGGGAGTGCTGCGGATGGCCAAGAAGCGGGTCATTGTGAAGAAGTTACCCATCGTGGAGACACTGGGTGAGTGACTCCAGCTGGCTGGATTCTTGTGAGTTGGCTTGAATGGATATTTTGGTGCCATGTTTGGTCACCCTGGTTGTCCCATAAGCCTCTGAGTTAACAGTAATGACTTCTTTTTCCTACAAACTCTGATATTTTCTTCTGCCAGGTTGCTGCAATGTCATCTGTTCTGATAAGACAGGGACTCTGACTGCCAATGAAATGACTGTCACCCAGCTTGTAACGTCTGATGGGCTCCATGCTGAGGTGAGTCCTGTGCGATTTAGAAGGTTGGAGACAAAGGTATGCCCTGCAGACCCTTTCCCTCCCAGAGAAAGCATGTGACGTCTTCTAGAAAACAGTGAGAAACAAATACAGGTTATTGGACAATCTCCTTGCTACAGATAGCAGCAAAGAACATGACTGATTTAGGGTAGCCATCTTTATTTTTTAATTATCTTTCCATAATAAGCACATTTCAAAATTGAGAAGCTAGAAAACAATCACCCATAACCTCACACAGTCAGCTGACCACGAGGACTCTATTTGTGTTTTTCAGTCTCTCTCATGCGTTCGGCACAGCTGTGAGCTCCCTGAGTGTGCGATTTTGTATCCTGCTATTCTTTTCACAAAACTTTGCAGGCCAAGGGGGCAACAATGATGGCCCGGGGGCCAGTGTGCATTTTTGTAAATAAAGTTTGATTGGCACGCTGCCACACCCTTTCGTTTACGCTAAGGCGTGAAAGGCAAGTTGAGTAGTTGTGATAGCGACTGCGTGGGACGCAAAGGCTGAAATATTCGCTCTCTGGCCCTATGATAAAAGTGTGCCCAGCCGTGTTCCAGAACATAAGCACTCTTCTATGCTGTTACTTCATTTTCGTAACCATAATCGTTACCGGCTGCAGAATATCCCGTTGCGATTTACTGGAGCAGGGCCCTGAGTCGGCGAGGTATTCTGATTGGAACGTAATCCTGCAGGGAACATCTTCGTGCTTGAAGCCTTGTTCGTGGGGAGGAGTATGTCCTTGGGAGGGATCCCAAAAAAAGAGATTATGGGCCCACCGGGGAGGCGGATTTCTGACTCTGGGTGACCTCCTTTCTGCGGCTCTGCCCCCGCAGGTCAGCGGAGTTGGGTACAGCGGCAAAGGGACCGTCTGTCTTTTACCGTCAAAGAAAGTCATTAAGGGGTTTTGCAACGTCTCGGTCGGGAAATTGGTGGAGGTAAGTGTCCGCGGCGCCACGGCGGAAATATGCATGTAAAACGGAGCTGATGGGGGCTCTCTCTGGACAGAGAAACAGCAGTTGGACCAACTGGTTCTTGCTGACGACAGGGCCACACCCAGGGGTCAGGTTGTCACAGTGGCCCGGAAACAGATGACAAATCAGAGGGAAGGCAAGAGCTGGAGCTGTTTGTGCTCCTTGCTGCCTGCTGGAAGGGCTTTAAAGAGACGCCTGCGCTGGGCGCTGCCTACTGCTGTCGTTGATATGTGCTCCTCCCCACATAGCGTGCCCTCCCTCCGTGAGGTCTGAACCGAGCTCTCGTCTTCTATGATTTTTAATGAGTCTGTGGAAGTCCCACCTCCAGGGCCCCACTTCATTACCGCAGCGACCCTATTATCTCAGCTGTGCAGATGAAGAAACAGGGGACTCAGAGAGGGGGCGTGGGTGCCCAAGATCACCCAGCCACTGAGGGAGGGAGCTGGGATCCACCTCCATGCTCTTTTCCTGTGTTTGTTTCTCCTTTTCTGTTTTTTTTTTTTTTAATTTTTATTTAATTTTTATTTATTTATATTTTTTTGAGGAAGATTAGCCCTGAGCTAACATCTATTGCCAATCCTCCTCTTTTTGCTGAGGAAGACTGGCCCTGAGCTAACATCCGTGCCCATCTTCCTCCACTTCATATGTGGGACGCCTACCACAGCATGGCTTGCCAAGCGGTGCCATGTCCACACCCAGGATCCAAACAGGTGAACCCCAGGCCACCGAAACGGAACATGTGTACTTAACCCCTGTGCCACCAGGGCTGGCCCCTGTTTTTTTTTTTAAGATTGGCACTTGAGCTAACATCTGTTGCCAATCTCCTCTCTTTTTTTTCTTCTCCCCAAGGCCCCCCGTACATGTTGTATATTCTAGTTGTGAGTGCCTCTGGTTGTGCTGTGTGGGACACCACCCCCGCATGGCCCGATGAGCCGTGCCATGTCCGTGCCCAGGATCCGAACCAGTGAAACCCTGGGCGACTGGAGCAGAGCGCGCAAACTTAACCACTCGGCCACAGGGCCAGCCCCCTTTTCTTTTTTTAATTATTATTTTTAACTGAGGTATAAGTTATATACCACAGAATTCATCCTTTTAAAGCGTGCAGTTCAGTGGGTTTAGTATACACACAACGTTGCGCAGCCATCACCACTGTCCAATTCCAGGACACTTAGTCACCCCAAACAGAAACCCACACCCACTGGAGTCACTCGCTGTCACCCCACACTTGTACCCACAAAAATGGGTCCAGCTGTCCATGTCTGACTTTTTCACGTGCCTGAGTGAGCCCAGGACCCTGATGGGTGCTGGCTCCAAGTATTAACTAAAGACGTGGGAAATCCCCCCTTCCAGGCAGGCTGTGTCGCCAACAACGCAATCATCAGAGGAAACACCGTGATGGGCCAGCCCACGGAGGGCGCCTTGGTCGCCCTGGCAATGAAGGTGGGAAATCTCGGGCTGTCTGAGCGAATGAGGAATGGGGGAGCTTAGTGACAATGGGAGAAAATGGCCCCAGACATCCTCAGGCCGTCCGCTGACTGGTGGAAGAGATGGGCTCTGAGATGCTGTGTGGCTCCAGAACATTCCGCGGGCCTCTAACCCCTTTCCAGTGATTCCGTAAGAGTTGGGGAAACCGAGGCTCCGAGATGTCAAGTAACTGGCCAGAAAGCCATCAAAGAGCGAATGAATGTCAGGCCAGGCAAGGCCCCCAGGCTGTGACAGCAGGCCACCCCACTAACCCAGGCTTTCCGTTTTGGGAAATTGCTACGTCCTCAAGTCTGAAACCTTCCTCCTGGCAGAAACCCCTCGGGCTTTTGTTTCGAGCAGATTTCAGCTTCTAGCTGAATTCTAGCTTAGATTTCTGCTCAAGCTGGTTAGAGTAATGAATCTTTTAAATGGACTGACGTTGCACAAAGATTGGTTTAGGAAGACTCACTGACAGTGCCCCAATCTATTATCCCAGATGGACTTAAGCGACATTAAAGATTCATACGTGAGAAAAAAAGAGATCCCCTTCAGTTCGGAGCAGAAGTGGATGGCAGTGGAGTGCAGACCCAAGAACGAGGTGAGTGTGTCTCCGCCCCTTTCCTACCCTCCCCCCCCCCCAAAGCAAGATGCAGCCGTCAGGGAGAAGCATCTAGAGTTCCTATCTGCTTCTTCAAGGGTCCAGATACGTGAAAATACAATTGATAGCAACAAACCTTGGATTCTCTCGAGTCCATTTCTGAGATTTTCATCTGAGTCACTGGTTCTCATACTGGGGTCTCTGGATCAGTAGCATCTGCAGCCCCTCGGAATTTGTTAGGAAAGCAGATCCTCAGGCTCCGGAAATTCCAGGACTGGGAGCCAGCACTCTGTTTGCTGGGGGTTCCGAGGCACACTCCGCTGGGAGACTCACCGGCCTATAATATGATTATTGATTAGTGAGCAGCCATGAGCTCCCACTGACCCCAACCCCATTGCCAGCTTGTCTTCCATCCCAGTGCGAGTTCTTCACACACATGAGCTCGTCAGCTGTCACGGTGGGGAACAATCCTTCATCCCTCAAGAGGGATCCAGGAGGCGCCTTCCCAACATCCACCACAAATGGTGTGAACTGTGAGCTCACACGGACACACATGCACACGGACATACACACATGTGCACATGTTACAAGTGACTAGAGGAATATGTACCAAACGAGAATGAGTACCCCTGGCTGGGGATTACAGCTGACTTTGTTTCCTTTTTTTCTTTTTAATTTTCTGCAGCTTTTTAGATTTTCTGCAGTGAAAAAAAGCTTTTTTTTTTTAGAAAAAGAGTTTTTTATTGCCTTCCACCTTTTTCTCCACCTTTCCCTTCTCTCCCACGCCTCCTGGAATCTCTCATGTTTTGCCCATGCTGAGATTTCTCATCTCATTGGGGGCAGTGGGCGGCTCGGCCAGTTTATCCCAGGTCTTTGCCACGCATGGATGGGCACACAAATTCTGGGTGCATACAGGGGTTATGAATTTTTAAAAATGTTTGAATACCTTCAAATCTTTTTTTCCCCCAAAAGCAATGGTAATATATTCTCATTGGAAAAAATTATAGAAATGTGACTTAAAAAGTGGAAGGTCCTTGTAATTCTGCCCTCTTCTCTCCCTACCCACCCCACTCCCCGGCCCTTCAGTCTGGGAGAGAGTGTCCCAGACTCCAAATGTGAGCATCGCAACACGTGGCGTGGGAGTTTGAAAACAGGGTCATGCTGTGTATAGCATTTGCACTTTGCTCTTTTCCCTTAAAATGATGTCTGGGGCATGTTTCCCTGTCAGTTACACGAGCTCATTCACGGCCCACCATGAGTAGGTGGGCACTGGGCTGATGCTGGGGATCCAGTATGACCCACAGCGCCTGCCACTGAGTTCAGCCGGGACAGAGCTTAACAAATGCACAAGCAAACAGTCAGCTACTCATGTGGCTTCACTCTCACTAGCCCAGTGCAGGGGGGAACGAGATGGAAATGGTGCCTGCAACAGTCTACCTGAAATAGACATCTCGCAGTCAATGACATACCTAAAGGCATGACACCGACTGAGATGTGACCAATTAAAGAAATGTATGGGATGCTCTGGGCGACATTAACAAGGGGACTGAACGTACAGCAGGGGAGGTGCAGATCAAGCTCGCTCCTTGTCTGGGCTGCATAGTAGTCCATCGTGTGGCTCTCTTGTGGCTTCTCTGACCTGTCCTGTGTTGGTGAGTGATGACAGTCCACTATAAACCCCTCCGTCAACATCTCTGCGTGGATGAGGCGATGGTCACGAACGGCTGAAGCATCCAATGACAGCACATTTTTTTCCCATTTGTCCTTTTCAAGGAGCAGGAAGACATTTATTTCATGAAGGGGGCCTTTGAAGAAGTGATCCGTTACTGTACCATGTACAACAACGGGGGCATCCCCCTGCCACTGACGCCCCAACAGAGATCCTTCTGCCAGCAGGAGGAGAAGAGGATGGGCTCGCTCGGCCTGCGGGGTGAGTGCCTGCGGCTCGGGCCCCGAGCTTCAAGTTTGCGTGTCATATTGAACTTGCGAGCACATAATGCGGGGTCCTTAGTCAGCACGGTGACTGATCGCAATAGCAGTCGGACGGTGTGTAATGGAAGCCAAGCAAGCATGGAATTCATGGCCAGATGAGAGATAGAGAGCCCCCACCCCAGGCCAGCCCCCCAGTGACACCTGTTAGCTCAGGCGTGTCCCAGGGTACAAGAAGACTGGGAGCCCTCCCTCCTGAGTTTTCTAAGGTGGGCGAATGGGATGCACCAGAAACATCGGTTTTCCTGGTTGGTCTTTGCACCTGTTGCTGACTGTCGGGAGAACCCAGAGCGCTTTTAAATCGAGGCAGACCTCCTACTCCCTGGCTGTTCCCAGTTTTCCGCACCGGGGCCAGCGCCCTCCCTGACAGCCTGACATTAGACGCATGCTTCCCATGGTGTCATTTGTCAGCCTGCCCGTTTCCAGACAGAGTGTTTACAGACACCCTGGAACACTCGTTTTCTCTCAGGGAACACGAGGAGTGTTGGCCTTGCCAGCCTGGTTCCAGCCGCCCTGGTTTCCCCCTCGGGGAACAGAAATGACAAGTGGCCGGCAGCTCACTGACGAGCGTGCAGAGCAAGGACAGAGCAGCTGCCGGGCTGAGGTTGGCGAACACCGAGCCGTTTGTCGTCCCTTCCTGAGTGAGGGTGTGTCCCCCCAAAGCAGAGGCGTTGACACATCTCAGGGTCCCCCAGAACGGTCTGTGCTGTGCCAGGTCTAAAACAGGCCTGCAGGTAAAGGCTGTGCCTCGGTTTCCCCACCTGGAGAAGGCAGGCACGGCAGCAGGTGCTGTGGGGGCAAGTCCGTGGAGGAGGGGGGCTTGGAAGAAAACGGGTGCATCTTTGGCTGTTGTTGTTACAATTGATACAAGCTGTAAAGTAACTACGCATCTGCTCACGTCACACGACTCCCGACACTGACACAGCGTCACTGAAGACCCGACAGATTAATAAGCGTGTCTCCCACCTGTTACTGACCCCTGGCCAGCTGACCAGCCAGCTGAGGTCAGTCGTGGCCACAAGCCCTCTAAGTCCACGCCTGCTCCTGGCGCTTCCCGCCAGTTGGGCCCCGCTCGTGTGCCGGGCACCCTGCCACGTGCCACACTGAGACCACTCCCTGAATCCCCACCGAGCTGCTGCGAGGCCCAGAGAGGTTGAGGAACCAGCCTGAGCCACACAGCTAGTCCATAGTGGAGCCAGCGCTTAAACTCAGACCTGTCTGGCTGCAAAGCGTTGGAACCTAAAGACCCATTCTGGTCCTCAAAGGTGAATGTGATGAGGGTTGGTCAGCCGTGAAGATGGGCCAGGACTCCACCTCCACCCCCAGTCAAGCCTCGATCCTCTCATATTTATAATGGATCATCTCCAACCTGCCTCCCGGAAAAGTGTATCCTGGGGACTGGAGATAGAGAGACCCGTGGTCTTCCCCAGCCCACAGCGGAGCAGAGGCAGAGGGCACGTGCCTCATCTCCCAGCGAGTGTGAATGGAGGGCCTACTGTGGGTGAGGCGCAGAGACACGCCAGGGACTCAGGCCCCACAGATGTGGGAGCCCCCAGAGGGGTGCAGGCTTCAGACACCAGCCCCTAAAAAGGATGACGACCCCACAGAGTGACAAGGAGGGTGAGGGTGACAGGAGCAGAGGCGGGAGTGGGGTCCTCTGGGGACAGAGAGTTTGCAGACTCTTTCCAGGACTGAGAGCACAGTCATGATGGGTCTTCAAGGATTTGTGGACCCCAGGGGCAGGGTGGGGAGGGGAGCACTGGGAATGGGGAGGACTGACCCCTGCACCATTAGCACATGACACCGGCACACGGCACCCACACCACTGGCACACGGCACCTGCACCATTGGCACACAGCACTCACATTATTGGCACACAGAACCCACATTATTGGCACACGGTACCCACGCCGTTGGCACACGGCGCCCACATTATTGGCAAACGGCACCCACGTTATTGGCACAGTGTTATGACAGAGCAAGAAGGAGGCACAGCTGGAGACTTCTTGGCCACAGCCCCCTCCAGTGTCATAGGTGACAAAGTAAGGTCAGTTGTCGCCCCACCCCCCCTCGGAGCACTGCCCCCAGGAGCTGGGCCCAGCTTCTGTGCCGCTGAGACAACCACGGCCAAGAGGAGCCAGCAGCCAGCGTCCTCTCACCTGTGTCGCCCTCCCACACGTTCTCTTGACCTTTGGTGGCTGCTGGAGGTGACAGAGGAGTGAGCACAGAGCAAATGAAGGGCAAGAACTGCCAGGAACCCCCCCGTGTGCCACCTCACAGGTTTTCTCGTGGCCACTCTGGTTGAGTGGGGCTGGGATTTTATGCCACCAGCGGACAAAAGTTGTCTTTCCTGCTGGGCCAGTCGTCCAGCATTTCTCTGGGTTTGGGGTGAGTAATCAAGATCCCTGCCCTGCACAAGCCTGACGGCCACAGGGCAGACCCTTGCCTCCCCTCTGTAGTCCAGGAACTGGACGTTCAAGCCCCTTGCAGACAGAAGAGGCTCTGGGACGCGATGGGGGCGGGGGCTGACTAAAACCTACCCCCTCGGCCCCCAGTGAACTTTCCACGGGTCTCGTTCTCTCCTCAGTGCTGGCCCTGGCTTCTGGGCCCGAGCTGGGAGCACTGACATTTCTGGGTCTCGTCGGAATCATCGACCCACCGAGAGATGGCGTGAAGGAAGCGGTACAGGTGCTCTCTGAGTCGGGCGTGTCTGTGAAAATGATCACGGGAGATGCTCTGGAGACGGCCTTGGCGATAGGTGAGCAGGGAGCAGAGCCAGGGGTGAGGAAGAAGGGGTCTGCCCGTCCTTTCCAGCGGGGCGCTGCCGTTGGCTAATCCTCGAGACGAGCACCTGCCTTCCAAGCACTTAGAACAGAGCTGAGATTCATGGACCAGCGCTCCACCCTTGAGGATGCTGTCTCTGAAATGTTGGCGGGTTCTCCAAAAGGGGAGAAGACCTTATGTATTCTGAGAAGCTCCTGTATGCCAGGGGCCTCCATCCGTGATCTCACTTCATCTTCACAAGCAGCATCATTCCCAGTGTACGGTTCCAGGCTGGCTTCTGCCACTAGCTGTGTGCCCTTGGCAAATCATTGAACCACTCTGACCCTCAGGCTCTTCATCAGCAGAGGGTTAACAGCCCTCCTCCTTGCAGTTTACTTATTACTGCTATGAGGGTTGTCACGCCTTGGTTTTCTTACCCCTCTGTCTTGAGGCAGCCTGGTACTGTGAAAAGAGCATAGACTCTGGAATCAGACAGAATCATGTCAGCTTACAAAATTACCAATTACCAGCTCCATGACCTTGAGGAAGTCACTTCCCTCTCAGTTTCCCGATCTTTAAAGCTGGGATAAGAAGGCCTCTCTTGCAGCTTAATTCCGTGGCAGGTGCTCAGGATGCAGTTGCCATCGTGGTTTTGTTGTGGATTCTCTGCGGCCAAGGCAGGGGCTGAGGTCAGGGGGGGTGGAGGCAGGGGCAGCCCTCAGAACGGGTCCTCCCTCCCCCTGCAGGAAGGAACATCGGCCTGTGCAACGGGCAGCTGAAAGCCGTGTCCGGGGAGGAGGTGGACAGCATGGAGCAGGACGAGCTGGCTGACCGCGTGCGGAAGGTGGGGGCCTCCCAGGGCTCCGGCCGAGGGGCCTGTGTCCAGCTCTGCATGCACTGACCCGGCTCTTTCACGTCTCTGTGTCCAGGTGTCCGTCTTCTTCAGGACCAGCCCGAAGCATAAACTCAAGATCATAAAGGTACGCCATGTGAGGGGACAGGCTGTCCCTCGTTTGTCCCTCAGGGTAAAGCCAGGGTGGCCGTGTCAGTGGCTCTCCCCCACGGGGTGGGCCAGGACTCATGCTGGCAGGAACCTCGGCCATCCTCAAGCTGTGGCCTCCTTCTCTAGGTCCAGGGTGGCTACACCAGTGGGGACCTTGTCCCAGCTTCTGGGGAGAGGACGACTGGGGGCCCTTGGCCACATACACCGAAAACAGCAGGAATTGAGTGGTGCCAAGGGAAAACTAAAAAGAGGCTAGCCTCCGTGAGTCGAGTGCTCTTCAGGGTATTCTTGTTATTAACTCCAAGCCTTGGTTTCCTCATCTGTAAAATGGGGATAATATGAATGACATCAGCTGAGTCACAAGGTTGGCCAGAGGATTAGACGAAGCCGGGACTGTAGAGCTCTTGGCACAGTGCCTGGCACACAGCAGGTGCCGAGTAAAGAACTGACGTGATTTTCTGATTGTGCATCAAAAAATGGAAGCGCTGGAACGAGAGTCCTGCCATGTGCTTGGTTTCCCTGCACACACGCACTTTGAAAATGGGCTCTTTAACTCTGCTGGTGGTCGTGTTTTTTCTTTTACGTTATTTTTGGGGTTTTTTTAGTTCTACAGAGTAAATTTCTGTGCAAGTTATTCCTCAAAGGAAATGTTAATACTTACTGGGCACCGTGCGGTTTCAGGGGACGATTGTCGGTTATTCTGTGGCCATGGTGATGGACAACACGTGCCAGCCTTTACTGTTGCCGGGCCGTCACACCCGTGGTCTCAGCTGAGGCCTCACGACAGCCCCGAGAAGGAGGGACTGCTGCTCCCACTTTGCAGGTGGAGAAACTGAGGTTGAGAGGTCCAAGGCTGGCCCGGTTCCCACAGCCGGTGCAGGTGCAACTGGATTCAGACCCGGGCCAGCCAACTCCAGCGCCCTCCAGAGGCGCGGTCCCTGCTGTCAGCTGGCGGTGTGAGAGGCAGGGCAGCAGGCGGGAAGGAAGGGACTAGAAGGAAGGTCCTCAGGCTGCAGGCCTCCAGTCGCCTCCTCTTTCCAAAGGCCTTGCAGAAGTCGGGGGCCATCGTGGCCATGACGGGGGACGGGGTGAATGATGCGGTCGCCCTGAAGTCGGCGGACATCGGGATCTCCATGGGGCAGACGGGCACGGACGTTAGCAAAGAGGCCGCCAACATGATCCTGGTGGACGATGACTTCTCAGCCATCATGTAAGTGGCTCTTCAGGGTTTTTTTAGTTGCAAAAACGCCTGGAGCAGCCAGGTGCCCCCTGGGATCTGCTGCGCTGGAGACACGAGGTGTCCCCAGACCCGCACACCACTTAAAGCAGGGTCATGGGGCCCCCCTGAGGTTGGTGGCATGCAGCACCCAGGGGAATGTTACAGACAAGTGCAGCAGAACCGTAATTTGCAGCCTGAGGGTGCATTTCAGGCACTGATGGAAAATGCGGGGTGGGGCATACAGAAGAGGTGCATGTGGCCTGTGAACGGTAGCTGGTTATACGGGAATCCTAGACCAGCCCTAGTGCCAACAGCAAGGGCCTGGCAGACTGTGTGGCCATCAAAAATCATGGTTTGGGGCCGGCCAGGAGGCGCAGCGATTAAGTTCTCACATTCCTCTTTAGCGGCCCGGGGTTCACTGGTTCGGATCCCAGGTGCGGACATGGCACCGCTTGTCAAGCCATGCTGTGGCAGGCGTCCCGCATATAAAGTAGAGGAAGATGGGCACAGATGTTAGCTCAGGCCCAATCTTCCTCAGCAAAAAAGAAAAAATCATGTTTTAAAAAAACATTTTAATGACACAGAAAAATGCTCACACTGTAGTGTTAAGTGAAAAAAGCTAAAAATGAACATATTCAGTTTGAGTGGAGCGTTGTGTTTGTGTCACTATGTATGTTTCATGCATTGACAGAGATTGGACAGAAATGCCCAAAGCATTAATACAGATGCCAACTCTAGGTTCTGAGGTTCTGAAAAATCTGTTTTATCCTGTTTCACTTTTCTATATTTTTCTCTGGATAAATTTACCTTTCCTCTAGTTCTAATTTTAATTAGTTCTAATTAAGACTTCACTCATAGGTAAATCACAGTAATTGGGGCTGGGAGAAAAGTTGTCTTAAGCCTGATACCAAAAATCTGAACCCACATTGAAGTTTGGTGTGCTGATCGACTTTATAAAAGGCATCTTTTCTTTACTAATGGATTCACCATGGGAATCCTTAAAACACGTCGTCCTGAGGAAAAGAAAAAAATGCAGTTAATATATATATAGCCCTTCAGTTTTAGTTCTTTTGCAGAATTTTCTAGTAAAACAGAGGAGGAATTAGTTCTCTACGTTCGTGACTCAAGATCAAGTTTTTTAAAGGACTTCTGCAAAAATTGTTCTAAAAATACAGTAGTTGATATCTTCAACCTCCTAGCCCTCCCTTCTTGCCACTCCTGGATCCAGGGACCAGGTTTACTGGGTCTGCTGTGCCTCTTGTCGTGGGTGACCCACCGAGGCACGTTAGGCCCCTCAAGAGGCCTGGGCAACGGCTGGGGCCCCGGGCTCGGGTGACAGAGTAACTGACAGTCCTTGGACAGAAGGGCGATCATGGCTCAGGGACCTGTCCCCAGCGGCTGATGGCACCCGTTAGCACATCATCCTCCTTACGGGTGTGTCTCCGAGAACGCCAGCCAGGGAGGACGGGAGGAAAGGGTCCGAGCATGTCACCCCTGGGTGGCAGCATGACTTCCTTTAGCAGCTGACGGAGCCGAGCGCACGTTTCCGCCAGGCCCCCTCTGTGAACAAACCCTCTCTGCTCTCTCGCAGGAATGCAGTGGAGGAAGGCAAGGGGATTTTCCATAACATCAAAAACTTTGTCCGATTTCAGCTGAGCACGTAAGTCGAGCATCCCCAGTGCCGCCAGGTGCTGCGTCTGCCTCTGGCGAGCGGCCATTGACGGTGCCGTGTGTCTGCCGCTTGTGTCCCGCAGGAGCATCTCGGCCTTGAGCCTCATCGCTCTGTCCACTGTGTGCAACCTGCCCAACCCTCTCAATGCCATGCAGATCCTATGGATCAACATCATCATGGACGGGCCACCCGCGCAGAGGTGAGGCACCAGGCTGGCCGGGAGCACTTGTGCCAGGCTCCACTGACTGTACCCCTTCTCTGTGCAGGGGCCCGGGGCTACAGAGATGGGCAAAGACAGTCGCTGGCTGTCAGGAGTCCCAGGAAACTTAAGTGTGGTGCATTGGGTCGGGGGAGGGAGACAGAGTGGAATGCACTGGACACTGGAGAAAGCACCTATGCAGGCAGAACTGTCTGCCCCCCTGCCTGGAATGCTGTCCCTGGGCTACCTGCGTGGCCCAATCCCTCTCTTCATTCAGCTCACCACCTCCAAGAAGTCCTCCTGGATTACTCTAACAGCAGCCTCCTCACTCTCAGTCACCTTACCCTGCTTTATTTTTCCCTGGAGGGGAAAATATACATAGATTTCCTTATTTATCTGATTATAATCCATCTCCCCTTGAGAGTCAGCTTCACGGAGGCAAGACTTTTGCTTCGTTCTCTGCAGAATCCCTGGCTCCTGCAACGGTTCCTGGCACGTAGGTGCTCAGTAAATTATCAGCTGAATGAATGAATGAGAAGGGACGGCTAGGCTAGCTGAATGATGCAGGAGAAAGAGCGAGCTTGCATTCAGGAAGCCCTGCAGGACCAAGCCAGGATCACTGGGTCTGAGCACATAGAGGTGCTGTTTCAAATGGGGTGGGCTCTCGTTACCGGGATTAACTTAACCGTCACCGTGACAGCTGCCGAGGGAAGGAGGGTCCTCCTTTATTCCCTCCAGGCCCAGCACGAGGCTCACCTCTTCTACACGCTCTCCCTGGGCACGGGGCCGTGAGCACAGCTGGACCGCGGCTGCGTCTGCACAGAGTGGGGCCCCACCCCGCCTGCTCCCTCCTCAGTGCCCCCGCGCTGTCTGTTGTGGGTCCAGCATCAATCCCACTGTTTCAGAGTCGGCTGAAGGCAACTGTTGCTCAGTTGATGGGGGGTCTCCGTGGCAGGGCCTGGATCCCATTTACCCACGCCAGCTGGCACGAGGCCAGGCCCAACCTGGGCAGGGGGGTGAGGGGGTCCCCGCATGGTGATACAAATTGCCTGAGCATGAGGAGTGACCAGGCGTGGATCCAGGACCACAGTGTGGTCAGCCGCTGGGGGTGGCTTTCCATCCCCGTGTTTGGGGATGGCTGGAGATGGGCAGGCATGAGGGTGGAGGGGGTAGACGGCTGCCCATGGGGTCCAGGCTGTTGGGGAGCACCCCGGAAGCAGCTGAGGGTCTGGGCGGTTAGGGAGAGGTCCAAGGATGTGAGGACGGGGAGGTCCCCGTGAGACTGGGAGCACCCCAGTTTCAGGCAGGACAACCCGGAGTCATTTGCCAACTAGTGCATCTGCTTCAGGGGTCCTTATTTATTTAATCGTCGCACGTCTTTTCAAAACCACCCTTTCTCTGTGGCTTTTTCAAAGTGTCCCGTTTTGTTCTGAGCAGCTTGGGGGTCGAGCCGGTTGACAAGGACACCCTCCGGCAGCCGCCGCGGAACCTCAAGGACACGATCCTCAGCAGAGCCCTCATCTTGCGAATCCTCCTGTCGGCTGCCGCCATCATCAGCGGGACCCTCTTCATCTTCTGGAAAGAGGTGAGGAAACTCCTCACTGGCTCGTCCAACGAGAGGGTTCCCCAAGGGCCTGTGTGGTGGCCGACATGGGGCTGGGCTGTGTGGGAAGCAGGGCGCACGCTCCCTGCCCTGGCCCCCATGGGGCTCAGGACCATGCAGGGGAGACAAACGTACATACAGGGGACCGATGGGGCTGGGTGGTAGAGGGCAGGGGGCTAGCAGCTGACTTTGCAGAGGTGGGACGAGGCGGAAGGATGTGAGGCCTCAGGGGCAGAGAAAAGAATCCACATTTTTTTTCTAAATGGGACACGGTGCCGTTCTTCTTTCTGTTATCACCAGGAAGCAATTTGAAATCTAAAAAGGACTCCAGGCTTAGTCCCTGGAGGTGTCTGGTTGCCGGATCTTGTTACGGGTCACCTCCTCGGGGCCCACAGGCTCAGGGAGGCCCCGTGCCGTGACATCCAGTGACCCCGATGGAAGGTTAGGCAGTTGGTCGGTCTCCACCTGCCCACGTGCAGGACGGGAGTGTTGCAGTCTATGAAATCCTTGACGAAAAGGTCTGCATTTGAGCGTAGTCCAATTTACCCGTTATACTTTGTGGTTAGCATTTTGTGTCTTGTTTAGTGAAATTTTACCTATCCCTATTTTTTTTTCTTCTGAAAGCTTTAGTTTTACCTTTTGCATTTACAATCTACATTGGTTTGTTTTATATGGTATTAGTAAGGGTTAAAAGCCACCATTTCTCACTTTCTCTCGAGCAGCCGCTCTGCCCCAAGAGGAGCAGCTTTGTTTTTTCCCGAATTCTCCCTGCCGGGTCGGTGGCAGAGGCCTCGCTTTAGTCCAGCCCGTGTGCTCAGCCTGCTGGAGGGAGAGGCGCAGGCCTGCCCGTCCTAGCCCCGCGGTCCTCGGCGTGGGGCCCCGCAGCATCCGCGTCCCCAGAGCCTGGGAGAAACGCAGAGCTCCTGAGCTGTCTCTCTCCACACACGTCCCGGGGGAGCCTGCTGCGAACTGCGCTCCAGCAGCTGAGCTCAGGCAGGAGTGGTGGCTGCTGCCTGGGCCAGAGCGAGGTCCCTCACTGCTCACATCAGGCATGGGAAGCTGGGGAGAACTGCCCAGAACCTTGTCATCGTGAGTCGTTCTCACCTTTGGTTCCAGCTCTGCCCCCGAGATGCAGCCAAAACGAGACCTGACTCGGGTCCTGCAGGGGCGCCAAAGCCAGGGCGGGGTCCGCGGCCTCCTCCGCTCAGCCTCAAAGGCCCTAGTTCATTCTCTTTTTTTCTTCTACATCCTCACCAACACTTGTTATTGTTCTTTTTTTTTAATTGAGGTCATATTGGTTTATAATGTTGTGTAATTTCAGGTGTCCGTTATTATATGTCTCTGTATAGACTGCGTCGTGCTCACCCCCAATGGTCTAGGCTTTATCCATCACCATACACGTGGGCCCCTTTACCCCTTGCACCCACCCTCTTACCCGCTTCCCCTCTGGTAACCACTAATCCGTTCTGCTTATCTGTGTGTTTATCTTCCACATAGGAGTGAAATCATATGGTGTTTGTCTGTCTCTGTCTGGTTTATTTCACATAGTATAAAACCATCGAGGTCCATCCATGTTGTTGCAAATGCGATGGTTTTGTCTTTTTTACGGCTGAGCAGCATTCCATTGTGTATACACCACATCTTCTTCATCCATTTATCAGTTGGTGGGCAGTTGGGTTGCTTCCACGTCTTGGCTATTGTGAATAATGCTGCAGTGAAAACAGGGCTGCAGAGATCTCTTTGAAGTATTGATTTCAAGTTCTTTGTGTAGATACCCAGTAGGAGGATGGCTGGGTTGTATGGTATTTCTTTTTTTTTTTGAGGAAGATTAGCCCTGAGCTAACTACTGCCAAACCTCCTCTTTTTGCTGAGGAAGACTGGCCCTGAGCTAACATCCGTGCCCATCTTCCTCTACTTTGTATGTGGGATGCCTGCCACAGCATGGCTTGACAAGTGGTGCCATGTCCACACCCAGGATCCGAACTCGCGAACCCCGGGCCGCCAAAGAGGAATGTGCGCGCTTAACCGCTGCGCCACCGGGCCGGGCCCCCTGGTATTTCTATTTTTAATTTTTTGAGGAGGCTCCATACTGTTTTCCATAGTGTCTGCACCAGTTTGCATTCCCACTCAAATGGGAATGAGGGGTCCCTTCTCTCCACATCCTCTCCAACACATATTATCTCTTGTCTTAATTATAGCCACTCTGATGGGTGTGAGGTGATAGCTCATTGTAGGTTTGATCTGCGTTTCCCTATGGTGAGTGATGCTGAACATCTTTTCACGTGTCTGTTGGCCGTCTGTGTATCTTCTTCTGTTCATCTCCTCTGCCCATTTTTTGAGTGGATTGTTTGTTATTTTCTTGTTGAGTTGTATGAGTTCCTCATACATTTTGGAAATTAACCCCTTGTTGGATAAATGATTTGCAAATATTTTCTCCCAGTTGGTGGGTTGTCTTTTCGTTTGGTTCCTGGTTTCCTTTGCCTTGCAGAGGCTTTTTAGTCGGATGTAGACCCATTTGTTTATTTTTTCTTTCATTTCCCTTGCGTGAGTAGACATGGTATTTGAAAAGATGCTGCCAAGACCGATGTCAAAGATGGTACTGCCTATGTTTTCTCCTAGGAGTTTTACGGTTCACATCTTACCTTCAAGTCTTTAATTCATTTTGAGTTGATTTTTGTGTATGGTGTAAGGTAACGGTCTGCTTTCATTCTTTTGCATGTGGCTGTGCAGTTTTCCTAACACCATTTATTGAAGAGACTTTACTTGCTCCATTATATGTTCTTGGCTCTTTTGTCAAAGATTTGCTGTCCATAGATATGCGGTTTTATTTCTGGGCTTTCAGTTCTGTTCCATTGATCTGTATACCTGTTTTTGTGCCAGTACCATGCTGTTTTGATTATTGTAGCTTTGTAGTATATTTTGAAGTCAGGGATTGTGATGCCTCCAGCTTTGTTCTTTTTTCTCAGGATTGCCTTAGCTATTCGGGGTCTCTTGTTGCCCCATATGAATTTTAGGATTCTGTGTTCTATTTCCATGAAGAATGTCATTGGGATTCTGATTGGGATTGCATTGAATCTGTAGGTTGCTTTGGGTAGTATGGACATTTTTAACTATGCTTATTCTTCCAATCCAAGCACATGGAATGTCTTTCCATCTCTTTATGTCATCATCGATTTCTTTCAATAATGAAAACTATAAAGTTTTCAGTGTATAGGTCTTTCACCTCCTTGGTTAAAATTATTCCTAGGTATTTTATTCTTTTTGTTGTGACTGTAAATGGTGTTGTATTCTTGAGTTCTCTTTCTGCTAGTTCATTATTAGTGTATAGAAATGCAACTTTGAATGTTTGGTAGAATTCTCCAGAGAAGCCACCTTCTGGTCTTGGACTTTCTGGGGGAGGTTTTTGATTACTGTTTCACTCTCTTTACTTGTGATTGGTCCATTCAGATTCTCTGTTTCTTCTTGGTTCAGTTTCAGAAGGTTGTATGAGTCTAAGAATTTATCCATTTCTTCTAGATTGTCCAGTTTGTTGGCATATAGTTTTTCATAGTATTCTTTTATAATCCTGTGTACTTCTGTGGTATCTGTTATAATTTCTCCTCTTTCACTTTTAATTTTATTTATTTGAGCCTTCTCTCTCTTTTTTTTTTTTTTTTCAGTGAGTCTGGCTAAGGCTTTGTCTATTTTGTTTATCTTCTCAAAGAACCAGCTCTTAATTCCATTGATCCTTTCTATTATTTTCTTAGTCTCTATTTCATTTATTTCTTGAAAGGTTTTTGTTTTGGGTAACTTTTTTTTTTCTTTTTTTGGTGAGGAAGATTGGCCCTGAGCTAACATCCATTGCCAATCCTCCTCTTTTTGCTTGAGGAAGATTGTTGCTGAGCTAACATCTGTGCCACTCCTCCTCTATTTTATACGTGGGAAGCTGCCACAGCATGGCTTGATAAGAGGTACTAGGTCCATGCCTGGGATCTGAACCTGCGAACCCTGGGCCACTGAAAAGGAGCATCCCAACCTAAGCACTATGCCACTGGGCCGGCCTGTATTTCATTTATTTCTGCTCTAATTTTTATTATTGCCCTCCTTCTGCTGACTTTGGGCTTTGTTTGTTCTTCTTTTTCTAGTTCTGTTAGGTGTAGTTTAAGATTACTTATTTGAGGTTTTTGTTTGTTGAAGGAGGCCTGCATTGCTATAGATTTCTCTCTTAGCACCACTTTTGGGGCATCCCATAAGAGTTGGTATGTTATGTTTTCATTTTCATTTGTCTCCAGGTTTTTTTTTATTTCTCCTTTGATTTCTTCATTGATCCAATGGTTGTTCAGTAGCATGTTATTTATTCTCCATATATTTGTGACTTTACCAGCCCTTTTCTTATAGTTTATTTCTAGTTTCATAGCATTGTGGTCAGAAAAGATGTTTGATGTGATTTCTATCTTGGATTTGTTGAGGCTTGCCTTGTTTCCCAACATATGGTCTATCTTTGAGAATGTTCCACGTGCACTTGAGAAGAATGTCTATTCTGCTGTTTTCGGATGGAATGTTCTATATGTATCCATTAAGTCCATCTTGTCTAATGTATCATTGAAGTCCACTATTTCCTTGCCAACATTCTGTCTGGATGCTCTATCCACTGATGTGAGTGGGGTGTTAAGGTCCCCTACTATTATTCTGTTGCTGTCAATTTCTCCTTTTAGGTCTGTTAATAGTCGCTTTATGTACTTTGGTGCTCCTGTGTTAGGGGCATATTTATTCATAAGTGTTATGTCCTCTTGATGGAATGTCCCTTTTATCATTATATACTGCCCCCCTCTTTGTCTCTCACTGCCTTTTTTATCTTGAAATCTACTTTGTCTGATATAAGTATGGCAACATCTGCTTTCTTTTGTTTGCCATTTGCTTGGAGTATCGTTTCCATCCCTTCACTTTGAGCCTCTGTCTGTCTTTAGAGCTGAGATGTGTTTCCTAGAGGCACTGTGTTGTTGGATCTTGTTTCTTAATCCAACCACTCTGCGTCATTTGATTGGAGAATTCAATCCATTTAGAGTGATTATTGATCTGTGAGGGCTTAATGCTGCCATTTTCTCTCTTGTTTTCCAGCTGATCTATATCTCCACTGTTCCTGTTCCCTTGCATTTCTGTCTGCCATTTCAGTTTGGTGTGTTTCTTAGTTTTCTCTTTATTTGTGATTTGTGTCTGTGCTCTGATTTCTTGTTTAGCGGTTACCATGAGGTTTGTATAAAAGATCTCATAGATGAGATAGTCCATTTTCTGATAGCCTCGTATCTCCATTAGCCAAAGAGTTTCCTTCCCTCTCCTCTTGCCCTTCTCAGTTATTGTTGTCACAAATTGTTCTTTTCTGTGTTGGGAGTTTGTGACTAAACTGATGTGTTTATAGTTATTTTGATGCTTTCCTTCTCTTTTATAATTAAATGTTTACTAACCTATCCTGCTATAGAGCTGCAATTTTCTGATTCTATTTATCTCGTTGCTCAAGGTTTTGTAAACTTTCGCTTTTTAGTTTCAGATGGGAGGGCCCCTTTCAACATTTCTTGTAAGGGAGACCTAGTGGTCATGAACTCCCTCAGCTTCTGCTTACCTGGGGAAGCTTATTTCTCCATCATATCTGAAGGATGGTTTCACTGGATATAGTATTCTCCACTGAAAGCTTTTGTCTTTCAGTATTTGGGATATATCATTCCATTCTCTGTCATTGACTTTTGCCAGTTTTACTATTTGCCTCGGAGAAGGTCTTTGTGCATTGATGTAATTAGGAGTTCTATTGACTTCGTATACTTGTAAGTCCAGTTCCTTCCCCAGGTTTGGGAAGTTCTCAGCTACTATTTCTTTGAACAAGCTCTCTGTTCCATTCTCCCTCCTTTCTCCCTCTGGAATACCTATAATCCTTATGGTGCTTTTCATAATTAAGTTGAATATTTCTTGAAGAATTTCTTCATTTTTTAAAAATCTTAGTTCTCTCTCCTCCATCTGAAGCGTTTCTATATTTCTATCCTCTAAATCACTAATTCTGTCCTCCATAACGTCAGCTCTATTTTTAATTGATTCTAGATTTTTTTTCTTTCCTTCTTTTTTTTTTTGCTTAGGAAGATTCACCCTGAGCTAACATCTGTTGCCAACCTTCCTCTATTTTGTATGTGAGCTGCTGACACATCATGGCCACTGATAGACGAGTGGTATAGGTCCACGCTCAGGAACCAAACCTGGGCTGCCAAAGCGGAGCTCACCAAACTTAACCACTAGGCCACTGAGGCTGGCCCTCTGGATTATTTTTTATCTCATTAATTGTGTTCTTCATGGCCAGAAGTTCTGTTTGGTTTGGTTCTTTTTTAGAGTTTCGGTCTCTTTGGTGAAGTCTTCCTCCTGCTCATTAATTTTATTCCTGAGCTCACTGAACTGTCTTTCTGAGTTTTCTTGTAATCATTGAATTTCTTTATGACACTATTTTGAATTCTCTCTCATTTAGATTGTAAACTTCTGTGACTTCAGGATTGGTATCTGGAGACTTGTCATTTTCCTTCTGCTCTGAAGTGTTACTGCAGCTCTTCATGGTGTTCGATGAATTAATCCTTTGCCAGCGCATTTGTGGTCATATCAGGTCACAGATTCCACCTGCCACCGCTGGGGGGGAGCAGAAGCTCTGTGTTCTGATCCAGCCCGTCTGCTGGGAGTTGTGCTAGTAGGACTGCTCTGCATTTTCACGGGCTGGCCACAGCCACGTGGCAGGTCAAGCACATGTGTGGGCGCATCCTCTGTGCTCTGCCAGCAGGTTGCTCTGGGGCAGGACTGCTGCCCTCGACGGGGGGCCAGACGAGCTGGTGTGCTAGGCAGGAGGGGAGGGGTGCTTTCTTTCACACGCATGGGCCAAGTCTGCACTCATGCGTGGTTCAGCTGACCTGCTGCGCTTAGTGGGGGCTCCTTTTTGGGGACTGAGCCAAGCCACTCAGTGGGGAGTGTTCTCACAAGTGGGGCCACCACGGCACAGTGGGTACTCCCGCGGACAGGGCCACAACTCTGAAAGTGTTCACATGCAGGCTGGGCTGCCCCTGCCTCCTCTGACAGTCACGCTGGCCACTGTGTGAGGGCCCACGACTTAGATCGCTGCTCCCAGGGAGGGAGAGGGGGCCACTCACCTGGTTCCACTGCTTCCCAGGGATCCAGTCCCCCCAGCTTCAGATGCATGGCTGCAAGGATCTCTCAGGCGTCCTAGTGTGTTGTATAGGGAATCCTGTTGGTTAATGAATGTCCATTTAGTTGTAATTTAGAGGAGAGAGACAAAGGGAACGACTCACTCTGCCATGATGCTGAAGTCACAGGCCCCAGTTCTCCATGGGGTCCATGTCCTGCCTTCCTTGTTGGAAGTGACATTCTGCTAAGTGGATGTAACTGTACCAGTGTCACCTCCCAGGAGGCAACGTCACCTGCTGTGGGAAGGGGCATCTCCTCTCCCTGTGCAGGGTTTCCACTCTCCAGTGTCGTGGCAGCCGAAATTCCTGAGGAAGGGCTGACAGCCCCCAGGTGCCCACAGAGGGGCCGGGCCCTGGAGTGGTTGGAGGACACACTTCACCAGGTCACCAAGACAAGGGAGGTCTTGATGAATTCCTAGTAAAACATCTACACTGCCGCGGCCTGGACACAGGAGCGGCCGTTACAGTGTGGCCTACTGTGTGGACTGCCCCTCCCTCCCTGGCTCTCAGTCTGATGAGTATCTGAGGGAATCAAGGTGTCTCCCTGGGACCCCCTCATCCTGTGCATGTGTTCCAGATCCCTGAAGACAGGGCAAGCACCCCACGTACCACAACGATGACTTTCACCTGCTTTGTGTTCTTTGACCTCTTCAACGCCCTGACCTGCCGCTCTCAGGTGAGACCCGGCTGATGGGGGCTGCTCTCCTCTTCCGTAGACCCAAATCGGGTCCCCAGTGAGAAACTCTGCGGTCCCCACCCGCCCCTCCATGGGTCTCCCTCCACCCCGGCGTCTGTAGGCGTCCTTGTCTGAGCTGTGGGCTGTGTGCTGGCTGACGCACGCCCCTCTCCTCCCACAGACAAAGCTGATATTCGAAATCGGCTTCCTCCGGAACCACATGTTCCTCTACTCGGTGCTCGGCTCGATCCTGGGGCAGCTGGCCGTGATTTACATCCCACCCCTGCAGAGGGTCTTCCAGACAGAGAACCTGGGGGTGCTCGGTGAGTGGAAGGGGTCACCAAGGCCAGGGCCACCCCATGCTGCCCCATCCCCCTGGGGAGTGGAACTGCAGAGCATTCTAGGGTGCGAAGTCCCTAGGTGGGGCCATTCTGTCCCCAAAAGGACCAGACTCATGCCTGGGCATCTGCTTTGGGTTAGGAGGGTGACATGATGGAGCATGGAGACCCAGGGACCCACAGAGGACAAGGCACCTGTGGCAGGAGTAGGGCTGAGGGCGGAAGGGGACTTGGCATCCCGGCCCCCCTACCCCGGGGCAGGGGGCTCAGAGTGCACACAGCAGGTGCAGTGAGGCCCGGGGGCTGTGCCCCAATGGACCAAGTCTGGACTCAGCCCGTGACATGCCGCGTGCCCCCAGCCCAGGAGCGAGTTTGCCCCTGTTGGCAGTGGGGGGTTTTCACAGTCCTGTGTGACGTGGACACCTGCTTACCTGGCCACAGGGAGCGGGCCCAGCCAGTAGTTCTTGCTGAAAGGGACACCATTTAATGACTGTGGCTCTCCAGGGGCCCTGACCACGCACACCCTGGTGCGGAACCCTGGGGACACCCCCGGTCCTCGCCCAGGCTTCCCACAGATCCGAGTTCTTTCTCTGGAAGCTTCCTGGGGTGGCCTGAAGCTGAGATGACAGGGAGCAGAAGTGGGAGGAGGGTGGGGTTGGGGAGGGGGAGGAGGTCACCTAGAGAGCAGCAGCAACCCGGGGGACTTCTCCTCCTCCTCCTCCCTTCCTTCGGGCCCTAGTTCCCATTGGCCAACCCCAGAGGGCCGGGGCTGGTGAGGCAGCCCCCCAAGGCAGAGCGCAGGGTGGGCACAGGTCAGGCACATCTGTGAGGACCAGGAAATAATTCGTCAGGTCTGAGCACGGGGGGACAAGTCCATTGACAACTTTAGGGCAAGACTGGGGAACAACAGCTCTTTCTTGCCCAAAACCTAAAAAGCAGTGCCCTCTGAATGCCTGCAGGCACAGACAAGAGAAAGAACCGAAAGAAAATGTTTGTAATGGCGGTTTCCCTCCCCTGGGAATGAAGTCAGCTCACCAGATCTGAAGGGAGCCCTGTGGCTGTGCTTGGGCACCGTGCTGTCACGTGCTGTTGACCACAGGGAGCCAGGGAATGCTCTAAACCCCAAGATAGAGTGGGGTCAGCCGAGACTGTAGGCATCTGTCCCCAGGAAGGAGGGAGGGAGGGCTGGGCTGGGAGAGCGAGCGATGGTTGGGGACGGCTGCTCTGAGCAGCCTGGAAAGGCTGGTTGGTCCTGTGGAGCCGGCTCTGCAGCATCCGGGATGCTGGCTGGGGAAGATCGCCACCCGCTCGGGAGTGGAGAGGGCTGGTTCTCAGCTCCCAGCTCCTGGCCCCTCGCCTCTGTCTCTCTGTAACTAAGGATGAAGCATAAGGAACAGCGCTCCGCAGCAAAGGCTCCTGGGAGCTGTGTGGCGGACCCGTAGGCACCGCCACATGGCCTGCTGCCCCGATTCTGGCCAGAGTCCGGAGCGGGTGCGGCTGGGGCCAGGGGTACCACCTGTGCTCTCTGACCCTTTTCTCCTCTCACCTGTTGGCAGATTTGTTGCTTCTGACCGGGTTGGCCTCGTCCGTGTTCATTTTGTCAGAGCTGGTCAAACTATGTGAAAAACTCTGCTCCAGAGCCAGGAAAGCCCGGGTTCCCCAAGAAGCCGTATAGGGGCCCTGGCCCGTGGGAACCCCCTGAACCATCTCTATCTGCGCGTGACTGTGGCCCTGCCCCGGCCCCTCCTCAGAGGGCGTGTTCGGGCCGCCACAGCATTAGGTCACTCCCTCATGGTTCTTCTCGGAAAACCAGCAGGAAGCTCGGGTCACATCCCCCCCGTCACTCTCCCGCGGGGCTCTGGGACAGACGGTGGGGAGCCCGCACAGAAACAGCTCGCTATTTATTAAACCAATGCTTTTTATTAACCACGTCTGGCTACGTGTTTGCCACAGCTCAACGTGCCGCAGCCCGCTCATGGGGACTACACGGGCTGCTGGAAGGACGCGAAGATCGGCCGTGGGGACGGGGCCTGGGCTTCCGGTCACTTCTCTGCCCGATGTTGGCCCCTTTGAGGCCCCATTTCTTCATCTATAAAATGGGGGCTTTGGGTATTTTTGTTCAGTGCTATGCCAGGGGCCCAATCATCATTTTGAAGGGTTTAGTCACTGGTTTCCCACACACAGCCTGGTTGGAACCCAGCCTCGTGTTCACGCCCACGGATATGGCAAGAAGCAGTCACGTCCTGAACGGCCGAGACAAAGGCCTCAGCTCTGAAGATGAACAGTGAGCGGCCTTGCCCTCCAGACCCAGGACCCGGGCTATTTCCCGCCTGCCCGAGGATGAGCCTGACCTCCCACTGCCCCCAAGACTGCTCTTAACACACGTCTGCCCCTCCAGTTGAGAGACGGCAGAGCAGGGCGGCCTCCATCCCAGGCTTCCGTCTGCAGCCAGGCAACCACTGCAGAGAACCAGAAAGTGCGACTCCGTCTCTCATGAAATGAGGCCACAGCTATCACGCCCCAGTTATCAGTCTGGGTTTTCTAGAGAAACCGAACCAACAGGATGGAGAGAGACAGACAGACAGAGGGAGAGGTTTGTTTCACGGAACTGGCTCACAGGATTGTTGGGGCTGGCAAGGCTGATATTTTTGGGGCCAGCCAGCAGGCCAGCGACTCAGGAAAGAGCTGATGCTGCAGCTCACAGCTGAAGGCAGTCAGGTCTGGATGCAGAATTCCTTCCTTCTCAGGGGACCATAGTCTTTTCTCTTAAGGTTTCAACTGATTGGATGAGGCCCACCCATTACGAAGGTAATGTGCTTTATTTACCATCTACTGATTTAAACCTTAATCATATCTAAAAAATCCCTCACAGAAACATCTAGACTGATGTTTGAGCAAATAGTGGGTCGCCATGGCGTAGCCAAGTTGACATACGAGAGTAACCATCAGCCACAGTAGCTGTGAGATGGGCTGCCCGGGGTGGTGACACCTGGGCCCGATCAGGGTGAGGAAGGTCAGAGTGGACCCCTGCAGCTCCAAGGTAGAGTCCAGATTCCTCCAAAGTAAGAGTCACAGCCTGTGGGCAGGTCACTCTGCTCCTCCATCCACACAAGTGACACTAGAGCTAAATGAGGAGACACACCTATGGGCCGTCCCTGCGAGAGGGCCGGGGGCTGGCTGGGGAAGAAAGCTTGTGGGCAGGTGATATGCGGCCAGCAGCTGCCATCCCAGAGCAACTGCTGAGAAGTGAAGGCCAAGTCAGGGGACACACGGCCTATGTGGGGCTTCGCGCTGAGTCAGAGACCCCTCCTCCTGCCTCTCTCCCTTTCAGGATCCTTCAGCAAGTGGGCCAAGAAGTATGCTTCTCATTGTAAGACATAATAATCAAAAAGAACCAGGGCCGAGTGATACTTGCACTCGCAACAACAAAAAGTACTTTTAACCCTTACTTATACTATATAAAACAAACCAAGGTATATTGTGATGTAAAAGGTAAAACTGAAGCTCTCAGAAGAAGAAATAGAGGCAGGTAAAACTTTACTGAACAAGGCACAAAAGGCCAGCCACAAAGTGTAATGGGTGAGTTGCGCTGCCCGCAAATGAAGACCCCCTTTTCATCAGGTATTTACGGACTGGAATGCCCGCCATTAAGCAGCTTAGTTTGGTTCATGTTTATAGAACATTCCACCCATCGTTCACCAAAATAAAAATAGTAAAGAACAGAAGTCAATGAAGTCAAAGATGAAGGTAGAGAAAAGATCAAATCAAAAGTGAGTTCGCTGAAACGATCAATAAAAGTGCCAGTCTTGCTAAAGTGTATCAAAGGAAAAAAAGCTAAAAATTGCCAATATTAGAAAGGAAAGAGGGTGTACCATCACAGACCCCTCGAGATAGTCCGACAATAATTAAGGGAATACTAAAAACAGTTTTATGCACATAAATTCAGCAAGTTAGAGGAAATAAATCAATTCCTTAAAACTACAAACTACTAAAACTTACTGAAGATGAAATAGACAATCTGAGCAGTCCTATAACGAGTAGAGACACTGAAGTTGTAGTTAAAACCCTTCCAAAAAAAGGAAATCTCCAAAGCCAGATGGCTTCACAGGTAAATTTTACTAAAAAGTTAAAGAAATAACAATTCTACACAATCTTTTCCAGAAAAATAAAAGAGGAGGGAACACTTGTCAGCTCGTTTTGTGAGGTCAGCGTTACCCTGATGCCAAAACCAGACAGACACACAACAGACCAACGGCACTCATGAACACGGACACAAGAATCCTCAACAAAATCTTAGCATGTGGGATCCGGCCATAAATAAAGAGTATAAGATACTGTGACCAAATGGGGTTAACCTATGAATGGAAGGCTAGTGCGGTATTTTAAAAGAATAATCAATGTAATCCACCATATTAAGAGTCTAAAGAAGGAAAAACACATGGTCATATCAATTGATGCAGAGAAGCCTTCGATAAAATTCAAACCCCATTCATGATTTGTAAAAAGCTCTCAGCAAACAAGGAGTAGAAGGAAACTTCTTCAACCTGATAAAGAGCATCTACAAAAAACTTATAGCTAACATCATACTTAATGATGAAAGATGAATGCTTTCCTCATAAGATCTTGAACAGAGCAAGGATGCCCAGCCTTACCGCTCCTGTTCACCATTAGTGCTGGAATTCCTCGCCAGCGCAATATGGCAGGAAAAGAAAACGACAAGTCACTGGAAAACAGAAAATCAGACTGACCCTATTCACAGATGACATTATTGTGTATGTAGGAAATCCCAAGGAATTTTTAAAAAGAAACAAAAACCTTTCTAGATGTAAGAAGTGAACCTAGTAAGGCCACAAGAAACAAGGGTAGCACACACAAATCCCTTGTCTATCTGTATACCAGAAATGAACAACGGGACACCACAATTAAAAACTTAATACCATTTACAATTTTAAAAAATGGAATAGGTGTAAACTCACAAAACATGTATGGGATCTGTGTGCTGAAAACTACAAAATGCCAATGGAAGAAATCAAAGAAAATCTAAAAAAAAATGGAGAGACATACTGTGTTCGCGGATTGGAAGGCTCAGTGTAGTAAAGAGGTTGGTTCCCCCTAAATTGGCCTGTAGATTTAACACAATTCCTCTCAAAACCTCAGCAGGATAGATTTTGTAGACATAGACAAGCTTATTCTAAAATGTACATGGAAAGACAAAGGGACTACAATAGCTGAAACTTTGAAAAAGAGGAATAAAGTTGAAAGAAACACACTTTCTGATTTTAAGACTTAATATATAGCCACGGTGATCAATATTGGCAAAGTGACAGACACACAGATCACTTGAACAGACTAGAGTCCAGAAATAGCCCCACCCAAGTATAGCCAACTGATATTTGACAAAAATCCAAAAGCAATTTAATGGAGAAAAGACAGTCATTTCAACAAATGGTGTTGGAACAAGTAGACGTCTACAACCAAAAAGGAACCCCTTGACCTAATCCTCAAACCTTCGACAAAAATTAACTCAAAACGGGCCACAGACCAAAGCACAGGGGAAAATCTTTGGGATCTCAGGTCAGGCAAAGAGTTCTTAGACGTGACCCCAAAAATACCATCCATAAAAGGTAAGAAAAATTGCTAAATTGAATTTCACCAAAATTAAAAAGTTTTACTCATGAAACTTACTATTAAATGAATTTAAAAAAAAAAAAAAGGGCCACAGACTGGAAGAAAAGTATTTTGAAATCACAAATCCAACAATGGACTGGGATCCAGAATATTTTTTAAAACTTGAAGTTCTAACACGAAAACATTTAGGAAATGGGCAAAAGTCTTGAACTGAGCCTTCACCAAAGAAGACATATGCATGGTAAATACGCACATGAAAAGATGTTCACCATGAGTAGCCAGAAGAGAAAGGCAACCTTAACCCACAAGGAGCTACACCACACCTATTAGAATGGCTAAAATAAAAAATCCTGACAATACTAAGTGCTGACAAGGAGGTGTAGCAGCTGGAACTCGCGTATATTGTTGGTGGGGAGGTCAGTGCTACGGCCTCCCTGGACAACAGTTTGGCAATGTCCTGTAAAGCTAAGCAGGCTTTTACCATATGATGCAGGAATCTCACTCATAGGTGTCGATCCTAGAAAAGACTTATATTCACACAAAAGTCTATTCATGAATGTTTGTGGTGACGTTATTTATAAGAGCCAAATCTTAGCCACGGTCCAAGTGTCCTTAAGTGGGTGAATGGATAAAGAAACTAGGGCATCTGTACAGTGGATGACCACCCAGCAGGGAGAAGGACCACACACACACAACCTGGATGGATCTCATGGGTTCTAGCTGAGTGAGAGAAGCCAACCTTAAAAGGTTCCATGCTCATAATGTTCCTAAAGTGACAAAATTACAGTGACAGAGAATGGATTACAGGTTGCCAGGGGTCAGGGTTAGGAGGCTGTGACTACAGAGGAGGGAGTTTTGGGGTCATGCGACAGTTCTGTCTCCTGACTGTAGTGTGGGTACATGAATCTACACATGCACTGAAATTTCATAGATCTCGTGTCGGGGTTCCCAAGGGCACTCTCGGGCTCAAGGACCCCCTAGAAGGATCACAGGGAGAAGATGACCGGAAGCTCTTCGTGGGGAACCCTCCCAGATTCTGCCCTTTGCTGGTTCCAGTTTGGATCCTTTCCCTGTAATAAACATGACCGCCAGTAGAACAGGTTTCATGGAGTTCTCTGAGTCTTTTTAGTGAATTAGCAACCCTGAGCGTGGTTCTGGGAACCCCCTAAACTTGCAGTTGGTGTCAGAAATCTTGGGCAGAGCTTGCCAGCTACAGGACTGTGCCCTTAGCCTCAAGTTTGCCTACAATTGGCTACTGTGTAGAAACGGATGAAATTCAGACACGGTCGGCTGTTTAGCTCACAGAGTTGTACCAACACCAATTTCCAGGTCTTCATATTTGGGCTTTGGTTAGTAAGATGCTTTCGTTGGGGAAAACCGGGTGACGGTACAGAGGAACTCTCTGTACTATGCTTGCAACTTCTTTGTCAGCCCAAAATTATTTCAAAATAAAGCTGATGAGAAAAAAAACAGACTCAGAAAAATTGTTCACAAATATACCCGGCAAATGCAAACCACAGCAGGCACCGCGGGGGTGACAGGATTGAAGTCCATGCCAAAAGCATTGGAACAGACAAAGAAGGGAATTTAATGAGCGATAGTCACCATGCAAAATCTAACAGGCCTGGGTATGCACCAACACAACTGCCAAAGGCACAGGGCGCAGTAGGGGAAATTTAGGGGAAAACCTAGATGCAGAAAATTCAGGACTCTAATGGGCCACATGTGAGGACACAACTAAAATCTCAATTGATTCCAAGAAGCAGACATAATCTAGGTGACTTCTCTAATCACTGTGCAACAGAACGAAAAAGGAGCAAGAGAATTTGTGAGAAAATTCTCCGGCACACCAAAATTTTAAGACCCTTGGGAGCAAAAGAAAATCAAAATAACAACTGAAGAAAATCTAGAAGGTAACCATGAGCACACATCTGTTGAATCTATGCAGTGCTGCTAAAAAAGCAGAGCTCAAACAAAGCCCAAAGTCAGCAAAAGGAGGGAAATAATAAAAATAAGAGCAGAAATAAATGAAATTGAAAGCAAAAAAAAAAAAAACAAAAACAGTAGAAAGGCTCAGTGAAACTAAGAGCTGGTTCTTTGAGAAGATACACAAAATGGACAAACCCTGAGCCAGACTCACTAAGAAAAAAAGAGAGAAGGCTCAAATAAATAAAATTAAAAATGAAAGAGGAGAAATCACAACAGATACCACAGAAATACAAAAGGTTATACGAAAATACTATGAAAAAACTATATGCCAGGAACAAAACAAAAAGACAACCCACCAACTGAGAAAATATTTGCAAATCATATATCCAACAAGGGGTTAACCTCCAAAATAGAGAAAGAACTCACACAACTCAACAAAAAGCAAATAACCCGATCAAAAAACGGGCAGAGGAGATGAAGAGATATTTTTCCAAGGAAGATATACGGATGGCCAACAGACACATGAAAAGATGTTCAACATCACTAATCATTAGGGAGACGCAAATCAAAACTACACTAAGATATCACCTTATATCTGTTAGAATGGGTATAATCACTAGACCAAAAAAACAATGTTGGAGAGGATGTGGAGAGAAGGGAACCCTCATCCACTGCTGGTGGGAGTGCAAACCGGTACAGCCACTATGGAAAACAGTACAGAGATTTCTCAAAAAATTAAAAATAGAAATACCAGATGACCCAACTATCCCGCTACTGGGTTTTTATCCAAAGAACTTGAAATCAACAATTGAAAGAGACTTATGCACCCGTACACTCATTGCAGCATTATTCACAATAGCCAAGACAGGGAAGCAACCCAAGTGCCCATCAACTGATCAATGGATAAAGAAGATGTGGTGTATATATATACAATGGAATACTACTCAATCACAAAAAAAACACAAAATCATCCCATTTGCAACCACGTGGATGGACCTTGAGGGTATTACGTTAAGTGAAATAAGCCAGACAGAGAAAGACAAACACCATATGATTTCACTCATGTGGAATATAAACAAATTTACGGACAAAGAGAATAAATTAATGGTTATCAGAGAGGAAAGAGGTTGAGGGGGTGGACACAAGGGCAAAGGGGCACATCTATATGGTGACTGACAAATAATAACGTACAACTGAAATTTCACAGTGTTATAAACGATCATGACCTCAATAAAAAAAAAAGAGCAGAGCTCAGAGTAAAAACAGCTCTGTATATTCTTACTTTCATTCTTTTTTATTTAGTAATTTAACAACCAACTCAAAAAATCTGACAAATAAAAATAAATATAAGCAGGAAGAAGTACTATGAAAGCAAAATGAATTTAAAAACAAAATTGGGGGCCGGCCCGGTGGAGCAGCAGTTAAGTTCACACGTTCCACTTCAGCGGCCCGGGGTTCGCCAGTTTGGATCCCTGGTGTGGACCTACACACCGCTTGGCAAGCCATGCTGTGGTGGGCATCCCACATATAAAGTAGAGGAAGATAGGCAGGAATGTTACCTCAGGGCCAGTCTTCCTCAGCAAAAAAAGAGGAGGATTGGCAGATGTTAGCTCAGGGCTGATCTTCCTCAAAAAACAAACAAAATTGGTAGAACATAACTTAGGGAAAATGAAAGGAAAACAAGAAAAAAACCAGAATTACAGAAGATTTCAAGTATTTCAGTCAATCCTATGTAAATTAATTTGAAGACTTAAATAAAATGGAAAATTTACTAGGAAATATAGAAATTGCCAAAACTGATCCCAGCAGAGATTTAAAACAATCCGGACGATAAGAGAAAGAGATGAGGCCATCAAGGGTGAACCCCCTCCTTGCCTGCCAAACCCCAAAAAGTACCAGGTGAATTTTACCCAAACTTTAAGAAACTCCTTCTATTTGTCTTTTCTAGAATCTGAAAAAGGAAAGGTTCTAAATTACCTTGAAAAGCCAGGACAACTTTAAAACGAAAACATGACTTACATAAAATCTGAACAAAACAAAACAAAAAACTACAGTGGCTGGCCTGGCGGCACAGTGGTTAAGTTCACGTGCTCCGCTTTGGCAGCCCAGGGTTCACAGGTTCGGATCCCAGGTGTGGACCTACATGCTGCTCATCAAGCCCGTGCTGTGGCGGCATCCCACATACAAATTAGAGGAAGACTGGCACAGATATTAGCTCAGGGTGAATCTTCCTCAGCAAAAACAAAAACAATCCTTCAAAAGGGAAGGGAAAATAAAGAATTCACACGAAAAACATCAGAATACCTGCAAACTCCCAGAGAATTCATAATTAACCAAAAACAATGAAAAGCAGTAGTTCTCAGCGTGAGGTCCCTGGACAAGCAGCATCAGCAGGGAATTTATCAGAAATGAAAATTCTCAGGTCCCTCCCCAGACCCACTGAATCAGAGCCTCTGGGGGCGGAGCTCCACAATGTGCATTTTAAGGCGTCTTCGAGATAATTCTGATGCAGGCTCAAGGTTGCGAACTACTGGATAAAAGAATTCAGCAAGGTAACTGTGTACAAAACCATGTCGAAAATTAAGAGCTTTCCTGGGTTCAAACAATCATCAGTTAGGGAAAAAAATCGTCCACTTCCAGTGCCAGCAACGACAATGTAGCAAACTCAGATGTGCCCATTCGTGGACAAGAACCGACATTAGCCAAACGTCAGTTCTCACTGTGTTCATCTCCACTTAATGCTATCTCAGAAACACTATCGAACTTTTTAGAAGTGGTCAAAGTGCTACCAAAGGTCAGAGAAAATAAGAGAGCAAGCATATGAAGGAAAATTCCAGAAAACAGCACTTACAGGGGAATAGATCTTACGTCTTTTGATCATCAAACTCCAGTAATTAAAACATGAGACAGAGACCTAAGTTCATAGGGAAATTCAGCTGATGAGAAAGTAGCATTTTAAGTCAGTGAGAAGAGGCACACCATTTAATATAAAAGGTACTAGAATTTATTTGGGGGTAACATAGAAGTATATTTTAAAATACATTTTGAATGGATTTAGAAGTAAAAAAAAATGGAAAGCACAGAAATAGCAGAATACATGGATTCTTTTGTTTTTATCTCAGAATGGAGAAAACTTTCCATGCAAACTACAACTCTCAGAAGGCTTAAGAGGAAATGCTGGCAAATGTGACATAAGATGCAAAATTTATGTACAGAAAAATAAAGTCAAACAAATTAGAAAAAATATTTACCATACACAGCAAACGCTATTTTTCTTCATTCAAAAAAGCCCTCTTGTAGGGGCCGGCCCCGTGGCCCAGTGGTTAGGCTCGCACGCTCCACTTTGGTGGCCCAGGGTTTCACCAGTTGGGATCCTGGGCACGGACATGGCACGGCTCATCAGGCCATGCTGAGGCGGCGTCCCACATGCCACAGCTAGAAGGACCTACAACTAGAAGATACAAGTATGTACTGGGGGCTTTGGGGAGAAGAAGAAAAGAGAAAAAAAAAGACGATTTGCAACAGATGTTAACTCAGGTGCCAATCTTTAAAAAAAAAGTCCTCTTGCAAATCACTAAGAAAAAGACCCACACCCTAAAACACCAGACAGGTGAAGGATATGATACAGATGGCTTTTGAAAAATGAGGCTGTCCACGGCCGCTCACAAGAGAAATAGAAAATTATAGTTTTTGTGTATCAGGTATAAACTAAATTTTAATATACTGTGGGTGAAAACATGTTAAAGAGGCACTCTCCTATGTTAGAATTATATATTGAGCTCGAAAGAGATTTGTTAATTTGCCAAAATCTCAAAAGAAAAGCATGCAGTTGATCCAACAACTCAGCCTCGGGGAGTTCATCCTGCGGACACAGTCAGGGCAAGACGCACATACAGGATATTCAGTCGAGCAACAATTAGCTACAAACAAAACATTTCCCAGCCAGGGATGGTCAGACACCAGAAACATGGAGCATCTGTATCATGGGACGTCATGAGGTCAATGACGACAAAGAAGGAGACAGAGGGGTGGATACGGAGCCATCGTCACCAAAGCAAGGTGAGGGACACACCAGTGTGTAAAACACTGTTACGCCGGGCATGCAGTGAGTTCCCTCTGGCAGGAGCCCTCAGTGGTTTTATCATGAGTGGTTCTGCCTCTAAGGAATGAAAACAGCTGGAGAAGGGACAGGAGGAAGACATCCTTCAAGCTATATCCTTTTGTCCGTCACCCTTTTTCACCAGGTACACATATGGTTAATAGTTTTAATAAAGACAATTTGATGGGGAAAAAATAACAATAGCCACATTTGCACCACAGACGTCCTCCTTTCACTTCTTCCTTCTAGCACCTTCTGGGGCCCTAGCCCGTCTTCAGTTTCAGGGACACCGCTGGTCTTTACAACCTGAATTCTTATTCCCATTTCATAAAAGAACAAACTCTTCATTTGTCAAAACTAGCATCACAGGTTTCTCCGCCTCTGGCAGAGCGTGGTCCGTCAGGCCCAGGGGCCCCGGGCACGGCTGACATCCTCAGCAGGTTTGTGTGCTCAGAGCCACACCCAGCGGGGAGAGGCAGAACCTCACGCCAAGCAAGTCGCATGGCTGACCTGCACCCACCCGAGGGCCACGTCCCCCAGGTTACCAAGCGCCTGGCTGGGCAGGCTCCTCTCCGCGTGGAAGTGTGCTGTCTTGGGGGACAGTTCCCCACTTGTGACCTGACTCTTGTTAGAACAGCACAGGGCAGAAGGCATGCATGCAAAATGTAACCCTCTCCGCCAGCCGCCGACAGAGGCACCAGGAAATGGTTTTCAAGGCACGGACACCAAGGGACCTTTCAGCAGCGAGGTATTTAATTGCATTTTATAAAAAAATTCCACAACAAACTGAAGATTCAGGACCTAATTCTACGGATTCTGGTGAGGATACTTGAGGGTCTTAATATCCCGTATCTGCTATTCCATTAGTTCAGAAGGTCACATAATGCACCTGAGAAGCTATTAAAGACTGGCTTTTTATGAGGAAGATCAATCGCGGCCACGTCTGCAGGTGTCATGCCTCTGCACCTCCGTGCCCCGTCTGAGCTCGCCCTCTCCTTTTGAAGGCTAAGTTACAAGGCCTTCTGCTCAGCCAGGGGCCCTGCCAAGTGCACAGTGTGATGAGCCTCCTGGTAAAAAATGCAGAGCCTGCACTATGCAAAGAGCTCAGTCTACCCTGGCTTATAATCAGGGCAAACTCTGTAAGAAAAGGTTGCGCTTTTGTCAGATCTGCATAAGGTCAAAGTTTGCAGCAAAAGACAAAAAGAGGAGGTGAGTTTCCTAGAGATGAGCCCCACAGCTCCTTTAAGGAGGGCATCCTCACAGTGAGATCAGAGTTTCTTCAGGCCTGCCTCTGACGGATGGGGAGATGGCAGCTCTGCCTGGAGGCCCAGCCCGCCTGGGGCATCGTTAGCATTGCGGAATCACTGGAGTCGTTTAAAGCGAGTCCACACTGACCAATTACCCTCCCTCCCCTTCGGGAACAGCACTGACAGGGAGGGCGATACTGCTGGGCGTGGCGCCAGGAGGCCAGAACACAGGCCAGCACTGTCAAGTGGGTCACCACCAACCTATGCGACCTGCCGTGTGTATGTATCAACAGAACTCTCGCCTTAGGGACCAGAGAGTCCCCCACATTTAAACTAGCAACAGAACCACAACCAGGAGGTTTCCCCATTTGCTCACACGTTCATTTAAAAACAGCCAAAAAAGGCAGATGTGGCACCTTATTATAAACACCTCCTGAGGACCCATGCCACTGTGATCTTCAAAATCTTCAGCTATTTTCCCCATTAATATACTATGCTTTTTTATAAATACAGAAATTCCATGTCATAGGAAGATGCTCCCCAAAAGTGTCCAAATTCACATCCAAACGCCGCTTTACCAGTTGAAATGGACCATCGAGGCCCGTGTGTAACTGGGACGGTCTGAGCAGAGGCCATGGGAGCCCCGGCAGGTGGAACCCCCTCCGACACGGCAAGAGCTCACGTTCCCAACGACGCTAACTCCAGCAGAGGTCTCAGCATCTCGGCACCTCAGCCTCTTCGGATTTCATCCAGACGAGATGGACAAAGCATAAGAATTCCATCGCTAATCTGACTCGGGATTTCTAGGAGACACACCCACCAACCAACATATGGCACCAGAGGAATTTTACTCTGTTATGATTGAGCACGGCCAGGACCACCTGGACACGACCAGCGTGGCTCTACGTTACAGGAGGCACAAGCGGGGTGAGGGGAGGGTCGGCAGCTGTGCGCTCCGTCCAGGCGGGCTATGTTCTGCAGGCTGTGCACTCTGGTCCTGGGGGGCCACACTCCAGCTCCAGGAAGACTCGAGCTCGGGGACACCTCACTCATCGTCCTCCGGGACTTCCCGGAGCCCCTGGCTGTGGCAACTCCGCCCACAGCTTTCCAGCAGGATCTGGGCCTCGGGGTCCACATCCAGAATGCTCTTCTTGCTCTTGGCCTTTGGAGGAAGGGAAGGTGGGGCTGTTCAATGATGGTGGCCAGCTCAAGCTCATTAGCATGCAATCAATATGCTATTATTGCCACAAGGACACTGCAGTGGGCGCTCTGGCTCCCTCACTGAGGTCGCCCCCACACCATCATAGGGAGGTGACGAGGTACAGAGGGCCCAATGACTCGTCACAGAGCCACGGAACTAGAAGGAACCCCAGACCCTCCCCACCTTGCGGACGGGCCGTCCACCCACCCGGGGTTCACACCTTACACAAGGCCCTGCCTCCCTGGGCAGTTCGTTCTACTGACCCCCACGGACCCCGACAAGACCCCCAACTGTGCTGTGCAGCCGGGGGCATCCCTCTGGCCAGCAACAGCTGCCGGAAACAAATCAGGAATAAACCACCCCCAGAGGGAGGAGTAAAAGGGGTACAGCCGAGAAGTGGAGAAACGCCTGCACGCTCACCAGCTGCGACTCTGGGGGATCGCCCACCGCCCACACCTCCAACTTCTCGAACCGGAAGTTCTCCTTGGCCGACAGCTGAGGGCTGTTGTACGTGGTACACGTGGGCTTGGCCTTGCTGTGTCCTTTTCCGAAATCGACATCGATCCACAGCCCGAAGTAATTGTGCTGCCCACCCATGCCCTGTGAGGGGAAGAGCGCCAGTGCGTCCTCAGCCGGGACATCAGACACCCTAAGCTCGCTCAGCCTTAAGCACCAGCCTGAGAGGAGGGCGGAGGAGAAGTGGATGCAATTTTCTTTTCTTTTTTTTTTTAACTGTGAAATATATAGATTGACGCCATTTAAGTTTCCCATTACAAGTTACTAGAACCACCACGGAGGTGTCCAGACTCCCACCCCATGGCTCTTTCTCATGGGGCCACACTGGCTGGAAGCCCAAGTGACAGCAGAAGACAAAAAAGAAAAATATAGCCCACCAGGGCCCAGAGACCCAAACCACTAAAATAACGGAGAGGTCAACACAGAAGGTGACGCTGAAAAACCTACTGTGTCTGGGCCCTCCAGGCAGGGACTCTCATCCTGCACAGACCGGGACATTGCGCTCAGAGCGTGAGTCACCCACTCACTGCAGGGGATGAGGCAAGGAGAGGAAGCAGGAGGTGGCCGGGCCGGCGACCCCCAGCCGTCCTCTGCACCGCCCCGCACACTGCCGGCTCTGAGCCACCGGCTGGCGGAACAGAACCACTGTTCCACCTTCCTGATCACTTCTCCCTCCACCTCCGCCTCTTCTCGGGTCCCTGGGAGGCCTGCAACTAATGTGGAGCACAAGCCCAAGCAGGGAAATGCAGTCGACTCATAGCTGCTTCCCTCCTCGGGCCGATTACTGGCGACTACTGGGAACCAGCTGGGTGCTGTTCCTGGGGCCAAGGCCCTCACCGCTGTGGTCACCAAACTGCCCTTTCTGGGAGGGGCTGGGGGTCCTCGGGGGGCTCCGTAGGAGCTGTGCAGCGAGCCTGGGAAGAGCACTGGGGCCCTCTCCATCCTGACAGGGTGGACCAGTCTTCTGGGCCCCGGGCTCTGCAAGCACAGGGCTGGAATTTCCCCAAAGGCACTTTTTGTTAAGAAGAAAACAAATGGGCTGGGGTGCTGGCAGAAGACACATTCCTCACCCAAACTAAGTGGCTCACAGGTGCTGGGCTGATGGACATGCGTGGATGCCAGTCCCAGCTCCTCACCTCAGCCCTGACCCCATCGGCCACCCCAGCGCCCTCTGCCTGTCCTTGGCCTTCAGCCTGTCCTCGTTGTCCTGTGGCTGAGTCTCCAGGCTGGAGCACAGAGCTGACAGGCTGCACTGTCACCCTAACTGGGGCCCCACACGCTGTTCTGTGAGTCACTGTCAACAACTCCTGGTGGGTCCAGGGAGCCCAGCCTGGGACATGCCCCCGGCCGCTGCCCCCCGATCCCTCAGCATGTGGCAGGGCAGCAATGCCTGGTGGCAGGTCTGACACCGACACCATCTCCAGCCATGACGGCCACTGGCCAACCACCTGATTACCAGGAAAACTGGCCGAATCCACCATTTGCACACAAACCACCGAAACACCCCAACAGAGGCCCGTCCTTCCATGAGAGAAGTTCTGTCCTGTTGTCTCTGGTCGTTGCCCCAAAGCCCAGGCAGGATGAAGGGAACCCGGCATGCTCAGGTAACCGAGCGCGTACAGCTCCCAGTGACATGGGGGACACGCCGGCCTGGGCATGTGGGGGCCGATCCCGTCAGGGATGGACAGCAGGAAGGTGGGACGCGCCCCTGCCCTTCCCAAGTCCTTACCAGGCCATTGGGGATGGTCTGCTGCCGATGATTCAGGTACATGTAGTGGTCGTTGTAGCCCGTGCAGGTGTACACAGCCATGCTGGGGGAGATGGAGAACAGGAAGCATCTGTCGTCCCCTGAAAGTGACCAGAGGGCAAATAAGCAGGGTCGCGGATCCGGGCTGGGCACGGAGAGGAGCAGAAACAGAAGCAGCCACCGCTCAGGAGGCAAAACCCTTCACACAGGTCCTCTGGTGCCCTGAGCTCGCCACACCGGGGCCTCGGCCATCACAGACCGTGGGCAGGTGTCAGTGGACAGCTCCCAGACCCCACGGAGGACAGGCCACACAGCTGCCGGGACCCAGAGAATGAGCTGAAGATGCTTGGGCGGGGGGGAGCCGTGACAGCTAAGAAGGAACGTGACATCCTCTTGCTGGGGACGCCGTTTAGCTGTCTCCTGGGAAGCAGAGGTGGGAACTCTGTCTGCTGTTCCTGGCCGAGCCCCACTAAGTCAGAAAGAGCAGTGTCCTTCTAACGTAGGAGCAAGGGGGCAGGCGGTCACCCCAGGTCCTGACTCGGCACGAGCACAGCGTCCTCAAGTAGGCACGTGATGCTGTGTGAGGCTGTCCCCAGCCTAAAAGCAAGCATCATCCGGGGGGCAGAGAGCCTGCAGACACACCGCCGCCCACAGGGCACGAGCTGGTGGGAGGGACACATGGTGACAGGGGACTGTCTACCTTCATCCAAGGGCACAGGTGTGGGCAGATGTGCCACTGAAAGAAGGCACCCGTGGAAACTCCGGAGACGCCGGCACCCCCGTCTCATAGACGCCTTCCCACCTTCCCTCCTCCGTTCGTGCAGGAGAGGGACGGCGGCCGTGCCTCATGCCCCCCGAGCATCCAGCCAGGCAGGAGCCAGACAGGGATGCTCCCACAGTGGTGAGCACTTGGCCCAAAGGACTGCCCCTCCACAGCAACGCTGCGAAGGGCACCTGATGTCACACAAGCCGACACGGGGCCGAGCTCACGGCACTTTGGGGTCGGGCCATTTGTGAGGTGGGAAGGAAGGTCCTGGGAAGCGGGCCGGGAGCCTGACTGTGGAGGGCAGACACGAAGGGGGGAGGCGAGCCCCAGAGGGGCCTCAGGGGGAGGACAGCCCTTGGAAGCAGAAAGGGCCCAGCAGAGTCGGGCAAGCGACACTGGGGCCTCCAATTCAGACAGATCCACGGGGGCCTCTGCGGTCAGGGTGGTCAAGGGGCTTCTGGAGGCCAAATATTAGCGCCTCTGAGGTCAGAAAGGACGTCCTGAGATGGAGACGGCTACTCCACGCAGGGACGGGGACAGCAGGGCCCCTGGGCTGAACCACAGGGTTTGTGAGCCCTGGGACCGGGGAAGAAGGGAAATGAGCCTGGAGAGGTCACCTGGAGCCGGACGACAGAGGGCTCTACTCCAGGCTAACAACTCAGGCTTGACCCCACGGGCTTGGGTGGCCCCAGAAGGCCAGGGGCACTTTCAGATGCAATGACCTGCCTGGTCCCACCCTGGGCCCCGGGTGCTGGGCACAAGCACCACTTTGCTTTGCAATCCTAAGGCTGTCCTTCAACCAACGTTTCTGGGGCCCTGGATGCTAAGCGAGGTGCTGGGGTCACAGAGCGTAGGCCCGTCGGCTGCAATGGACCCCATTCCAGTGGACCCTGGGGTCCGCTCCCAGCGGGGAGGGCCACGTGGGGGGATGCTTGCTCTCCAGGGTGCAGCGGCAAGGGCCCGAGGGGTCGGCATCACCTGCAAAAGAGCCGAGCCCACAGAGAGGGCGCACCTAACTCACAGCAAGGACATTCGAGAGCCAGGCAGGCGGCGTTCACACACAGCACCATCCCACACGGTTCTGGGGAACCGAGGCCGTGAGAAAGGAAGCACGCTGCCCAGGGCTGGCGCTGGGACTCGCGAGGCTGTGTGCTCAGTCCAAGGCCGTGGGCCCGTCAACTGCACCACAGAGAAGGTGAGGGAAAATGAAGTCCCGTCCCACTGCTATCACTTCCTGTCTCAAATATTAGGGCTGTCTGCAGGACAAAGCGACAGGAAGGCTCACCGACCTCCACCTGGCTCAGTGCTGCAAGGCTGCCCTCTGCTGGAACCCAGCCTCACACGTCAGAACGGAAAGGACTCGCGTTTGGAAACCGGGTAATTGATTTCTCCACTGTGTCCAGGAAGATTGATTCTGCTTGTTAATAAAACATTAAGACACAGCAGTGCCAGCCTGGCGTTAAGATTAAAGGCGCTGGAAGAGAAGGAGGTTCCTCTGATAATGATTCTCAGGGTTTCTTCCCTCTCCTACAGCAGAGCCCCCAACGGTGCAGGGACAGCAGCTCGTTCGCCCCCACAGCCCACAGATGGAGCAGGGGGAGGACACCCCATTCCCACGACCTGTGACGGGAAGGTGGGTGCGCAGAGGAGCTCACACAGCAGGCCTGAGCCGGCCGGCCCCAAAGCCCTGCTTCCAAGGCCGGCCCTCAGCTGGCGTCTGCGCACGTGGACTTGGGAAGGGTCCCCACCACCCCCAGAACTGAGAGGAGGGGCTCCCGGGGCCTAAACTGTGCAAACAGCGTGGCTGGTGCTGAACACCTGCTCTCCTCCTGGGGTCTGGGATTGGGGTACATGTCGGCAAAGGGTGCTCATGTCCCCCCCGTAGGTCCCTGGGCTCTGGGTCCCTAATGTGTCCCTGGCAGACAGCATTTCACAGGTGTTGCCACAACTCTTGCTGGGGGAATTAAGTGTGTCCTGTGTGACTCCCCTGGAAGAAGACCCTGGAGCGGGCGTCTGGTTTCCCGTGGGCTTCACCCCATGTGCCTGTGCCCTTTGCTGATCTCGCTCTGCATCCTCTCACTGTGAGAAATCGTGACCGTGAGGATGTACTGACCATAGGCAGAGTCCTGTGAGTCCTCCTAGGGGGTCTTGGGGACCTCTGACATACTGGGGAAGGGCTGGTAGCAGCAACTGGATTAAAGATCTAGAACATTCTGAAACCTAGAGAAAACCAAATCCTAAAAGAAAGGGGCTCTCAGGGACAGAGGTACCCAACCCTTCATCTCACAATTCCTTCTCCCTGTCCCAGGCAAATGGCTGCCCCACTGCTGGCCAGACCCTCTCTAGAAATGGCAGCTCTGCTCCTGGACACGGCTCCCCGGCCGGCAGAAGCTCTCCTGGTAGGGAGAAGACAGGAACAATTCCAGGGGCAGGCAGTACGACAGAGGATACACAGGGAGCACCCAGCCCTTTCTGTGTGGTTGCGAAGGCTTCCTGGAGGAGGTGACCCTGGACCGAGTCCCGACAAGGAGCTAGCAGTGCAAACAGGTGAAGGAGAGAGAAGAGCGGCATCTTCTGGAATTCCTAAGGCCAGCCCGCTCCACTTAGCTCACGGGAGTGAGGGCAGCTGGAATCTGGGCTCCCAGAGCCACTAGGCAAAGCCGTCCATTTTGACAGCTGCTGGCCCCCAAGGAGACCCACTGAGAACACAGCCTCAGGCAGCCGGGGCCATGCACCCGGGGGACATGCAGTGACACCAAATTCCTGGGAAGGCAGGTTCACCTCTGAGTACAAGAACAGCCCACTGGCCTAGAAAGGAGCGTTTTCAAAAGTGGTCCTTTAAAAATGTTTTCCAGAATATTTTCCTTTGAGGATGGGGAAGAGTGCACTCAGAGCCTTTCAGCCAGGGCACTGAAGGCTCACAGAGAACTTCCAAACTCCAGCAAACTCACAAAACTGAAAACCACAGACAAGAAGGGCAGAAGCGGCAAAGCAGACAGACCGGGCGGGGCGGGGGGTGGCTTCCAGGAAAGGAAGCGGGTCCTGGAGAGAAGACATCCCATCTGACAGAGTCAGCATCCCCCGGTCCCTTCTGAGACATCCACGGCCCAGTCTCTCCCACGGCCGGGACCAGACACCGTGCAATGATCCTACACCAGTTTCCTCCCCTGAAATCCGGGGTAAGGGTGCCTGTCCTGCTTATCCTCCTCTTTCCAGAATCAAAAGAGATACCCACAAAGTGTTAAACCACCATAAAGCAGCATCACCTTTTAAAACCCTCCTGACAGCATCCAGAAAAACCACTTGGAGAAGATGGAAGAAATGCCCACATCTTTTGTCGGTGCTCACAGTGGCCTCTACCACTCATGGTCCTGGTCAAAGTCTTACCTTGAAACTGAGGCTTGACCTCCCAGGAGCAGGAGGCAAACCCACCAAACACGTGGCCATCGTGGTCCTCGAGGAGCATCACACAGGGCCCCCGCTGGGTGATGAGTCCGCAGAGCTGGGCGAAGCTGTGCCCGTGGAGCTCAGACGAGAAGAGCAGGTGCCAGCGGTGGCGCTGCTCCCTGGGCAGGTGGGAGTTGAGGTAGATGACGGACAGCACGTCCAGGATGCTCTCAAACTCCCGCCCCTGGTCGACTAGACGCTCGGGGAGCAGGGCGGACAGGTCGAGGGACGAGCACAGGAGGAGGAAGCCTCTGTTGATGACCACGCTCAGAAACGTGGCCACGTGGGGGGTCCTGAACACCCAGTCCTCGATCATGGCTCGGTCACAGTCACAGTCCAGCTGCTGAGGCCCCAGAAGCTTCTCACCCTCTAAGGGAGGGGAGAACAGCGTTAGTGAGGCGACGACATCACTTGTATCTCCTAGCTAAACCTGGGCTGTCCTACACGGGAGCCACGTGCGGCTTTTGAGCACTTGACGTGTGGCTCGTCTGAACCGAGACGTGCGGTATGCACAACACACACTGATTTCAAAGACTTGGTGTGAAAAGAAATGTAAAAAAGTCTCGATCATTTTTCATATTGATTACCAATGTTAAATTATATCTTGGACATGTTAAAATTAACTTCACTTGTTTCTTTGTACTATTTTCATGCGGCTACTAGAACATTGAAAGTTTCACGTGTGGCCTGCCTTAGTGCTTGCATTATATCTTCGGGGAACAGCACTGATCTGAAAACTCAGCGTCAACACTCTGATCTTTTCTCTCCTCTCCAAGCTGCATTTCAGAGGCCCCCCGAGACAGACATGCCTTCTCGCCCAGCCCCGCGACTCCTCACCAACTGTTCCTGACAAAATGACCCCAAAAGCCACTTGTCGAGGGCTTCCACCCCCACCCCCAAAGTCATTTGGAAAGCATGTGGACGCGTGCTGTTCTAATTTACTTGGCATCCTTCTAGTTCATCTGGGAAGAGTGGGTTTCATTAACTATGAATGATGCTTACTTGTTTCATAGCAACATCACTAGTCCTGCTTTCTGTCTCTACCGAATAAGAATAGAGATGACGTGGTATCTATACCAGAAGACAAACTGCTGGTATTTTATTTATATTTATATATACACATATATATAATAATACATAATATTATGTAGTTCTTCTTTCCAAGTTCTAAACACGACTTAACTTTTGAAATATGACCTATTTTCAAACTGCATTTAAAAATCCAGGTTGATAATAAAACAGTAATGCTTTTATAAAACAAGTCTATTTTGCAAAGAGATTCACCACAAGGTATTTTTAAATCTCAAGGTATTTTCAAATCAAATTTAAATATATACTATTTCTCATCCAACAATAGCAGGATACACATTCTCCTCAAGTGCACGTGGAACATTCTCCAGGATAGACCACGTTAGGCCATAAAATATGCCTCCATAAATTTAAAAGAATTTAAACCATACTAAGTATGTTCTTCAATCACCTGGAATGAAATTACAAATTAACAACAGAAGGCAATTTGAGAAATTCACAAACACAGAGAAATTAAATCACACACTCCTAAATAACCAACAGACCAAAGAAGAGGCCATAAGGGAGGTTAGAAAACACTGGGATGGACGAAAACAAAAACACAACATATCAAAACTTAGGAGATTCAGCTAAAGCGGTGCTTAGAGGGAAATTTATAGCCATAAACGCCTGTATTAAAAAAGAAGAGTGATCTCAAATCAATAGCCACACCTTCTACCTTAAGAAACTAGAAAAAGAAGACCAAACTAAATCGAAAGCAAGCAGAAGGAAGGAAATAAAAGACTTAGAAGCAAAGAGAAATGAAATAGAAACTAGACAGAGAACAGAGAAAATCCACAAATACGGTGGATATGCTCTTCGAAAAAAATCAACAAAAAAATGGACAAACCTTTAGCCAGACTGACCAAGAAAAGAAGAGAGAAGACTCAAGTCACTAAAGTCAGAAATGAAAGTGGGGACGTCACCACCGACCTCGCGGAATAAGGATGATGAGGAAATACTATGAATTGTCTGCCAACCAATTAGAGAACGTAGAACAAACTGGAGGACTCACACTTCCTGATTACGAAACGTTACTCCAAGACTACAGTCATCGCGACGGCGGGGTACCACTCCGCACAGCCAAGGTCTCAGCGTGCGAGCCCACACAGGGCACTTGCCTTGAAGCTTCATCTCGGAGAAGAGCTGAGCCGCCAGCACCTGCACCCTGGGCGGGCAGCCGGGGCCTTTCTTCTGAGTCCAGCCCCTCAGCTGCTGTCTGTGGTCTAGCACGTGCACAACAGAGCCAACCAGATCCTCTGTAAACTTGGATATCAAAATTTTACCGTTAGTAACATTTCCACCGTGACCCACGGCCTATGTCATATCAACACGGGGAAGGGCGTTTTCTCTCTTTAATGCCAACCACGTGGACTGCAGTGTGGGAAAAGATCACATAACTTAGGTACGTCTTCATTTTTCTAATGACGCTCTGGGCTGGCCTAGAAGTTTTCCCAAGGCCTTTGCCCAGGAGTTCTGACCTCACCCAGCGCTCACGGGTTCCCCGCGGGTGGACATTTCCATGAGGCCTCCACCAGCTGCCTGATCCTCCCAAGTCCCCCACCCTAAGGACACCAAGACTGCATGGGATGGCTGCCGAGGGCCTCCTGGCCCTGCTACCTTTAGGACTTCTCTTGCTTTCACAGGACCTTCCGTAGCAGAAATCATTTTCAGGATAATGAGACTCTTCTCCTCGGAGTTTCCTTTTAAGAGGTGGGACATCGACACTGTGAACTGCTCCTGGGAGACACCCTCGCTGGGCCCCTTCGCTGTCCCTGTCAGGTTGACCCTCTGCATCCCATCATACAGCCTGGTGACCATCTCTGGGGGGAGAGCCTCTCCAATGTGGCTCTGTTGGGGACAAGCAGGAGAAAAGGCTGGACAGGGTATGAGTTAAACGTGGTAGGATCAGGGAAAAATAACTAGGGGACCAAGACCAAGCACTGCTGTTTCCACCAGAACGTAACCTTCCTGGGTCCCAGGTGTGCCATCTCTCCCCCACCCAAGGGCATCGCACCACTCAAGGACCCACACACCTAACACGTCCCGGCTTGTGGCTCATCTTGGCCATCAGACTCATCCACAGTCTTTTCCCATCCTGTCCTCCAAACTTTCTAGCTTCCCCAGATTGGCCGTGTCCTTCCTGCCTCTGGCCACTGTCTGCTCTTCACTGCTTACAACATCTTCTTCATTCTAGACTCTAACAGCTGCCATTTGCGTGTTGGAATTTATTCTCACGGACCATACGTCTGTGTGGAGCTCATCTGGTCTCCTCTATATTAGGCACTTCCAAATATACGAACTAGCTTTCACTTCTTATCTGAGTTCTTTGTGCTCAGTATGCATTTTTAATTAATTTTTATTTAAATTTTCAATCTAATTCTTAATTCGTGTCTTGCCTATGACACTCTGTAAATGTCGTTCTCCTTTTTGACTCCAACATCAAATCTGATTTGGTCCAGAGATTACAAATAAATGGGGAGAGAAAGCAAATCAAGAATGAAATTGCGAATTTCCTTCCTAGCAGGGTCTGAGGACCGGATCCTCCTGTAAGCACGCACTGCGTCTGCACCATTTGTGACAACATCGACATGCGGCAAGTGCTTGTAAAGCCGGTTCTCCCCCTCACTGCTCAAAAAGAGGATTCCTGTCTCTGTTGGTGTTTTCAAAGTCCCACTGGAAAAGCAACCTCTGATTCCTTCCCAAAGGAAACTTGATTCAGTCGCCAAGGTTTTCTGATCGACTTTTAACCATGTTTATCTTGATAACCCACGTGAATGTAGTCACCCGCTCTGCAGGCAGGTCCTTCACTGGCCCGTCTGGTTCTGGCTGCTCCAGCTCAGCGGGTGACCTGGCAGCCTTGGCTCCTCTGGGGCTGGCGGAGATGCACACAGGTGCACACGTGTACACACCACAGCTGGAACCCGGCCAGCCTCCCTGGCCAGCTTCCTTATCTGCAAAGTGAGCACGCGGGGGAATCCCCAGTGCCCCAACCAGCTCCCATTCTGAATGCTCTAGAAGAGGAGGCCGCTGGAACGTCTTCACACACTACACGCCCTCCCCACCTCCCGGGAAGATGGGCTGATGTCTCTTCACCAGCGTCCTGCCTCAGCCTGAGCACTCAAACACAGAGTTAAAAGCCCCAGGAAGGGGGCAAAAAGATGGGGAGATGGGCGGTTTTGACTTCTCATCAGGTGAACCCCGAATCTGAAACTCTGTCCTTTCGTTAGGAGGACCATAAAATTCCTACGACATCAAACACTTACAAATTCTCAAAGCAAAGGCATACTTGAAACTTTGTGGTTACTGGACCTACAAACCCCGCTCAGGCAGTCTGTCCCCTGGTCTCGGAGGCAAATCAGGGGACAGTGTTTCGAGAGGTGGGCAGCAGGGCTGGCCCCTTTGGTCAAACTCAAGTTAAAAACGTCCCCAAAACATGCTACAAAGGCAACAGAGAGGATGTGGCCCACAAAGCCGAGATCCATGCTATCCAGCCCTTTACAGAAACAAACCTCATAGCATTCCCATAGACCCGTCTCAAAACACGGACAGCCGACTTTGGCCCGGGGCCCACAGGCTGCAGACCCTCGCTCTAGACTAGACATTAACTGCTGACTGTTACTCTTGCCTGGAGGGCCTGCAGAGAGAAGGATCTGGGCGGGGTATTGGAGCTGTGTTTGCCCGAGGACAGAGCATCAAACAGTCGATCGATCTCGGCCCGCTCCTCAGGAAGAAACTGTGAACACGCGTTCTGCCCCGAGCGGCTTTTGGCATTCCCCATCTTCCCTTCTATCTGGCAGAATCCTCTGCAGAAGGAAAAGATATCAAGTCAGAGAGAAAAACCAAAATGTAGTAATCACACAACATAAATGTTCATAATTACATGGTCAAGTTAATAAATACTGATTTCGCTGCAAAATGCGGCTTAAATGCATCAGAGCCACGTAACATTGTTTCAGTGTGCTAGAAACGGATAGTTGAGACAGACGGAGTGGGAAAAGCCAATCCTGATTCCCACGGCCTCCAGGAGCAAAGAAGTCTGGATTTCATTTGAAAACTCAGTTCCCAAGCTAATGTAAGTAAAAAGTAGAAGAAGATCAGTGTTTTAATCTAAATGTTCATTTTTTAAAAACCTGAGTTGAAAAAAATCTGTAAGGCTGATGATCACATATATTTGAATAAAATCAACACCTTGAAAATGTCACCTACAAAGCCAACATGCTATTTGACAAGCTCTACCTCTGTGATCCTGGTTCCACCTCCTCCTAGCTGTGTGGTCTTAGGCAAGCGACCGAACCTCTCTGTGCCTCGATCTCCTCATTTGTAAAACGGGAATAATCACGGCCCTACCCCAGAGACTGTTAAGTCAATGAGTTAATTATCACTTGAGATCCCAGCAGAGAATGGCACCCAAACGCGGGTGACCTCTGTTCATTGTCACAGACCTCATTACAGGAAGGGGTCAAGGGCCAAGAGATCTGGAGATCCAAACAGAAAAGCACAGTCACATGAAAAAATCTCTCAAGAAGCAAAATGCTGTGACTTCTTAACTCTGTCCTGAGCCTTCACCTGGAAACTCCCATCAGCGAACTGCTGGAGACACAGCACCTTCCCCCACTTCTCCTCAATCAACTCCGTTGGTGCAACAGTAAACAGTCTCCCGCCAGGTCCTCGGGGTGGGGGGGGGGGGGGGACGACAGGCCCTCCCAGCTGCAGCAGGGAGCTTGGAAAAAGGCCCAGCAAGAGCTGGCTGATCAAGACCTCAAGCGGAAATGGGGTACAATCGAGATCTTTCTTGTCTTTCTTTTTACTGCAGTGAGAATCACAGACATAAAATTATCCATTTTCAAGTGTACAATTCAGTGGCATTTAGTACATTCGCCATGTTGTGCAACCACCCCCCATCTAGTCCCACAACATTTCATGAGCCCAAAAGAAGCCCCAGACCCATCAGCAGCCACTCCCCACGCCCCCTCTCCCCAGTCCCCAGCAACCACTAACATGCTGTCTGTCTGTGCGGATTTATCTACTCTGGACATTTCATATAAATGGCGTTGCACGCACGTGGTCTTTCGCGTCTGGCTCCTTTCACCTGGCAGAATGTTTTCAGGGTTCATCCACGTGGCAGCCTGTGTCAGGACTTCATTCCTTTTCATGGCTGAATACTATTCCAGTGCATGGGGATGCCACATCTGGTCTACCCCGCCATCTGTTGATGGACATCCAGGCTGTTTCCACCTTTTGGGTGTTGTGACCAGTGCTGCCGTGAGCATGTGTGTGCACATGGAGTTGTTTGAGCCCCTGCTTTCAAATTTGGGGGTATATACCTAGCAGTGGAATTGCTGGGTCATATGGTAATCTGATATTTAACTTTTTGAGGAACTGCCAGGCTGTTTTCCATTTTCCATTCACAGCAGCAAAGCACAAGGCTTCCAATTTCTCCATCTCCTCTCCAACAGTCCTGCTATTCTTCCGTCTTTTCAGCACAGCCATCCTGGCACGGGGACCGTCTGCCTGGGACAGGAAGCCTCCGGCAGGGGGTTCCTCGCAGAGGCAGGCTGCAAGCAAGGGCTTCTGCAGCCCGGCATGGGGCTGCTGCTCACGGGCTCTCTGGCCTCATGCTTCCACTCCTCAAGTTTCTCAGCGGCGTAAGAACCCAGAAGGAAAACCGCCAGCCCTGAGCTCAAGGTCCAGCCTGCACGAGGCCTTTCTCATCTCTAAGACACAGGGGGCGGCACCAGCTGGTGCCTGGTCCCCTCCAGGGGCACAGCCCAAGCAGCCATGCCAAGGCAGACAGACCCATCCTCTTTACCAGCTCTTCTAAGGACCGTGAGAAACAAGCTGACCGTTTAGGACTTGATCAGGAGAGGAGCCACTGTCACTGGATTTGTAAATATCCGCTGGTTCTGGAGAAGAGGGGGGAGGGTGAAAGCAAAGGGACTAATATCCCTAACATCACCACCTCTGCAGTGAGTTCAGCAGAGCCCACGGTGGGAACCCCGGAGAGATCATAACAGACGACACGTCCACGCCCGCCAGCTAAAGAGCAGGAGCACGTGGGTGGGGGGGCCGTGCAGCGAGTGTGGGGGTCTCGGTAAGAGCGTGGGAGCGGGGCTTGGTCTGAGGTCTGGGCTGTCTTCTTGGAAGACTCCGAGAAGGCAGGGTTCAGTCTGGGTTGGGTGTAATTCAGTGCCCGGGTATCTTAATCATTTTTATTGACAATGCAATAAAATTCTTATTGATGATGCTCAGAGGAACCGAGTGGGGCTAAAGTTAAGATCAGGAAGGACACGGCCCTTCATTTTGCTGGTGCCCTCAACGATGCTGCTGCTCCAGGAAGGTGTCTGTGTTCAGCAGGACGGCCTCCAAGCCTGTGATGTGCGGGCCAGCTACCAGGTGACAAACACAAAGAGAACCTCTCTAGTATTAACATTGCACGCCGTCTGGAAACCTGCGGCGGTCACAGCTTTATAAACATTACAGATATTAAATCAGGACAGCCTTAGCCAAAGTAGTTTTAGGTTTGTATTTTTCCCTCCCCAGGAAAATTCAAGACTTTCTCAAAATCTGTTGTTAATTTACCAAGTCACCAAAAAATCTGTCACACCACTCTCCTTGTGCCCCTATGTTGTTATTCAGCTGAGATCCTGAAAATGGTTAATGTATAAACGTGCACTCCAGGGATTTCTATTTCCTTCTTAGACGAGGTCTTCATAGCAAAGACCATCACTCTCTCACTTCTGGAAAACCTGCAGGTTTGTGACATGAGAAGGCCCGTGACTTACCTACATGGCTGGAGGAGACGGAAGTCTTTCCGACACCTAGGAGGGAAAGGTTTTTGAGACGTTAGCACAGCATCACACCAGAGCTGGAGCCTGGAGGCCGGCTGAAGGCCGTGCCCACCCCAGTTTCCAAGGCCAGCCTCACGGATGCGTGTGGTCCACTCAGGGCATCAGACTCAAGTCCCTCTGAGCGGCTCCTTTCTGCTCCCCGTCTGGCTCAAAGGGCCCTCACTGTGCCCTCTGCACACCCTTGACCTTGCACACCTCACCGTCCTACTCAGCCTTTGGGCTCCAAGACTACCCGGCATTCTGGAGTTTCCTAGTCTGCTGACTAGGTCCTTCCTATTCCTGACTGTTGCCTTAACAGACACGGAGCAAGGCCCCCCTTGCTCACTCTGCTCAAGCCACGCTCCCTGCCTTAGTCCATGCCCAAGTCACCTGCTAGAATCTGAAAGTCACAAAAGAGACTCTGCCCCAGGGCCACCTGCCCAGCCCCTGAGCCAGGCTGGCGCGTGCAGGCGCCAGGACGCGCATGTCCGATGGCTGTGTCATTCCTTGCTGACCTCTCAGGTGGACTGGTCCCTTCCCTTGCCACCTCGTGGGCTCCCATGCACAACTCCCAGGAGGATGGCCTGGCCCAGGTCCTCAGAAAGCCCGAGGCCCCCAACTGGCTCCCACAGGGCTCACTCCCGGCCCCCTACAGCCTCAGGGGCCCCCTGGATCAGTGCTGCTTGCTCTACCACCTACAACCTGTCCCCTGCCCAAGGACAGGCTCCAGGACGCCCTCACCTCGGTATCCCACAGCCCACCAGGCCTGGGCATGGCAGGGACTCAGCACAAACAGGGAAGCGCTTTGCTGAGCCACCCCCACTTTGAGAACAAGCTCAGAAGCCATCAGGGAAAGCCAAGAGCGAGGACGGGATCTCAGGCCGATGCCACCTCCGGCCTCTCTTTAACGGGGATGCCATTTAAATGCTGTACCTCAAAGTCCCAAAATCCAGAGAAAGCTTCCTCCCTGCTCAAAATCAAGGAACTGCTCCATCGGGGACACCAGCCTCTTTAAGGGGGGCGTCTGGGGCTAAAAGGCCACCAACATTTAAATGCCACTCCTCAGAAGTTTCCAAATGTTCTGTGATTGAGGAATCAGAGACCCAAGGATATGCCACCAAGAGGTCACGGGTCCCACCTCCTCCAGGACTCGTGCCTTCCTGACGTCAGCACACGCATTCATTCCTTCAATAAATAACTCAGCGTCTCCTGGGCCAGGCCCCGTCAGGGAGAGCGGACAGACACAGGGAAGCCCCAAAGGGGCCCAGGCCTGCAGGAGTGTCCCATCCACCAGGGAGGGACAGACAAGGGACACGAGGATCAGTGGGAAGGGGGTGAGAACACAGGAGTCAAGAAGGGAAAATGTCCCGAAGGACACAGCCGGCTGGGTCTTCGGGCACCCACAGTGGCTGACCCGGGAAGTGGGGACAGTGCGCACAAAGGCGCAGGGGTGAAACTAAGACTGAGGCGAGGTCTGGTGTGGCAAAGGGTACCAGAGGGACTAGCGAGCAAGGGGTCCCTCGCCTGCCTCCGCCCAGCCCCTCACCTCCAGCCCACCCAACCTCCTCCTCCACCCCACCAGAAACAGGTTCCTCCACTGTTGTCTGAAAACAGAGCAGGATGGAGCAGCCTGGCCAGACCTCCACGGCTGGCAGAAAGGAACGGGGCTGGGCAGGTGCCAACAGGCAGCACAGGAGGGCAGAGGCACATAGCAGAGGTGCAGCCCATGAGCACGCGGGTGGGCACAGGGCAGCGCCAGGGGGACACACCAGGAAAGGCTGGGAGCAGGGCACGCTGGCAACACCAGGTTTTCAAGTAGGAGGGAGAAGGGTGTGGAGCAGCCGCAAGCAAGAGCCATGGGCCTGGAGTCCCCGAGAGGGGGGAGGTCAGGCAGCCTCTGCAATCACGCCCCTGCCCCCCGCCCCGCCCCACCATGCTGGTGAAGGGATACACTCAAACAGCTCCAAGGACAGCCCCATCGCCTTTTAAGATGAAGTAATGGCCGTGAAACAAAGTGTCCCCAGGCACATGGTCTTAGCCTCGATTGCATTAATCACCCCGGAAATCTTTTCTATCAACGTTGGGGAGGAATGAGGCCCTCGATGTGTCCTTACTTCTCCCCAAATGCAAGTTCCTGAACTTTCTTTCAGTTCCTGGCAATAGTTTTCTCACGGGACTCTCCTGGGTGCACCTTGCTACCTGGGACAGCCTTTTTCCCAGCAAGTTGTGCAGAAAACCACCCTAGGCCGGCCTGAGTCTTCTGCAGGTTGATGCATGCCAGATCCTCGTTCAGCAGGACGCACCTCAGTGCTACTTTGAGACTGCTCGACACCGGTGCTCCTCAACTGGGGCAGTTTTGTGCCCCAGGGGACATTTGGCTATGATGTCTAGTTGTCGCAACTGGGGAGGGGGGTGCTGCCGGCATCTCGTGGGTTGATACCAGGGGTGCTGCTAAATATCCTACGATGCACAGGACAGCCCCCACAACAAAGAAGTGCCTGGCCCCCAATGTCAGTAGGGCTGAGGGTGAGAACCTCTGGCTTCCAAGGATGCGGGCCAGTGGGCAGAGTGGGAGGGGCCGCACTGAAGCCTGCTGATGCCCAGAATGCTTGCCTCCAATCACAGGGGCCCCAGGCTCTGAGGTCATGGCATTAGCCAAGATGGGAAGATCTGAGTTCGAGTTCTGATGCCGGTTGGTTTTATGTCTGTGGGCAGGTTACCAAGCCTTATTGACCCTTAGTAAAATGGGGGAATACCACCAGCTGCATAATGAGGTGGAAAGGATTAAAGGTGGGAACATAGGGTATTTAATTCTGCTTTCTGGAGGCCAAAGATGGAGTCAGATGGCGCCGAGACAACCAAAGGTTGCGTTCTTGCCTTGGAACAAGGGGAACAGCCCGGCCTGAAAGGAAGGAACTCCCTCAGGGCTGGGGAGGGAGCCAGGAGCCGTTTTTCTGCAGAATGGGGCCTGCAGTTCCTGCTGGTGTCCTAGGATAGTTCAGTCAACTCTTTCTCAGAGCCTCTCCGACTGGCTCCTGTCCTGAGGATGCTCTCTGCCCTGGCCTGCCAACCTCCAACCCACCACCTCCAAGGGGCCACTGTCCTGAGAGTGGTGACCCAGCCCTCAGTATCCCCTTTCTGGGCAGACTGCAACGGCCCCTTCTAGACAGAGGCACTTGACGCCCTGTTTATGTCCCAGAACCAGCAGCTCTTCTGCAAAGGGCCAGCTTGAGCCGGGGCCAGCCTTCACTCTGCGTAGTCCCTACTGCCTGGAAGGTGACCTGTCCTGCTCCTGCCCACGGCTGGCTTCCCTCCTCCAGGGGGCCCACTGGCTGATCTGCAGGGGTGGTATAGTCTGGGTGCCTTTCTGCTTTCTTCTCCTCTGCCCTCTGCCCTGAATTTAGCTATCACTCGACTCTCCTGGGACAAAGCTAGTAGGTTGTAGTCACAATACAAAAGGGAAGGACTCCCCCCCCCCCCCCCCCCCCCGGAAACGCACTCCAGTATAACCCCCTGACGCTCCTCCCGCAGATGCTCCCGTGTCCTTTCCGCATCTATACCAGCTCTATCGTCTACACTGGCTCTCTCGCTCTCCAGTCCGGACGGCTGGCTCAGCCCTGGGGTGACCACCTGCCGGGACCCTCTTATTTCCACCACAAAAAGGGAGAAGGTGTGGGGTGCTTTTGTGCTCCGACTCACCACAGAGAGACCCTCTCTCCCTGGCAGCTGTGCCCCCACCTCCCCCACCCCCGGCCCGCGGCGTAGCCAGCCACGGAGGGACAGGCCCAGGCCCACTCCGGCACCGTGTGCTCCCGGGACCAGGGCCATCAACCCTGATCCCTACGCCAGCCCGAGGCTCCCGTCAGCCGCCCGCCAGCGCCTCCCCTCGGCTCACCTGGACTCTCGGCCTCAGCACCGACCCGACCCACTTCCGGTCAGGCCATCCACGGATTTTCCTCTGGAGCGCCGGCCCCATTGCCTGGCGACAGCGCTGACGGGCAGCCATCTGACCCAATCGCAGAAGTAGAGGGGGAGGGGGCGGAGCCCTAGAAAGGAGTCGGCCAATGGCAATGCAGGTCATGGGGAGGGGGCCGGCGCTGGAGGGTGAGGGCGGGCCGTGGGCGGAGATGTGGGCGGGGCCCGCGGGCTGCTGAGAGCCCGGAGGAGCGGCTGGGAGGATGGGATTCAGCTTCGCTGCTGGGGAGGAGCTGCAAAAGAGTGGCTGGTGATTCGGGGGAGGAGCGCCTGGGGAGGGAGGCTGTGTCTGGGCTGGGGTGGAAGCGCGTAGCTGGGCTGTGGGAGCAGCTAGGGTGTGGCTGGAACAGGGGAGTAGCTCGGACAGAGGAGAGTCGGCCCACATGGAGACACAGAGAAGAGAGAGGCGGGTAACCCAGCCTCCGCCCAGGCCGCAGCCCCTCCCACCTCAAAGAAAGCCCGGCCTCGGCCCTGCCCCCACCTGCTGCCTCCCTCGGTAGCCACCCCTCCCTGCCCCCGGGAACGAAGCCCTCCGCCTGGGTCTCTAACTCCTGCCCTTCCCAGGAGCAGTTGCACGCACTCAAGCCTCTCCAGTCTTGATCAGTAAACTCTCCTTGACCCCCACGGCCTCGTCAGCTGGTACCCACCTCCCTTCCCTCCAAAATGTTTCAAGACTGTCATCCCCATCGATTCACCTTGCATTCACCCCCCCAAAGCCCTGAGGCCTGGCGCAGGGGCACTGCCGGTCCCTGGGCGCAGTGGTTCCCAGCTGGCACGCCCGCCTCCTCCTCAGAACTCTCCTCCTGGGCTCCGAGGTCGCCCCTTCCCAGTCTTTCTCCCCCTCTCCCCGAGGAGTTTTCGCCCAGTCTCTGCTGCCTTCTGCCCTCCTGGAGCTCCTCACGCTGCTCCTCTCCTTTTTTACCCCGCACATCCTCCCTGAGATGACATCCTTCCTTGTGACATCTCTTCTCTTGACTTCGATTCCCACCTGTCCATGGTGCCGGCCCCCAAACCTGCATGTCCAGCTGGTCTAGCCTGCACCCTGAGCTGTGTGGACACTTGCTCACACCAAACTCACGCCCAGCCAAACCCAAGCTCAACCCCTTCCCTCCCAAACTGCTACTCCTGTTTGCTCCCTTCCTCGGTGCGGGCCCCCACCTTCCAGGCCTGAGCCAGCCACCTGGAGGCATCCTGGACGCTGCCTCCTCCCTCTCTCCCCGTGTTTGATTGCTCACTAAATCTGTTTTACCTCCAAGATATGTCCTGCATCCACCTGTGTCCCTCCGTGTCCCCAGGATGCCTGGTCCAGGCCAGTACCGGCCTCCTTCCTGGCCTCTTTCCCTCCTTCAGGCCATCCCCCCACCAGAGCCAATGGAGCACTTACCACGCAAGTACCTGTCCTGTCCCCCAGCCTGAAGAGACTGTCACAGGAGCAGCCAGGCCATTCACCAGGCCAGAATGACAGACACAGATAAAACCAGCTGCAAAGTTCACGAGGTGCAGAGTTTCTCAAGGACACGCGGCTGCAGCTATAAAGTGTGGTAACAACTCCCCCAGTTTTTTGGGGGGTTTTTTGCTGAGGAAGATTGGCTCTGAGCTAACATCTTTTGCCGATCTTCCTCTTTTTTTTTCCTCCCCAAAGCCCCCAGCACATGCTTGTACATCCTAGTTGTAAGTCCTTCCAGTTCATCTTCTGTGTGGGACGCCCCCACAGCGTGGCTTGACGAGTGGTGCACAGGTCTGCGCCCAGGCTCAGGAAACGGTGAACCCTGGGCTCCCAAAGCAGAGCGTGCGAACTTAACCACTATACCACCAGGCCAGCCCACCACCCCCTCCTCTGAGTAATAATTATTTTACTCAAAAATAACTTTGAGGGGCTGGCCCCGTGGCCGAGTGGTTAAGTTCGCATGCTGCGCTGCAGGCGGCCCAGTGTTTCGTTGGTTCGAATCCTGGGCACAGACATGGCACTGCTCATCAAACCACACTGAGGCAGCGTCCCACATGCCACAACCAGAAGGACCCACAACGAAGAATATACAACTATGTACTGGGGAGTTTTGGGGAGAAAAAGGAAAAAAATAAAATCTTAAAAAAAAAAAAAAAGAACTTTGAACTCTAAGTCATAGATTCATAGAAACTTTGCTGTTGAACTTCTATCAGTAAGATGAAACTTCCCGCTCCCTCCCGGAGAAGTTGTCAACTTCGGCAGAGAAGCAGCCTGGGTGTCCAGCACCTCAGCAGAGCTCCAGATGCGTGGCTTCTGGACACGACATTCCACAGCTGTCTCGACTTGGTGGTTCCCAAGGGACCAGGGGCCGGGGCCGCTTTGCAGCTCGGACCCAATGCTGGCCCCTTCGCACATGGCCCTGCTTTGCCCTGAGCCTGTCAAAACACTGCTTCAGGGGCCCGGCCCGGTGGCGCAGCAGTTAAGTGCACATGTTCCGCTTGGGCGGCCTGGGGTTCACCGGTTCAGATCCGGGGTGCGGACATGGCACCACTTGGCACGCCGTGCTGTGGTAGGCGTCCCACATAGAAAGTAGAGGAAGATGGGCACGGATGTTAGCTCAGGGCCAGTCTTCCTCAGCAAAAAGAGGAGGATTGGCAGCAGATATTAGCTCAGGACTAATCTTCCTCAAAAAAAAATAATAATAAAAAGAAAAAAACACTACTTCAATTAAACTTCACTCAAACCCACCCTTCCCGAAAATCCTATGACAACTCTTTCCCTTTCTCAGGTGAGCAGCCCAGCTTCCCGGCACGTGGATGCCTGTTGAGCACCCACAGTGTGGCAGGTGGCAGTGACACAGCAATGATGGACCGTCCCCACTCTCAGTATTCTCGGACTTCATCATCAGTTCCCACTTGTTGAATGAGTGGGGGGACCAGGACCAAGGGAGGGAATGGTTGGGGGATGTGGGTGTGGATGAGAAGTTTGGGGAAAACAAAGGAGGAAAAAAACCCCAAGAACGGTAAGAGGCTACAGCGGGAAAACAGTAGGATAGAAAAGAAAGAAACGGGGATGTTTCCTAAACAGACTTACAAAGAACTCAGAGGCCATCTGAACGTTCTCCTTTTTTGTGTCAAGGGTCTACCGCCTTTCCCAGCTCTTCCTGCCCACCCTCCCTGCCAATCCGATTCTTCCTGGCCGTTTTCCAAGGCCAGGAGCAAGGAGAAGGGAGCCCCTGCCAGCCTGGCCTGCCTGAGGGCTGCGCCTGGCTGCTGACAGCGCCTACGGCGTGGTCCCTAGGGAGAAGTGGGTCAGAGCCCGAGGCCCGCATGCTAGGAGAAGCAGCTCTGTGAGCACAGAGTCCCGGAGCCCAGCTGCCCCCACCCTCCTGTGGGCTGGTGACTCGAGTGACCAACTTCAGCTCATTCAAGTTAGGTTTCTGCCCCTGCAGCCCAGGATGGGCAAGATTAAACCCCCTCGTGCTTCTCATGCACACAGACCTCGTGTGTATATCCCACAAACCTCGTGTGTATATTTTCAGTAACACCAGGTGGTTGCATTTTGCACAAAGAGGCGGTTTCTTGTAGGCAGAAGCTCCCCGATGGCAGGAGCAGTAGTGGCCGACCCGGGGGCAGGTGCGGGGGCAGTCAGGGGGAGCGCCTGGCCTTAGCGATTGAAACACAATAAAGCCCAGTAAATGTCGGTCTGCTTTGTGTCACCAAGATTCTAAGCAACATCAGTGATCTAATTGTGCTCCCTGAGAGAGCCTTCGATTGGTTTAAGCACTAAACCAGGGCCTGGCAGACTTTCTGGGAAAGCCCAGACAGTAAATATTTTAGCATTTCGAGCCATATGGTCTCTGTCACAACTCCTGGATTCTGCTGGCCTTGCACGAAAACAGCCACAGACAAGATGTAAACAATAGAACGTGGCCGTGTTCCGCTCTAACTTTATTTATGGACACGGAAACTTGAATTTCACATAATCACACGTCATGTAATATTATTCTTCTTTTGACTTTTTTCCAACCATTTAAAATATAAAAATCACTCTTAGCTCACTGGCTATACAAAAACAGGCCGCCGGCTGGATTTGCCCTGCCAGCCACGGTTTTGCTGGCTCCTGTTCTCAACAGTTACTACAATTACTGTTGTGTTTTAATAATATTTATATAAGCTGCAAATTTGTACATTTTTATTACATAGCCTTTAGAAACTGAGTTTATTCGGAGAACTCCCAGTGACAGATCTGGCCCCCATCACACATGGACTCAGCCCCAGGCCTTCATCTCAGAGTCAGTTGAAATCTCTGGAATTTTCTGAGCTCACTTAGGGCACAGTTTGAGTATCCAGCTCCTCCCATAGCACCTATTCCTGCGTTAAAGGAATAGATTTGACATAAACATTTCGAACACGATGATTGTAAAGACGGGCAGCCAGCACTCGTGCTGGTTCAGTGCTGTCATTCTCCATGACCACTTGGAGTGTTTGTGGTTAACAGTGTTCCACGACAGGGGCTGGCTCCGTGGCCGAGTGCTTAAGTTCACGCACTCAGCTTTGGCAGCCCAGAGTTCCCGGGTTCGGATCCTGGGCATGGACCTACGCACCGTTCATCAAGCCATGCTGTGGTGGCGTCCCACATACAAAATACAGGAAAGATTGGCACAGATGTTAGCTTATGGACAATCTTCCTCAAGCAAAAAGAGGAAGATGGACAACAGATGTTAGCTTAGGACCAATCTTCCTCACCCAAAAAAAAAAAAAAAGTGTTCAACTACAGAGCAATCTAAAAGCTACTGTTGCACTGCTCTGTGACTTTGCACATGACTGTAAAAGGGTCAAGGCCATGGAGAAGAGAGGGGATCTTGGGAGAGACCTGTTGGAAGGCTGAGTCCGTCTCCCCCAGTGAGTTGGTGGGGAGCCTGCCTCTCACCCCAGGGTGGTTGCCCGCTGGGGGCCCCAGTGGCACCTCTCTGCGAGCCCCCCACAATGTCCACATCGCACATGCAGTAACTGAGGGGCGAGGACCGCAGAGTGGAGTCTGCTCCCGGCAGGGACCATCCTGCCCCCAGCATCTGCTCAGAGGTGCGGGATCTGGGACAGGATCCAGAAGACACAGTGGGCACGGCCACCTGGGGTCATAGGGAAGGAGACTCTCCTCAGGGCCCAGCGGCGACAGGCTGCAGGGGTGTCAGGCAGCCCTGGGTGAACCGGGAGCCTCCAGGCGAAGGATGGATATTGCCCAGGGAGGGGAGAGGCAGCGGGCAAGGAGGCCTCCCAAGGATGCACAGAAGGAGCCATGAGATCAAAGTCAGCTTGAAACTAGGCCATGCCCAGGTGGCCCGAGGCCAGCTCGCCACCTGTGGGCAGCAGACGGACAGCCCCCAAGGACACCCACGTCCTAATGCCTGGACTCTGCAGATATGTGACCTCGTGCAAAAGGGACTTTGCAGGTGTGATTAAGTTAAGGATCTTGAGATGGGAGATGAGCCTGGATTATCGGGGTGGGACCGATGTCATCACAAAGGTCCTTATGAGAGGGAGGCAGGAGGGTCAGAGTCAGAGGAGGAGACGAAGGAGGGAGGGGAGGAGGGAGCGAGGGAGAGACTGGGAGACGCTGTGTGACAGGCTGGAAGACAGAGGAAGGATTCCTAGAATCAGGAAAAGGCAAGAGAAGAGATTCTCCCCCTCGAAATCCCAGAGAGAACACAGCCCTGCCAACACCTTGATTCGAGACGTCTGACCTCCAGGACCGTAAGAGGACACATTAATGTTGTCTTCAGCCGCTAAATTTGTGGTAATTTGTCCCAGCAGCAAAGGGGAAGTAATAAACTGCCATACATCAAGTCAAAACGTCCGGCCCGTCCCCACCCCTCCTCCCTCCCCTGCCCTGAGCCTGGAGGGGTCAAAACCTGGTTGTCAGATGTAGCGAATAAAGATACAGGATGCCCCACTAAATTTGAGTTTCTGATAAACAGCGAATAATATTTTAGTATAAATTGCCCCAAATATTGCACAAGACATACTTATGAAAAGAGAAATTACTCATTGTTTACCTGAAATACAAGTCTAACTGGGCATCCTGGTTTTATCTGCAACCCTAGCCAAAAATAGCAGCTGTAGAGGAAGAGGGGAGCCAAGGAGAGAAAGGCCACACTCCTCCTGAACCCCACAGCCGGCTCAGAGACTTCATGTGACATCAAGGTCCAAGCTTTCTTCTCTGGGACTGGACGTTTTTAATGAATGAATTGAGACCACCCCCCACCCCGGACCCAATTTCCTAAGAAGGGACATAAATCACAGGGAAGATCTGGGCTTTTCATCCGGGCACAGGATGGGTGGCTGCCTCCTTCCATCACCACTCAGCAAGTTCAGGGACAGCCGGAAATAAGGCTGGTTTCACGATTGCACTGCAAGGCTGGACCAGGGACGATGGGGTGGATCAGCTCAGTCTGTAGCCCAAGGTAAAAGGGCAAAAAGGTGTCAGCGGTCCCGAGGAGTCCTGTATTTGCTCTGCCTCTTCACCCTGGATTAGGAGCCACCGCAGGGCAGGAAGCAGCCACTTCCCTTCCCCGTGCGCCTGGGCTGTGACCTGCGGAGACGCCGCACAGCTAGCGCAGCCGCGTGCCCGCAAGGTGGCGCTCATGACCACTGCAAAATAATTTGCCATGGTCTTGGTTTTTCAAAAAAAATTTTTAGAGTAGTTTTAGATTTACAAGACTGTTGAGAATACGGTAGAGAGCTCCTGTGTCTCCCTCAGCCAGCCTCCCCTGTGATAAACGTCTTCCATCCGTATGGGACATTGTCACCATTGATGAACCGATATTGATCCCCGGTCTATTTATTGTCTCATCTCCCTGGGCTCTCTGGGCGGTGACACTTTCTCTGGCTCTCCTTGTTTTCGATGACCTTCACCGTTTGGAGGCGTGCTGGTCAGTGTTTGTCAGGTGCCCTTCTATGGGGGTTTGTCTGATGTTTTTCCCCCAATTATACAGGGGTGACAGGTTTGGGGGAGGGACATCCCAGACATACGTAAAGCGCCTCACCACATCATATCAAGGGTGTGTGCCATCATCGTGACTTGTCACCATTGGTGTTGACCTTGACCACCCTGTCCGGTTTCTCCGCTGTAATCGCTCTTTCTCCCCCTCCCCCCCCCCCTCCTCCCGTCCATACTGTGCTGTTTGGATCGTGTGGTTTTCAAAGGCTTGTCTTCCTTTTTTAACCATTTCCTGTCACCTTGGCCGTGAGAGCCATCCGGTTGTGAGGACTGCGGGAGTTGGGGTGAGAAGTGGGGGCAGGGGATGCTAGCCCCACGGTGTGAGAACAGAATGATGACATGAACCTCGGGGGTTTACAAAGTTGGGAGCATAAGACAATTACTTGGGGTGCTTGTCACTTCCCACCTTTCCCATTATCCAAGGAAAACCTCATCAGTGTGCTCACAGGGGTCCTAGGAAGGAGAACCCAGGAGAGAGCAGCCCGAGAAGGGTGAAGGGACGAGGTGGCCCTGCCCTGTAAGCAGCCCCAGGACGCGGCACCCCTGAGAGTGCAGCCCGGTGTCTGCACCTGGCCCCGAGCTGGCCCCACGCTGGCCACGGGAGGCACTGGAGGGACAGCCGCTGCTCGAAGAACGAGAGCTTGCTCCCTCACTGTCCGTGCCAACCTCCTTGTAGCCGTCAGCGAGATCCCACCAAGTGAGTCAGATCGGGCCTCTCGCCTGCTTCAGACCCTCCAGCGACTTCCCAGAGCCCTGGGCGGACCCCGCAGCCCCCGTTCCCTGTGCACACCACCTCCCGTTCTGGGGGCACGCCAATTCCCCAGCTCAGAGCCTTCGCACCGGCCCTTCCACTCTGCCCAGAACAAGCATCCACACTTTCTCCGCTCCCTCACCCTTCAGGCCTCTGCTCAAATTCCACCTCCCAGAGACCCTCCTGCCCGGTTTCCACCCCCACCTCTGAGGCCGAGATGAAGAAGTGGAAGCAGAGTGGGTGAAGTCCTTTGAAGACAGAACAGGGCTCCAGGACAGTTGGGGAAGTCTACCCTGACTGGGAGGCCGGCAAGACTCCAAGGCTGAGCCCTGAGGCTCAGGAGGGGTGGAGGTGGGTAGAGGGGGGTGGAGGGTTTATGCCCCCTCAGACCCCCCTCCCCCGGCTTAAATTCTGCAGCGCATCCCCGTGACTGCCTCTTGCGCCCGTGGTGACCTGGGGTGCACACCGCCTCCTTCACGGGGTATTTTGTGAACCAGCCACTCTGCCATGTTAGTTACATCCTGGTTTTGCAATAAGTGTCTCTGTGAGGTCAACCCACCCTTTCTCACCACGATAAAGCTCTGTGTTTCTGCTTTTGTGGTACGTAGGTCTTTTTCTTCTTCTGAAACCATAAAAGGTGTCAAAATCTCCCCGTTGCTAAAATCCTTTGTGCACACGCTCAGCTGGAAGCGTCTTTGCGGCTTAGCTGAGCGAGGCCGTGCAGCTGCTGGCTCACCTGTGTCTCAGCCTCGTCAAGGGATTGCCTTATATGGTGAAAAGCTGCCCCGGGCTCATAAAGGAAGTCCTCAGTTTCAAAAGAGGCTCTGTAGGGATCTTTGCAGAAGGTCTGGCCTCCGAGCCTGCAGGAGCCAACTCGCTACCTTTGTGGGAGGGACAGGGTGTCTCCAGCAACCGGAGTCAGGTGCCAAAGACACGGCGTCCAGGGGAGGGGAGATCCTATGGTTAAACCAAGAGATGCTCAGGAGTCTATTGCTTGGAGAAGACCGGCAGAGAGAGGCAGGAGGTCGTGTAAAGTTAGGAGAAGCAGACGGAACTGCTATTTTTCATCTCCAAATGGCAATACTGGTAAATGTCAGCTTCCAGTGAATTATGGCCAGGCCACAACCAAGTGCCCAACATGCAGCATCTCCCTTAACCATCACGCAGTTGGGTAGGATGAGCACCATTATTAGTCCCACTCTACAGATAAGGAAAATAGGCTCAGGGGAAGCCAGTCACTTATCTAACGTAAAATAAGGAACTTATCTACCAGACAACCAGTAAGCGGGAGAGACACAACAGGCCTCCAGGCATGCTGTCCCGGGGGACAGGGGCAGAAGCCCGTGCCGTCCCACGCAGCAGCCACGAGCCGCGTGTGGCCACCCAGCACTTGAACTGGTCCAAACTGAGATGTGCTATGAGTACAACACACAAAGTTCAGAGACTTGGCTGTATTTTTTAATTTTTTTAAGTTAAAAGATTATTTTCAACTGTAAAATATCTCAAATTTTTTAAGCTTCATTTTGAAATAATTAAATGTTCACAGGAAGTTCAAAGGCAGTACCCAGAGGCCCAAAGATGTAGTGACATCTTACATAATTATCGTGCAGTATCAAAACCAGGAAACTGCATGTGTGTGTGTGATAACTCCGTGTGCTTTCGTCACACGTGTGGATCCGTGTAACCACCACCACAGTCCAAGAACAGAACCAGCCCTCACCACAGGCATCTCCCTCCTGCCACCTCTTCATAATTTTAAAAGAGAGATGACATGTTGAAATAATATCTTGGCTATCTGAGGTTAATAAAATGTAGTATTGAGATTAATGTCACCCATTTCTTTGCCCTTTATAAGATTGAGAGTCATGTTTGGGGCTTTCCTCCTGTTCCCGCTGGACTGCCCTGGCCTGGAAGTGCAGCCCTGGCTCGGCCTTTGACACAGGTCGCCTGACCTCCTGGAGCCTGGCTCCTCCGGAGTAGACGGGGCCTTCAGAGTCAGTGTGCAATTGTTCGTCCATTCAGCGCAGCTATTGAGTGCCTGCTGTGTGCTGGGCATTGTGCTAAGGGCTAGGGTGCAGAAGCAAAGACTGCTGCTCAGAAACCTCAGTTGTCCGTGCTCCCAGAGCAGGGAAACCCGGCAGGGGACCCCAGAATCCTGCCCCCTTCCCAAGACCTCCCCGAACCCACTCAGGGGCACACGGAAGGAAGGGACGGTGGCAGAAAAATTTAAAAAGTGCTGACACACGGAAGATGCTGATGCCTACAGCCATTGCTCCCAGTTAGAGAACTTGGGAGCCGGCCCTGGGACCTAACGTCCAGTTCATAAGTGTCCCCCATCCCCATCGTTCTGTCTGTCCTTCTGTCCATCTGTCTTTCCATCCATCCCAGAGGTACAGAAGGCTTTTTTAACATTTTTTATTAGGAAAATTTTCTAACAGAAGGAAAAGCAGACTAATAAAACCAACCCTCTTGTACCCACCACATAGATTTAATCAGTGTTAACATTTTTGCCATATTTCCTATTCATGGGACTATTTGGGGAAAAAAAAGATAGTCATCCTGACCTGTCAGCCTTACATCTGTCCGTCTGCATCTCTTGGTTAAAAAAAAGGCACTTTCTTACCCAACCACAATACCATTAACAGTCATTTTTTTATATAATCTGATCCTCAATCTCGGGCCTCTGGTTGGAAATGAGTCGCAGGCCTTTCCCAGACCCACTGAATCAGAGTCTGTGCCTCCTCAAGGTCCCAGAGTAGTTCAGGCTCACATCACAGTCTGAGAAGCAAACATTATACCCAGTCTGTTTGGGGTTGAATTCTGTCCCCCAAAATTCGAATGTTGAAGACCTAAACCCCAGGACCTCAGGACGTGACCTTATTTGGAAACAGGGCCATTGCAGACATCGTCGGTTCAGATGAGGTCATACGGGAGGAGGGCAGGCCCTAACCTGGTGTGACCGGGGTCCTTATTGTAAAATTTGGACATAGAGACACATGTGCATGGAGAGAGGACGATGTGAAAAGACAGAGAGAAGGCAGCCGTCTGCAAGCCAAGGAGAGAGGCCTGGAACGCGTCCCTCCCTCACAGCCCTCAGAGGGACCAGCCTGGCCGAGAGCCACCTTGGTTTTGGATGTCAGGCCTCCCGAGCTGGGAGAACACGTCTGTTATTGTCATCCACCCAGGTTGCGGTCCTGTGCCATGTCAGCCCCAGGATACTCATGCCCACAGCCTGCGCTCAGGCTCCCCCCAAAGCTGAGCCCACCCTGAAAGGTTCTGATGTAACCGGGCTGGGGTGGAGCTTAGGCGCCGATGCTCGTGACATTCCCGTGGGATTCTCGGCTGAGCACCGGTGGATCCCTGCTCCACTCTCCTGGTTAGCTGGGAAACAGCAGGCCGGGTGAAACCCCAGTGCTGCCTGGCGCTTTGTGGGGAAGGGCTGTAAGCTGTCCGGGGAGAGAAACACCAGCACTAGAGTGGGAACCCTCCAAGCTGTGGTCTTCAACGTGGAGTCCTGGACCAGCAGCGCCAGCATCCCTTGGGAGCTTTCGAGAAATACAGATGCTCGAGCCCCAGGCGGGCCTCTTGAATCAGAGACTGTGGGGTGGGGCCCTCCTGGCAATTCCGATGCCCGCTCAAGTGTGGGAACCAGAGCCTTAAAGGGGTGTGGGCCGCAAGCGCCCCGTGCATCTCATAGCCTCCATCCGTACCAGCCCACAGGGATTTTAAAAACGATTAGCTGTCTTTATGATGAGTTGTAAAGAAGCAAAATCCACTTGCATAGCCAAGCTTATGCCGGGTGTTTCCTTCCTGGACCTCCCAGCTAGCATCTGCATCCGACTGCCGTCCCCACACAGTCACTTTGTTAATCCACTTGTTTGTTGAAACATTAATAGAGGAACACAGTAACGACCTCAAACAGTCCCGAGAGGATTTAATGACAAGAGAATCTCTCCATCGCAGTCCGAGTCCTGCTCCCCAGAGGCGGCCACGGCCAGAACTCTTGTGGATTTTCCCAGAGCTCTTCTCTAAATCCATACTCAAGTCCACGAACATCCCTTGAACACGCACACCAGAAGCCGACCACAGCTTTACACAGTGTCTTTTTCCTGCACTTAGCAACATATCATGGAGCTCACACAGACCTCTGTTTTCGTAACCTGCTTGTCTGACTGTGTGTGATTAATTGAGCAAACCCCTACGGCTGAGTGCTTCATGTGCTTCTCATCTTTTGCTTTTACGTGCAACAATCCTTGTGCATATATATCCTTACACAAATGGCCCAACGTTGGGGTTTCCAGATGTGTGAATTTCACAGGCCAATTAAAGTATCAAGGGGCTGGGGCCGGCCTGGCGGCACAGCGGTTAACTGCACACATTCGCTTCGGCAGCCCAGAGTTCACCGGTTCGGATCCCGGGTGCGGACATGGCACCACTTGGCAAGCCATGCTGTGGTAGGCGTCCCACATATAAAGTAGAGGAAAATGGGCATGGATGTTAGCTCAGGGCCAGTCTTCCTCAGCAAAAAGAGGAGGATTGGTGGCAGATGTTAGCTCAGGGCTAATCTTCCACAAAAAAAAGTTAATAAAAAAATATATATATCATTTAAAATATCAAGGGGCTGATCCAAAGCTGCCTATTTATTTTAACAACTAAGGATAGTAAAAAAAAACAATAATGCCATTTATCATCTATTTTGTAAAGTAAAATAAATTAACACCTAAATCTTAGAAAGACAAGATTTTTTAAAAAGCAATAAATTAAACGCCTTGTCTTGTAGAACACTCGAGTTTCTTATGGTATTACAGATCTGCGATGACTGGTTTTCAACAAGATTCTTCGAAGGATGAAGGGAGCTGGGATTATACACATGCACTCGCCCCGCCCTCCAAAATCCCAAGGGTGTTGTTTTGTAGCGGGCCTCCGCCAGCTTCTCCCCATTCTGCTTTTAATGACACCGCCCTGCGGTCCCAGGTGTTCCCCGTGAAGAGCGAGCGCTTCCATTCTCGTTAGGTAGGGCGACTGATTTGCTAGAAGGTAATTCCAAGCAGGTGCCTAATGAGATTAACGCGGCAACTGGACAGCTGCTTCACTTTCAAAGAAATCTGTTAGCAGGTGCTCGTGGGCTCAGCTCTATTAAAAGCCAATTGCTCTGTAATTCAATTGCGTGGCAGCCTCTATTATCCAGGAGTCCAAATGCCTGGAAAGCAGGACGGCCCCTGCCTGCGGTCTGGCCCTGCCCCACTTCCCCAAGAGTGCCTGGTCTCTCATCCCTTCTGCGTATTTGCAGATGGCTCCTGCAGATGGCTCCTAAACTGAGCCTTGCGGAGGCCCTGTCTGAGGACGACGGCTTTGGCATCCCCCGGGAGCCAGAACCCACATTTGCACCAGGTGATTCACAGGCACGTTACAATCTGAGAAGGCCTGGCCTAAATAGAGCTAGCCCGAGACCCAGTGGCGGGGTGGGTGGGCAATGTGTTGTCAGACCGCTGGGTGGGGACCCGACTCTGCCAGATCTGCTTGTGGACATTGAATAAGAGGCTTGGCTCTCTGGGCCTCAGTTTGCTCACGTGTAAAGTGGGAGTAAGAATGGGAGGTGCCTCCAGGAGCTGTTTTGAGGATTAAATACACGAATGAACTGTAAGGCTCTCTCACAGGGCCTGGCACAGGAGAGGTGCTCCAACAGTGTGGGTGCTTTCTTCCCTGCCCCGATGAGAAAGGGACTCCGGGGCCACTGTCTCCCCAGCTCTGACCATCCCAGAAACCCACAGGGCCCTGTGGGCTCTAAATTCAGCGCTTGTCAGGCTGTCCTGGGGCAGTGGTCAAGGTGAGGTTCCAGGACTCGGTCCCAGAGAGTCTGTAGGTCAGGAGTGGTGCCCAGATGTTTGCACTCTTCCCTCTGCCTCCCAGGTGACCATGACACACGTGGTCCAGGGAGCACGCACAGAGAAACCATCCAGAGCCCTCGCTGCTCAGAGTGTGGTCTGCGGACCAGCAGCATCCCCTGGAGCCTGTTAGAAATGCGGGATGTCAGGCCTGCCCCGGACTGTCAGCCCAGGATCTGCATTTTAACCAGCTCCCCGGGAGACCAGGCATCGACCTAGGACTCAGTGCAGGCAAAACGCGGGCACACAGGAAGTGCGTGTGGCCTCTCAGGCTCAGCCTCCCAGCCCCCTCTTCTTCCGAGGACAAGGCTTAGCTGTCATCCTCCAATGTTGAAGCTTGATTTTTCTGGAAAGGGTCTCATACTATTTCCTGGCACTGCTGTAACAAAGTACCACAAACTGAGTGGCTCAAAACGACAGACATGTATTCTCTCACAGTCCCAGAGGTCAGTGTCCAAACTCAGGTTCCCTCTGGGGACTCCAAGTGAGAATTGGCTCCAGGCCTCTCCCCCAGCTTCTGGTGGCGGCCAGCGACCCTCGGCGTCAGGACTTGTCGACGCATCACCCCCCTCTGCTCCATCGTCACACGGCCTTCCCTGTGTCCGTGACTTCTCCTCTTCTGTCTCTTATAAGCACATCAGACATCAGATTGAGGGCCCACCCTAATCCAGGATGATCTCCTCTCGAGATCCTTAATTACATCTGCAAAGACTATTTCCAAGGCAGGTCACATGCACAGGCACCAGGAGTGAGGGCTTGGACGCATCTGTTTGGGGGGGCCACCTTTCCACCCACCACAGGTCTACTTTGTGGCTTACACCTTTCAGTGTTTAAGTCGCTCTTCTCTGAGGGGCTTTACGTTTGTTAAATCTCTCATGTGGGCGGGAGAAAGGCCATGTCCTTTAAGAGATTTCAGTCCTCCGTAAGCTGGGGGGGGAGGCCTCATTCCGGTGACAGGTGCTGACGATCTCAATTACAGCACCACCAGCGGCTTTTGACACCCACCAGGGGCCAGAGAGGGGCAGCCAGGTGGCCATCAGGCCTGGCACCTCCACTGGGGGGTGGGGATGTGGCCTTGAGGTGTGGCCCCACCCACCAGCCTACAAATGTCATGCAAGAAACTGGGGCACCAACGCCCAGGGGAGGCCACCAGGGAAGGATCCGGCCCCAGATAAAAGGATGTTTATCTGGTGGTGCTTCTAGAAACATCTAACACCCGCCAATAAAGGATCCCGGTGTGAGTTTAATGAGACCCCTGAATGGGAGTGTCCAAGTCCTTGGTGCCCAGCACTGGAGGTCCCCGGAGCTGGGACACAGGCACGGACACACACACTTGGACAGCACAGGCTGTTGGAGGCAATAGGAACGATCAAACTGCCCATCACTCTTGGTGTGGACGGGAGGCTCTCAGCCTGCTGCACGTGGGAATCTCGTTGGGAACTCACACAAGTCCTGGTGCCCAGCTGCTCCCAGACCAATGGGTCAGCAGCTCTGGGAGGCAGGCCTCAGCCACCCAGGGGATCCAACGCACAGCAGCACTGAGAAGCGCGAGCGTGTGACCGCAAGCTTTTGCCACACCGACTGGGGCTTTGTGGGAAGATACGGGGCCTTGTGGCAGCCAGGGGCGTCTTGAGAACCCGCAGGTGGAGGCAGTGGCCCACATGGCAGCCTGTCTGAAACCATGCTTCTGCTTCCATCCCATGGGGCCCCCGGGCCGTCATCCTGGGACCCTCCTTGCCTTCTACCCCTCACTCCCGCGGAGGACTTCTGCCACCAGAACCCGCCCCCTTTGGGGCTGCTCTGTCCCTCCTCTCGAGTTTGTGGCCGCCGTGGGGGTGCACTGCTCAGACCTCCCTCCTTTCTGTCCCCAGACAACAGTGGAGCAGGGCGGGGCTGCCAGAGCAGGCCATGCCGGCCCCAAGCCGGCTCCTCCAAAGGGTCATCTTCGCGCCGGGGCTCCCTGTCAGCTGGCCAAGACTTCCTGCTTGTTGCCCTGCAGGCTGAGCCTCTTTCTGCCCAACCCGCCTTCCTTCTGCTTCTCCTTTCTCGGGTGTCACATCCACACTGTGGGCTGAAGCATCTCCCACCGCCTGCTCGGTCTCCCTCTCGTCCATCACAGGCATCATACCCAATAAGTCTCTTGCACATCTAATTCCAGCTGGGCCTCTGCTGCCGGTGGGACCTGAACTAGCTCAGGACTCAGCAGTGGGCGTGTCCCCGTATACAGGAATGGGGTTCAGGAGACGTGGCTGGCCACAACATAAGTGTCCTCTGTGCTCGGACCTCTCCCCAAAGTCCCACCCCAAGCAGCAGCTGACCCAACCTCGCTCTCCCTAACAGCCCTTGCCCCTCCTCTCTCCCCCCTTCCCTCGCCTTTAAGGTCTCTTCTCTTTGCTGCATGTTTTCACTGTGTCTTTGTCATGTAACTATAACCCATTCCCCTGACCAAAACTATAAAGATCGGAGAGCGTGTCAGTCAACCCATCTGTCCATCAACCCCGCTTAGACGGGCAGAGAGGGACATGCATTGTTAATATTTTTTCCCTGTCCCATGGACCCCAACTTAATGATTATAACAGCTTAATAAGTTGCTTCTTGCTTCCCTTACTTGTATGTAAAGATGAAAGGCCAGAGAATTCCTGACCATTTGCAGGGAAGATCGTAAGGAAGGCCCCTCCTGACCAGCAGGTGGCCCCCAGGCCATGCTTTCAGGAGCTGTGCCTTAGAGGTGCCCCATTCCACCATTAGCCCTGGCCCCATCAACCCCTTTCTGGAGCCGGTCCTTGGAAACAAGACGGCAGCAGCAGGTGGGCAGGCCCCCGCCGCAGCCTGTGTGCAGAGGAGCATCTCCACGCCACGTGGCGGGAGGGTCCCTCCTGTGCTGCCATCCGCCCGCTCCTCCTCACCTCCCTGCAGCCTCCACAGCTCCGCTTCCATCCTTTGTTCGGCCGCGCCAGCCAACCTAAGAGCATAAGCAGATTCTGCGCAAATCCCCCTCACAAAGCACAATCCACCCTCGGCCAGTGCAGCCAAGACACCACCCAAGACGGTCCCTGATCCACGAGGAAGGGGGACTTTCCTCCAGCTCAGGCAAGTCATGTGACACCCCGGAACAGGGCCCCGGTATGTTTGTGATGGAGAGCACGGCCCTTGGAGAAGCACAGGCATATTGTTTTCTCTGTCGGGACCGAGAGCTCCCGACGCTCCTTCAATGCCGCCCCAGCCCCACTGTGGACAACACAGTTCCAGCCCCTCAGCGGCCCACGGTGGGAAACAGGAAAAGACAGTGAGGCTGTGTTATTAACGACTCCTCGGGCTTCTAATAGCGGCCTGTGCCGAGCTCAGAGAAACACGATCGCTGCCCTGATGTTCGATTGGCCTGTGTGGATCTTAGATTAATTGGCTGTAAAGAAGAGACTCAGGTTCAGCCACTTGAGCCAGGATTTCACTGAATGCTCACGGGAATCTCGTGAAGAAGGACCACAGCTGATTTCACACACATGTGAATTGGGGCTCAGAAAGATCCAGTAACTTTCCCCAAGTGACACAGCCAGTAAGGTCAGGGCCGAGGCTGGAGCTGGGGTCTCCTAGTTCTAAGCAGAGCGGACTGCTTGTCTGGCCACCCAGGAACCGATTAAAAGAACTTTCTAACCAAAGTCTGTTCCTTGAGCAAATATGGTTTGTTGTTATTTGAAAATACCAAGCACACAAGTTGCGCTTGCTCTGTGCCAGGCGCTGTTCTGAGCCCCTCCCGGAGTTGATTCACTTAATCATCTCCACAGTTCTGTGAGGCAGGTTCAGGCATCATCCAAGCTTACACTTGAGGAAACCGAGGCGCTGGGGGTTAACTGACTTGCTGGAAATCACACAAGAATGTCTGAGCTGGGATTTTCACTCAGGCATTTGATTCTGGAGTCGCTGAACTTCACCACTGCCCCCTGCTACAGAGAAAAGAAAGGAAACGCAGAAAGGAGAAGTGCGTTTGGCTCATAAACAGGATCAAAACTCACTGAATTTAAGGGCAAAAATCCCCTTGGCCTGTTTCTTGGAACAGCTCATTGTGATGCGCCCACCATCAGCCAGAGACAGCAGAGGCTCCAGGTGAAGACAAAGAGCCACGCTCTGCAGATCCACTAGCTGTGCGACACGGGCCAGTTCTTCAGTTTCCCGTCTGTAAAGTGGGGGTGGCAATGCCTACCTCACATTCCAGGCATCAAACGAGTGGAGCTCCCAGAACCGCGCCTGGCTCCTCTTGAGTGGGGAACAAAGGTCACCCTTTGCTATTCCTGTTTTTCTGCTCAATTCCACACTCCCACCACCACCACCACCACCAGCACCATCACCTCACTGCTCTCTGAAAGTCGAGTGAATTTGCAGGAATAATGCAGCCACCCAGGCTAACTTAATGACATCCGAGTGTGGGCCACATGGGCTTATGATTTATGACTATGACTTTTAAAAAGTCATAAAGGGGTCACACCCATGTCTATGGGTAATTTCTCCCATTTCAACACCAAAGCCCAGGACATGAACTCCCTCAAGGGGAATCCAGCGTCAGCTCCTCCCTGTGCTGACACGAGTTTTAAGTTTCAGGAGCTGGAGACTGAAGGGACCTATGGAGATCCTATCTCACTTACTCATTGGTTCATTCATTCATTCAGCAAATGTCCCTGGAGTGTCTGCTATATGCTAAGTACTGGCAGACAGTGGACATAGTTACTGACTCCTGGAACGTTCTAAGTCGACAAATACCAGCAAACAACATATCATGCACATAATCATTTAATTGCCAGCGCTGTGAAGGAAAATGCAACAGGGCCAGGACACGGTGTCACAGAAGGATGGGACCTGGTCAGGGAGGAAGTGGGAGTTAAGCTGAGACCTGAGAGATGCGTAGGAGGACATGGACGGGAGGGAGAGAGGAGGAATCAGTCCAGGCTACAGGAAGGCCCAGGGAAGGAGAGTGGGCTGAGTCTGGGGAATCGAAAGGAAACCAGTGGTAGTCGAGCAGAGCAGGCCAGGAGAGGCAGCCACAGATGTGAACAGCTGGCTCATGAGAGGCCTTTAGGACCACATTCTCAGAGCAATGGGAAGTGATTAAAAGCTTTCAACAGGACTGACATGCTAAGATTTGGGTTTCAAAAAGATCACCCTGGCAGCTGTATGGACAACAGATGGGAAGAGTGGAAAGCAGTGAGGAGGTGAAGGATGGCAGGGCTTGGACCAGAGTCATGAAAATGGAAGTGAGCTGCTTTTATGAAATCGACAGGACGTGGTGATGAGCAGGACATAGGGTGAAGGAATGGGGTCACGGATGCCTCCTGGGATTCTGGTATGTACACCTGGGAATGAGCTGGAGTCTTTCACTGAGGACAATGATGGGAACAAGCTGTGGAACAGACATTTTGCTGATTCTCCAACAGTCTTCACATAATATGCAGCCAAAGCCGCATAAAGTAACATTTTCATAGTCTCTGCATTTTATGTAAACCATCGAAATAGGGAGACAGTTGCCATGCTTCAGCATGGGGTGGTCATTCAGGGCTTGTTCAGGACTATATTATGAAGCTCCTGGAGGTCTTTTTATTTGGAAAAAAGGACTCCAGCTTGGGCTGCTGACACTTCCAGCCCAACTGCTATACCTTCAGCTCTTGGCATAAGAAAGGAAGCCTTTTTCTTTTCCCAAAGCTTCTGTCCTAATCAGCAGGGTTATTATAGGAAACAGGAATGTGCATTATTTTTTTCAATGTTTGGATAACTCTGGGAAAGTTACCATTACTTGCCCCACTTTACAGTTACGGAAACCAAGGCTCAGAGATGGTAACTCTCTGGCCTGAGAGCACGCATCTAGTAAGCAGCAGATCTGTGATTCAAGGACATGCTGGTTATTCTCCAGATCCGCTCTCTGCCCTTCTCCTCTGTCCCAGGCCCAGGAAGCCGATCTCCATGCCCTTGTGCCTCTCCTGGTTTGGCCACTGGGAAGCACCAGCAGGAGATGAGAGCCTGGAAGGAGAGAGAGGCCAGGGTATTTATCACGCTCCCTACAGCTCCATCCACACTGGGCTTGCTTTTGGCAGTGGCTTCATTCTTTAGCCATGGCCACGGCTGCTGTTGGTCAGCATCTCTGTGATGCTGCCACGCTGGTAGAGTCCAGTGAAAGCCTTCTCTCACCTTCCCCGCTCAGCGTCCCTGCAGTGGCTCCCTGCTGTGGCTTCTGGGTGTCTTGCCATCCTGGTCTGGTTCCCTCCACTGCCCAAACCTCTGTCCAGAGCCCCTTAAAATGACACCCCCTTTGAGGAACACTTTGGGAACACCACCCTTTCCTGCCAATACCGACTCAAACAAATGCAGCTCACCTGCACACAACACTGCTTCATGACCCCCATTGTACCCCGAGTCTGCAAAATGCCCCCGCACCCATCCTCACCCACACACTCTGGGTCTACCATCAAAGCTTCACTGCATCCGCCCCCTTCCTATTCCCGCCCCTATTCCAGGACTGTATGACCTCCCACCCGAATTGCTTCAATAAGTTCCCGATCTGCACCCCTCTTCCATCCTCTTTGCATCAGATCCACGCTGCCCAATGCTGTCTGATTTATCTTCTTGTCATATGTCAACCAGAATGTCACCTGGCCACTGAGAAACCTTTAGCAGTACAAGAGAAAGAGCACGGTCTTTGGAGGCAGACACATCTGGGTTTCCTCACTGAACCTCTGTCTCCTCCTCTGTGCCATGGGCCCCGTAAGAGTTGCCTACCTTCTTGTCTTTCCAAGTGTGGTCATGGACCAGCAGCATCAGTGTGGTCTGAGGTTCTGTTAGACACATAGAATCTCAGCCCCCGCCCCCAGACCCGCTGAATCGGAATCCACATTTTCACAAGCTCCTCCGGGCGATTCGTGTGTACAGTAAATTTTGAAAAGCCCTGCCCTGCCTCAGCGGATTCTGGTTTGGAGGAAAGAAAAAGTCAATTTCCTGCTGGATTACTGACTGAGAGCAAGGATAGTGCCCTTCCTCGTCCTTCTTTTCTGCGGTAAGGAGGTAAAAGTCTGCCCTCCTCCAACGCTGGATCACGCCGCACCTGAGGGGCTAGCAGTTAGCACAGCACCTGCGCCCCTTACGCATAATCTCCTTTCCTCCTCGCAGTGCCCCTCTGAAGAAGAAACCATTGTCCCCATGGTACCAACGGGGAAACAGATGCTCAGGGAGGCCCTATGACTTGCCCAAGGTCGCTTTGCTCGAGGCAGGTGGGGGACCACGCCCGTCTGAGGCCCCCGCCCTTGTCTGACCTGCCATGCTTGCCCCCCTCTCTCAGCCTGCACCGCCGTGTGGGATCCTAGGTTTGGGGTCCTGCGTTTCTAAGAGCCACACCTGCTCCCGCTCTTATCCGTTTGCTCGTCCATCCACGACTTCCACAGGGGGAGGCAGCATCGTCCTTCGGACAAATTCTGAGTTCCCCTCCAGGGCCAGTCTGGAAACTCCTGACAAACACGTCCACTGAGCAGACAGGCCAGAACCTGAACAAAGAAACACAGAAATGTTACCGACTTGCAAATTTATGGGCAATCCAGGCTGCCAGATTTGCATTTTTGGCCAACTGTCCTTTTGCTCACTCTGCTGAAATCACTCCATTCCGGCTCCCTCATTCATGAGTGTAACCAGGAGGGCCGTCGGGACAGAGAGTGTGATGAAAGCAGTGACCTTTCCGGAACAGAATGGCCAGTGGCCCCAGCATTCCTGCGAGGAATGCCCCATTAGCAGCTGAGGGCCTTGGTGCTGTTTCTGGAAGCACCTTCTTCGGCAGCTGAAAATCTCATCTTTGTATCTGGCAGTTCTGGTTCTTCATTGCACGCACATTCGGTTCCCTCCCGGGGGCGAGGCCTTCCTCCGGGACACCCCAGCCGTTTCCTGCCTGCCGCCAGCGGCTGAGGAGAGGTGGGGGTGAGTTCTGACAATCTCGTCATCGGGAGGGATGTTGGGGCCCTGGGGGCTGGGAGCAGGAAGGAAGCCACACAGCTGAGCAGCTGCCAGAAACTGTCGCTGCCGATACTGCGCAAAGAGCATGATCTTACTCCTGAAATAACGTCATGGCTGTGATTCATTCGACAAAATTTTAAAGCATATTTATTGTTCCTTATGAAAGTATTATAACTACCTTCCAGAAATGAAAAGCAAGAAATTACACACACACACACACACACTCACAGACACACTCATTGTGTCAGGGGTCCCCAAGACCACCCCCATGTTCAGAGATTCCCTGGAAGGACTCATGGTTTTCAACATCTAGCTGTATCCGTGGCAAAGAGCGATTTCAGCCGTGGAGTCAGACACACCACTGCATCATAAGGGGAAAACCCACAGTGGGACGCAGCCGTCTGCAGGGCGCGAAACAGGCCCTCACCAGGAACCGAACCTGCCGGCACCTTTATCTCGTGCTTCCAGCCTCCAGAACTCTGAGAAGTAAATGTCTGTTGTTGAAAGCCCCGCGTCTGTGGTATTTCCTTACAGCAGCCTGAGCTGACTGAGACATGGAGTCTAGAAGAATCCGTACCCAGGCTTCCTGATGCTCCCTCTCCCAGGAAGGTGACACAGAGCACTCTCCTCCTGCAGCAGTGTCCCCGCCCCAGGCAGCCCGTGGGAGACTCCGTGCCCAAGGGTTTCCCTGGGGCTGGTCATGCAGGCATCCTCTGCCTGGCACGGACCAAAACACCAGATTCCCACAAAAAAAGCAAGGGTTCCGCATAAGCCGTACTGTTGTACAAACACACCAGGCACAGTGACGCGTCCTTGTCAGCTAGGGAATGCACAGAACGGGTCCAGTGCCCGGTTCCTGGACGCCACCCGTGAGCCAAGACGTAAGCAGGCCTTTCTAAGGAGAGCGTCTCCAGCCTGCCACGTCACCTCGGTTCTGCACCTCCACACACAAGCATAACACCACCGCTGCGAGCACTTCTACTCATTGCCATCTTCTCCACCCCGGGCAAGACTCTACAATGGTTGACCCAGGAAACCCGGAAAAGAAGTAGTGTCTGCTAGGAACCCGTATGGAAGAACAACGACAGCAACGATAATAATAATCTGCCTCGCCACATGCCAGGTAACTCTACATTATCTCCTTTAATCCTCACGGCAACCTTGTGGGACAGGAAATATTATGATTCCCATTTTACAGCTGAGGAAAACTGAGGTTCAGAGAGGTTACGTGACTTGCCAAGGTCACACAGCCCTTAAGTGGAGATGCTGTGATTCGAATCCAGACCTGTCTTCCACTAAGCCTGATCTCCAACCATTGCACTGGGAACGTCACGCCAGCTCACCTATTTCCTTTTCCGCCGGAATTCAGACAGTAAATCGGGAAAATGCAACAGACACGGTGAGGCTGGAGGTGAAAGAGATCTCTCACAACTTCCTGGACATTTAATCCACTCAGGTGGATTCCAAGTTGTTGCAGGACGGCCCTCAATGGGAACTGACTGATTCGTGGGCAGGACTGATGACCACTCGAGGGGGTGACACATCACAGGACTGTGGATGCAGCGTGGTCCTAGTCGGCTGATCCCCTGACCCCCTCGCACCCCGTCAGCAGCGGGCACAGTGCCTGGGATGTGTTGTGCGCCCCAGGCAGCAGAGACGAGCTGGCTAAGGGAGGCCCCGTGACGGACACTGCCGACCTCTCCTGTCTGCTCCGAGCCCCAGGCTCGGGGCCACATGCAGGTGGGCCTCATCCAATCGGAAGAGCAAGGCGCGATAGTTCTTATGTTAACTGGAGATTTTACAAGGATCGGGTGGGAACATCAGAACCCACAGTGGAGAATAAGAACAGGACGCAGTCAGTTCCACGGTTAACTAAACGTAGCAATGGACACCAAAGGGCAGGTGTGCAGATATGCCCGGAGGGGCGCGGTGGTCTTCTGCAGCCCCCAGGCCCACGCCCCATACTGCTGATGGGCCGAGAGGAAGCTCTCGCTCTGCTCGGATCTGGTCCAGGCTCCCCTTCTCAGCTGTCATGCTCTTGTGCTAGTCCCCTCCGGGCTCTCGGGCTGCCCGGCCCTGCCCTGGGTGTGCCTTTTCTCTCATTTTAGTTAGTCATCCTGGACATTTTCTGTCCTCTACGTTTCCTTGGCCTGTGGCCACCCACTTTGATGCAATTCTAGAAAGAATTTTGAAATGCCTTTCCTTCCACTGGGGCGACCACCTTGCCAACAGAGTCTGTCTGTCTTGCTCAAAGTTCTTTGGGTTGCAGATAACACAAACCCAGGGCCGGCTCCGTGAGCACACAACCTGCCCAGTGGCAGAGGGCCCCGGCTTAGGAGGGGTCCCCACTTGGTTTCATGCTCTGCAGTTGCCACCTTAAAATTCTTAAAGGTGTTTGAAAAAGGGAACCCCCAGTTTCCTTTTGGGGCCAAGCCCCACACTGCATGTAGCTGGTCCTGCATAAAGCCATTCTGGAAATCTGAATTACCAAAGGAGACAACTGGAAGGACAAGCGGGCGCCTCAGAGAACCCAGAGGCAAGGTTGCGATGGGGCCTCACAGAGCTGGAAGCAGGGCCTGGGGAACCTGAAGGAGCCCAGGAGGCCCCTCTCCTCCCCCCCCCCCCCCCCCCCCCCCCCCCCCCCAGCTCTCACTTCTGCCCCCTGCCTTATTCTCCCTCTGAGCGAGACAACACGCTGCCGGCCCCTCCAAGATTCCCTCTCCTCTGTTCAGGGATCCTTCCTGGCAGCGACTTCACCGGACGGAGATCAGTGCTGGCCAAGGGGGCAGGCCCCACGGGACCGACCCGGCTTCCCTCTGTTCGGGAAGCAGGAAACAGAGTCAGCTGTTGGCAGAGAGCGCCTTCCCGGGGAACACAGACCATGGCCCCCGGCCGCCAAGGCCCAGGATTTACGGCCTCGTCATCTCAGGCTCGCTCTCCCAGGAGCTGCCCTGCCGGGAATGAGGTCCACCGACGCGTGGGTGATGGATTAGGTGACCTTCGACCTTCAGTCCATTTCCAGCTGCGCTATTGATTCGGGGAAAAGCCTATGGCTTCTTTGTCATTTTCTTTCTCCTCCTGTTTAAAAACCAACCAACCAAAATAAACAGAACTTCACAAGGCGGCTGGGAGGGCAAACAATATACATATCTGTGAAGACGGCTGGTCTGGAAAGACGCTTCTCTCACACACACACACACACACACACACACACAACAGAATGAGCATTTTCTGACTCTGTAAGCAAGCTATATATCTTTGGCCCTTCATGGTCCGACCCTCAGTAGCTCCCTGCAAAGCATCCTCTGGGGGCAGTCGGAGTTCTGTGTGGGGCCCTCAGCAGCCTCACCAAAGGCAGTTGATTAGATGCTGGGAGATAAATCTTCTTCGCTTCCTTCCTCTCCGAGATGATTACGAGGAAAGTGCTCCCACAGCCCCGCCTGGAACAAAGGCCCAGTGTCCGGCGGGACACCCCGCCCCCGACCTCTCATGCATTATGAATCAAGACCTCATGATCGTTTCATAAAGCTTTCCATGCTCTGAAACGGCCGCTGCCCCTCCTCGGGCTGCACGCTGCAGAAACCCCCTGGGCCCCTGCAGGCTGCTATCCCCCTGCTGTCCCCACGCCAGCCCCAGGGGACTGCCAGCCCCCAGCCACAAATGCCAGCCAGGCCTTCTGTGGATGCCACCCTGCCTGACGCCCGTGCCTGTCGGGTCCCTTCTCCACAGGGCTCTCCCGCTTCCCTGTCATGATCTCGGCCTGTCTGAGGGGGCCTGACCTGCAGCGGGGCTGGGGACCTTCAGGGGGTAATGAACACAGGCTTTAGGGTGGGCCCAGAAGCCTTCAAATTCACCCAGCACCCACTCCCCAGCGAGCCCTGGGAGGGCTGCTTCCAAGCTCCCTGCCTCTCCGCCTCCTTGTCTGCAAGAGGGACGTGACGACAATAAGGCGATTTCACAGGGGAGGTGAGAGGTTAACTGTGATCTCTGTGTAAAGTGCTTGGCAGAGGGCCTGGGCCACAGCGAGTGTGGGATCAGCTCTAGCCGGGTCTGTCTGTCTGTCTGTCTGTCTCTGTCTCACTCTGTCATGGTGTGTTTTTATTTTGTTATTTAACCACATGCTCCCATAGGCACAGGATACTCATGGGACGATGCTCATGGGGACCAGCAGTGGTTACCGTGGGGGGCAAGGGAGCAAGTGGCTGAAAATGCATTCTGGGAGGTAAGGAGGTAGCAGCAGGTGGGACCACCAAGCCCCTGGCACACGCTGCGTTGTCCCACCGCACTTCACTTCCAAAACACAAAAGCAAAGATAAAATTATCCAGAAGGTCCAGAAGGCCACTGCAGAGCGTTAATTCCCAGGCACAGGCCCGTGTGAGCACGAGGCCGTTCACCCGTGAGGCCAGCCCTGACTGCAGCTGGCGCTTCGATTTACCTGTCACCCTGATTCTCTGATTCGAGAAAGCCGCTCATTGAATATACATCTTCTACCCATTTGGGAGTATCTACCAGAGCTGAACACAGACACACGCCACAAGCCAGCAATTCCACTCCTCGGTGTACACCCAACAGGGCTGTGGGCACGTGCAAGAACTTGTACCAGAATGTTCTTAGCAATATTACTCACATTGGAAATGACCCAATGCCCACCAACAGTAGAATGGCTGGACAAAGGGGGCCCACGCATGTGATGGAAAACCACACAGAAGAAAGCTGGCTCACAGGTCCACACGACAACAAGGCTGGATCCCACGAATGCAACGCCGAGGGAGAGAAGCCAGACACAAACGAGCTCACGCATGTGGTTCCAAGCATAAAGGCAGGACGACGAATCTGTGCTGTTAGTGGTCAGGATAATGCTTACCCCTGGGCATGCGGGGGTCAAAGGGGACACAAGGCGGGCTGGGGGCTGGTAATGTGGGGTTTCTTGATCTCAATGCCGATCACGTGGTTGTGTTCAGAGTGTGAGCATTCGTGGAGCTGTGTGTTTCAAATTGTGCACTTCTCTGTATGTATTCTATCTCAATAGAAAGCGAAGTGTACAATAACTTTCCCAGGGACTAACCGAGGGGAAGATCGAGGGGGTGAAGGAGCCGACTCCGGCCCCTCCCCGGTGCAGCCCCGAGTCCTACGTTTCCTCTGCCCCTGCCCGTCTCCTTACGCTAGATGTGATTTTGTGACACTCAGAACATTGCTTGAAGTCCAACAGAGATGACACGGAACCAGCAGGCTCAACGCCAGGAAATAGGGTTCCTCTGCATCCTCTTGGTTTTATTTATGAAAGATTGGCCCAAAGAGTGTCAGAAAAGCAAGGGATGAGGGAGTACTGCACAGCTGCCAGAAATAATGCTGGAGAAGGTCGTTGAGTGACTCTCAAGGCCCGTGAAGGAGAGAGGCTGCACCCTACGGGCAAGCCGACAAGTTAGCCTGCCACGCTTTCACAGCTGCTAGTAGAAGACACGAGTCTCCTGGATCAGAGACAAAGGACTTTATGACTCGCAGCACAGCAGGCAGCGTGAGCTTTAGCTTTGCATCAGTTCTCCTTTCCCCGAGTCCCACCGGGGCGATGTGATGGGACCCGGGTGGATGCCACACGCAGAGCATGTTCCTCCTCACTGAGGAATCCTGAGCTTAGGGAGCCCAGATCTCTCCTGCTGGGCAGGAAGCCTGCCTGACCTTTGTCCTGGAGGGAGATTCCATATTACATTGGGCAGAAAACTAACTGGTCCTTTGCTTGGTGGGAGACACTATGTCTAACCACCAAGGCCATTTGCTACACAAACATCCTTGAAAAGACAGTCAATGCTTCTGCGTGCCAGACATGCAGAAACCTGAGACCCACGGAGAACAGTCTCCCCACAGCGACAGAGAAAGAAATTTGGGGATCACGGAGAAACAGGTTACAAAACGGCCCATATCTTGAGTTCTGGGTCCACACACATGCATATCACATAAGCTAATACAAGCCTGGCGAAAGATACACACAAAGGCTCACGGGGCTTCTCTCTGAGTATTCTAAAGTTTCGATAGTCAACAAGCATTACTTTTATATGCAGAAAAATAAACATAAAAGATAGTTATCGTTGGGGCTAAGAATAAGTAGCTAGCCTTTGCCCTATGTTTCCAAAATGCCAAGCCGTCTTCTGAGCACGTTTTCTGTATCACCTCCTTTAACCTCACAATGACCTACGAGCCAGGTGCCGCTTACCACCCCCATTTTCCAGATGAGGCAAACCGAGGCCTGGAGAGGCCACACAGTGAGGAACCAGTCCAGCTGGACTCCGAGCCCACGGGGAGCGGCTGCCAACTTCAAGCTCTTAAAACCTCTTCCCTCTGCACCTCGCATAAAGCCTTACTATGACAGGAGAGAAAGCATCTTACCAGCAGCCTTTTATTTATAGACGTAATGATAAGTCTGAAAATAGACAAGAATTGTTTTCTCTCCACCCAGAAAATTAAAGGAATCTAAACCCCACCATAGTTGGATAGGAAGGCCGTGTAATAACACGCAGATGCTTATGATGAAGTCAGAAAGGCAGGGCAGATCATGTATGCTCACCAATACTGCAGATTTGTAAGAAAAAGACACGTAGACACACAAGGGGAAAAAAGAACCAGGATATGATATGCAAAGAAATTGCTGTGTTTGCTTTAGGGGGAAGAACTCCTGGGGATATTTTTTTCTTTTCTTCATTTTCTGAATTTTCTCCAACGTGGTTATAGTTCTTTTATATTGAAAAAGGTTATAAAATGCAAGAAGCGAGACAAACCACAAAGGAAGCGAATCATACGCTGTGAGGACTCCTGGAGAACGTCGGTCCATCAGCCAGAGCTGATGACCCGGCCGCCAGCAGCCAGCATCTGCCTGAGAATGTTTCACTTGGCTGAACCCTCGTTTAGACAAACACTCGTTGCTTTCTGTCTCTGTAAAATAGGGAGATTTCAGATAAAATCCATCTTTCTCTGAACACTTGCCTTCCTACGACCCAGCAATGCCACTCCTGGGATAGGTTCAATAGAAATGTGCATGTCCATACACCAAAGGCATCTTCTAGAATGTTCACAGCTGCTCTATTCACGATAGCCCCACACAAGAAACCCCCCAAATGCCCATCGTGGTAGATGAATAAATGAATTGCGGTACATTCGCTCCAGAAAACAAGGTACGGAAGCTGAGAGTGAACAATTTACAACGACGCCCAAATCTCGTATGCGTTACAGACACGATGTGAGGGAAGGAAGCCAGACAGAAAAGCACACCCTAAGGGCCAGCCTGGGGGTGCAGCGGTTGAGTGCACCCGTTCTGCTTCGGTGGCCCAGGGTTTACCGGTTCGGATCTCGAGCGCGGACATGGCACCGCTTGGCAAGCCACGCTGTGATAGGCGTCCCACATAGAAAGTGGAGGAAGATGGGCATGGATGTTAGCTCAGGGCCAGTCTTCCTCAAAAAAAAAAAAGCACACCCTGTAGGTGAGGTATGAATATAGACCAGCACAGCTGATATCCGGCGTCAGCAGCTGGGACGGTGCTCAGCCCTGGGGACGGGGGTCATCGAGGCAGTGATGCTGGGGGGTGAGGGGGAAGGTGGGATTTTGGGGATGGACGTGCTCTTTCTTCATCTGGTTGCTGACCTGTGCGTTCAGTTTTCAAAAATCCATCCAGATGCACACTTTTGATTTGAACATCTTTTTTTGGCGTGAGTCCTATTTGTGGATCCCGACTCCTAGCGACCCTGTGGCCAGCACAGCGGGACCCTGCCCCGTCTTTTGCCCCATCCTCTCCCCTTCTGGCACCGCATCAGACAAGTTCTGCTGCTGTTCATAGGGTTTTCATGGCCAAGTTTTTTCAGAAGTGGGCCGAATCTTAACACTGGACCACCAGGACCAGCATGAATGTTATACTTTAATTAAAAGAAAGAAAGAAAACCTTAAAATGACAAAAGCAAGTATGATAAAATCTTGACATTAAAAAAAAAAATCCAGCGGCAGGCCCTGTGGCGCATTGGTTTAGTTCGTGTGCTCTGCTTTGGCAGCCCGGGGTTCACTGGTTCGGATCCCAGGTGCGGACCTACGCACCGCTTGTCAAACCATGCTGTGGCAGGCGTCCCACATATAAAGTAGAGGAAGATGGGCACGGATGCCAGCTCAGGGCCAGTCTTCCTCAAAAAAAAAAAAAAAAACTGAAGTTCTGGTGTCTCCTGAAAAATCAGAAGCTCTAGAAAGCCAAGTCCTCATGGGAAGCCAGCTTGGGTCTCCCACAACCTCATCCTGCTTCCCCCGCCCTCCGGCCCTGTGACACTGTGTCTGCAGTCTCCTGCTTCTGAGTGGAGGAAGCCAAGGCTCAGAGAGAGGCAGTGGCTTGCCTGGGTCCACACAGCAATGCGGGTGGCAGAGCAGTGGCTAGAACCAGGTTCCAAGGCCCTCAGGCTATCGCCCACTGCGGGTCAGGCTAACCTCATCTGGGCCAGACGTAGGACCTGTCACGCTCAAGGTTAAAGCTGACTTCTTGCCTTGACTTCAGCGCCTGGAGGCTGGCTGGCCCTTCCCTCTGGATTCTAAGTCCCTGGCTGCCTGGACGGGGCATTGTTTCAGGTCCTGCTGCCCTAGATTTTTCTCATTTTGAAAGCAACTGGGGCCCACTGGGAAAGGGGTGCTGACCCCTGGTGAGGCCGAGGGGTGACTTTGCAGAGAGCGGGAGCATTGGGGACCCTCCCAAGATCTGGAGACCCGCGGGGGTGAATGCAGGGGCGTGTCCCACGGACTAGTCCCAGTAAAACGGAAACGGGAAATCCTGAGTTCAACTCTTTCCACCGCCCAGATCCTCTTACTGCAGCCAGTTCTGGGGGGAGGGGGCAAGGAAAGTGGGGGCTTCAAGTATTCCCCCCAATTTGATGCCTGAAATTCCACCAGGAAGCTTCCCTCCCGTCATCACTTCCCTTCCCCTGGAAGGGCGCAGCTTCGCTCTCACCGGTCCTGCCACCTCACTGCGGCTTCCCGGGTGGCAGGAGCCCTCACAGAGGGCTAGCCCTGAGCGAGGAGGGCCAGGGGGCTGGGGAGCGGGGAGCAGGGAAGACACGAGTCCCCCGCACCCACGAACACGCCGTAAGCACCCTCTGTGTTCAGGTGATGTCCTTGCCCTCCAGCGAGGCTGGACAAAGAACCATAATGGAGCGGGGACAAATGTGCTGGGCAAACACACAGATGGAAGCGGGTCCAAGTCACTTCTTGTCATTAAGCCTCAGTTTCCTTGTCTGAAAAGCAGGGAAGATGCGAGCACCCACCCAGGAGGACTGTTGTGAAGCCTGGGTGAGAAGGTCAGGAAAGCTCTGAGCACAGTGCAGGCATGCAGCAGGTGCTCAATAAATGCCAGCGGCGCCACTGTTTCCCTTGGGGCCAGCCCGGCGCGGCAGTTCTCACCGACAGTCTTTCCCGCTGAGTCTTGTCGACCCAGATGCTGGCAGCTGGCTTCCCCTCATCCCCACCTGATGAATTCGGTTCCCGAGCCTGGCAGCTCTGGGAGGGGAGGGTGGCAACCTTGTTATTGAGCTCCGCCTGTATCCCCAGCAGCCAGAACAATGTCTGCACGCGGTTGACACTAAGTATCGGGTGACCGAATGAATGAATGAACGAATGCACCTTTCAAGGCCAGCTCAAACAGCGCCTCATCTCTGACCTCTGACTGCTCCTTCCCCGGGCTCCTGCAGCCCCGGCACCCTGGCCCCCTCACACCACAGGGCTCTCTCAGCACCATGACGGCGGGTTTTCTCATCTGCCCAGTGCCCAGGGCTGAGTGTGGGCTTGGCAGTCCCTGCACGAACGAATCCATGAATGGCATGACTCAACGCTGATGTAGTGGGCGAGGCTGGGAGTGCGTGAGGAGCCAGCGGTAGACGATGAGCCACGTGCTGCGCCTCCGGCTGGTGGCCACAGGGAATCCTTGTTCCTATTTCCTCCCTTCCCCTCCTGTCCCCACTCATGGCTCCTCACCCTGTTTAGGAGTCAGAGAAAACGAGAGGTGCGTCCTCCTTGCCTCTGGGCTTTGTGGGGATGAGTCCAGCTCAGAGGGGCAGTCTGAAAAGCTGACGGGACAACCTCTTCCTCTCCTGGGCCAGGGCAGGAGGGCGTCCCTCAGAGAGAGGCTGATAGGATGATGACAAAGCAAGCTGCCTGAGGCTTCCGTTCCTTAACTTCAGCCTGTGGGTGGGTCCTTGAAAGGGGTCTGCAAACCCACCAGCGAACAGAATTTAAAAACAGTTCCAGCATACATTTGCTATTTCACAAAGTCATGTAAACGCAGCTGTAAGGAATAAAACAGAGGCTCGACCACTGCTGTCTTAAAACTGCAGTAGCCTTTCATCCTTGGACATTTTCTGAATCACCAGATGATGGAAAGCACAGCTTGGGGCTCAGTCCTCGAGCCCACCCACCCCATCTCCCCAGGACTCTGCTCCCCTTCCTCCCAAGCAGGGACCCTGGCGGCCATATTTGCACCTGGCAAGTCAGCTGCTCTGACCAGAGCTGATGGGACCAGGGGTGGTCACCTGACTTGATCTGGGCCAATCAGATTCTTGCCCTGAGCACACGCCTCCACCAGGTTGTGTCCTGGGTTGGTGGCTCGTCATTTTAGATGTTGAGGGGCAGCCGTCTACCACATGGACAGAGGAGAGCAAGCAGGTCGGCAGTGACAGAAGATGGAGAAAGGATATTTCCAGGGTCCCTGATGGCCTTCCCTCTGGTCGGACTCCCTCCTGAGGCCCTGCTGCCCTTGGTCAGCAGGAGTGACTGGTGCCTCTTCCAATAAGTACCCCATTGCCCGTTAAGCTCGCCCCGTTGCGGGGGTGGGTAGTTCTTAACAGCTCTAACAGCTCCCACACTTTCCGTTTTTGCATGAAGCAGAGGGCTTGCATTTGAAAGGACTCAGAACCAAGGGTCTAGGCTGCAGAGAATCCCAAACTTCTGTGATTAAAGTAATTGTGTGTTAAAGCAGCATCAGAGATCTGGCTTCTCTCCATAAGAGGCTTCTTGAAAAACAGACTAGGAAAAGGATATATTTACCCTCCTTCTCATGACAAGGTTTTACTAGCCTCCTTGTTTTGAAACAGAAGCCAGCCAGCAGCTTTCTTTAGTTGGGCCGGTCTCCCTAACAAAACCTCGAGAGCAGCTATGTGCCATGGCCTCTCCCACTCGACGGAGCATCTTGTTTCTTGTCAGTCCGTGGTGCCTGCGTTTGAGAAGAATCTGAGACCCTGCAATAGAAACAATGGATGGGGCGGCTAGGAGGAAGGGACCGCCCGCGTTTGGGCTGGGATGTGAGGGTCAGGGTCAGAAAAAGCTGGGATGGGTGACCTGTGGTGGTACACGGTTTGCTGTGTGGCCTCAGACAAGATTCTCCCATCTCTGTGCCTCTTTTGGGAAATGAGGACTTGGACTCGGGTGCCCAGCTCCCCTTCACCACGGGGGCTTTTAGACTCAGAGGCAGGCCGTCCTTGCCCTGTGGGCTCCCTCGTGGGCACCCAGAAGTGGCCCTGTCCCCCATCACACGCAGCCCGGAGGGCAAAATGTCAAAGGACGAACGGCTCGGCCCTGGGTCCTGTGTGCATCTTGCTCACCAAAGTTGTCACCTCTGACCTCTTTACGGGAGAAGCTGTCCCCATCACGCCCTGGACGCACACTATTGGGCCCACCCAGAGCTTTATAAGTGTGGATTAATTCCAAACAACTAAATTTGGGAGATTTCACACAAAACCCAGGTTTCTGGCTCTTCTTAAAATATTAGATAATCTGGCAAAATCGAGCCACATTCGCAACATGACCAAGTTCACTCAGCAAGATGGTGACTGTCACTTCAGAGGGAGCACCTGCTTTGCACGGTATCACGGTCCCCACTATAGGGGGGACCGACCACCCTGAATTACCTCGGATGTGTGGCTTTCAGTTTTAAAAGTGGACAGTCCTAGGGCAAAACAGACCGGTTGGTCACCCTGGTCCCCACCCAGACCATTTGCTCCTTTGTGATCCCCAGAGCCTGAGTTTGTAACCCCCTTGTTAATCGTATGTTAATTGTATGTTAGCCACATGCCCCCCAGACCCTGTCTCTTTGCCTCTCTACGCCCCCCGACTCCCCTTGACCATGTGATGTCCCCCTGCCCTCCACCACCAGCACCCGTGTTTCTCTGCCTGGCAGCCCCTTTGGCCGGGACCCGCTTGGCCGTGGGAAGTGCTGAGGGCTGAGGTCCCTGAGCCGACGCCTGAGGGAGCGGAGGGCAGCACTCAGCTGCCTGGATCTCGGGTGGGAAGACGCTCAAGTGTGTCCCGCAGGGCAGCCTCCCCAGGGGGACTGAGCCCCCGTTCCTGTGGGGGTCACTGACTCCACAACCGTGCCCGTTGTGGGCTCCTTCCCTCCCCTGTCGTCCCCCCCCACCCCCACCCCGCACCCCTGCTTCCGTACCTCGGGCCACCTCCCAAATAAACCGCTCACATTCGAATACTTGCCTCGGGTTCTGCTGGTTGGGGGCCCAAACTAAGTCAGCCGCCACATCCCCAGCCCCCAGGGTCTGGCATGTAGGGCACTCAGAAACCATTTTGGAACCCGTGGGTGAAGCAGCAGTTTTCTAGGACGTCGAAGCTGCCCCCCTGCTGATCCACGGGCAGCACCCTGGGGGCTGAGAGTCGGGCTGTGGAGTCAGACCCGGATTCCAGTTGCATCTGTGTCACTTACCAGGGTCAGTTACTGCCCCCCGAGCCTCAGGCCCTCATCTGTGAAATGGGAACAACCGCCACTCGCCGCAGAGAGTGATGGTGAGGACGGCAGCGGAGGGAGGGCGGCTCACAGCAGTGTCGGGCCCAGGGCGAGGGCCCCAAAAGGGATGCGGTTCTTGGTGATGCTCCTGGTGTCTCCATCCGCCCAGAGCAGTCTCATGACGAGAGTGTCAGCACCTTGAGGGGCTGGGGCTCAGGCTGCCCCAGGACACGAGGCTGGAGCACATCCACCGGAATGAACCCGGATTCCTTTATGGTGAGACGTGCCTGGCGGACAAGCTGTCCGAAGCTGACTCAGTGTGAACATTTTCCAATGGCCAGAGCAGAAGCAGAGTTCTGAGAGGAGCCCAGGGAACATCCCCGGACAGTCTGGATCTCAGGGATGGGGCCAGGCAGGGAGGCGAGGGGGCCGTGTTTCATGGCCTGGTTCCGGAGGCCCCTGCTATCCATCTCCAGCAGGGCATGGCTGCCGGGGAAACTAGCCATCAGAGTCGGGTGACGAGTGCCCACCATGTCAGTGCTGGAGATGCTGTCCCTGTGTCCCCGTGGCTGGCAGACCCCCCCCCAGCACTCTCTGTCTCCCAGCTACACTGACTTAGTGACAGCTGCCCGCCCATACCATGCCCTTCCTACCACGGGGCCTTTGCCCGGAGCAGTGCTTTCCTGTTGCTGCTGCAAAGTTTGGGAGTCCCAAGACCACCTCCCCTCCTACACCAGCTGCACGTTTCCCAAGACCACCCTCAGGCTCGATCATTTGCTGGAAGGACTCACAGAACTCAGAAAAGCCAGCGTACTTACGGTTGCAGCTGACTAGAGGGCAGGGACGCAGGGTAACCTCAGCCACGGGAAGAGGCGCGTGGGGTGGAGTCCGGGCCACACCATGCCCTGGCCAGCGTCCGGGATCCCCTCCCAAAGGAGTCGTGTGGACAGCACTTATTTCTCCCAGCACTGATGAGTGACAACACTCTCCGATACTGCCAAACAAGGAAGCTCCCCCCAGCCTGATGTCCAGAGTCTTCACCAGGACTCAGTCCCGTAGACGTGGCTGACCAACCGCATGACTGACCTCAACCTCCAGCCCCTCCGGGGGTCCAGCTGACAGTGTAGGGCCCAGGCCCCCAGTGAAAGTCACATTGTTGGCATTGACCACACAGTGTGGCCAAGGCCCCAGGTAGACAAGGACACTCTTAGGCAGCGTATTCCAAGGGCTTTGAGGTCACCTCCCAGGACAAAGGGCAGGCAGGTCGAGGTTGATCCTTTACTGCACGCTGCTATAACGACCACAAATACAGTGGCTTTAAACAGCACAGATTTATTCTCAGCTCTGGAGCTCAGAAGCCTGAAATGAGTCTCACTCAGCTAAAATCAAGGTGTCGCAGGGCTGGTTCCTTCTGGAGGCTCCGGGAAGAATCGGCTCCTCACCTCTTCTGACTCCTTGCAGCTGACAGCATCCCTTGGCTCGTGGCTGCATCATTCCAATCTCTTACTTTCGTCATCACATCTACTTCCGTAGCCCAATATTGCTCTGCCTCCATTGGATAAGGACACCTGCGATTACACATAGAGTCCACCTGGATAATCCAGGATAATGCCAAGCATCCCCCATGTCAAGAATCGCAACTTAATCACACCCACAAAGTCCCTTTAGCCATATAAAGTAACATTCACAGGTTCCAGACATTAGGATCTGGACATCTTAAGGGGCCATTATTCAGCCAGTCACATTTCTCCCCCAAATGCCCCAGATTTTCCACGGAAAACGCCTCCTCAGCCTTCAGATTCTAGCCTAAACTTCATACCCACAGGGGCTTTTCAGGAATCTGAGGTCGGAGAGTCCCGATGGTGACTTCTGGATTTCTCTGTTATTTCTCTACTATTAGCTTCCCTGAGCCTCAGTCGGCAGACGTTTAATGCCTGTAATGTCATGTAAGCGATTAATGCCCACAAAGCGCCCAGCACCTCCAAGGCGTGCATTCAGCACTAGGTCTGGTCCTGCTGTTCTGGTCCTGCTTTTACTTTCCCCACGAAAAGCCCACGGCCGGGTCCTCGCAAACCAGCAGCACCGGCAGGACTCGGCCCACGGCATCTCACAGCCCTCTCCATTCAAGGCCTTCCTGACAGATTTTCCCACTGCCAGGCCCTACCTAGGGTGGATTTCTAAAATCTCCTTGGTTTTCCATTTTTACATTGATAAGATCTCAAAGGAATGTGCACAGATCCAAATTTTAGGACAAGTTCGAGCTTGCATCACTATTTAAAAGTCAAAGCCAGGGGCCAGCCCAGTGGCACAGCAGGTAAGCTCTCATGCTCTGCTTTGGCCGCCCGGGGTTCGCCATTTCGGATCCCGGGTGCAGACATGGCACCGCTTGTCAAGCCATGTTGTGTTAGGCATCCCACATATAAAGTGGAGGAAGATGGGCACGGATGTTAGCTCAGGGCCAGTCTTCTTCAACAAAAAGAGGAGGATTGGCGGCGAACTTTAGCTCAGGGTTAGTCTTCCTCACAAAAAAAAAGTCAAAGGCATAATGCTCATCTCATCTAGAAACATCATCTGAACTCATTGATCCTCAAGAGCCCCCTGCTTGTCGAGCACAGGCCTCTGCCACCAGCCCCGCTCATCCACGGGTGTGAACTCTCCCCACTGTGGAAGTGTTCTGGCTCCTTTTCTCCAAAGGAGGGCACGGCTTCCCTTATAAACAAGCCCGGGAAAGCCCACCTGCCATCTGAGCTAATTCTGTTGTCTGCAACACAGCAGTACTAATATTTAGTGCATATTTTTAAGAATCAACCCACCGTGGTTTCTTTTTTCTTGGCCTTCCCAGAGGCAATATCCATGCAACAGGGTCCTGAGGAGCCGTGCGGCTCAGTCATTAATAACACCCGCAGCAGGTCCAGAAAGTCCGGGCTCCTGAGTCCTCTAGAGCTGTGTGACCCTGGGCAAGTTACTTAAACTTCCTGGGCCCCCGTTTCCACCTCTAGAACGGGAATAACGGTAGCATGGACTGCATAGGGTGGTCGAAAGGATAAAGTGAGCGGACATATGTGAAGTGCTTAGAACAGGCCTGGGCCCGCAGTGCGAGCTGGTAGATGGTTATCAGCTGGTTCTGAGGGGCGCCCCGATGGGCAGTCTTTGCCGATTTCCCACTTACCATGTAAATGCTTGCATCACGGCTGATTTCAAGCTATAAACGTGGAGCTGGGAAGGGACCAGTGCAAGTGGCTCCTGTAAGCCGGTTCTAGCTGGCTCCAGCACACCATTGAGCACACAGCAGCTGGGGAGTATGATGTTACCCAGCCATTTTCAAGGTGGGTCCCCGGACCAGCAGCATCAGCACCACCTGAGGCCTTGTGGGAAATGCAGATCCTCGGGCCCCACCCAGCCCTGCTGCATCAGAAGTGCTGGGAGGGGGCCCAGCAATCTGCATTTTGACACGCTTTCCAGGTGGTTCTGTGCTTAATCGTCAGAACTGCTGATGGAAGCGTTAGCCTCTGCTAGTGTGTGTTTCAACACAGGACAATGGTGACATAGCAATTAACATAACGACTGTTCCTCTGTGTGCCCTGAAGTCACCGCACAAACCGCCAGTCTCATACACGTCACCTTTGGGAAGATTGACCAAATCTCAGGGGACACTGAGAGCCCTAGAAGCAGGGGGACAGCCCCAGGGCCACACAGCTCGTCCACAGCAGAACCAGGACCGGAGCCAGGACCCTCACTTGGGCCGCGTTCTCTCCAGTGACCGCGTGGGGTCCGTCTGACACCTGTGGCTTTCTGACTTTTCTTGTTTGGTGGGGCCTGTTGATTCTCAAAAGCCCCTCAGGTGAAGGGAACAGGATTTCACATGAGGAAGCACAGGTTTTGGGGTGCTGGGGTCCCCACCTGTTCAAGCATCAGTTCTACCACGTCCGGCTGTGTGACGGTGGCCCGGCGGCCTGGCCCTTCCCAGCGTGCGCTCCTCAGCGGCAGATGGGGACGTGGGGCCACCTTGCTCGTCCATGACAGGCTGCACCAACCCCTGGCACCTGAAGGCCAAGGGGTCGCAGGGTCATCGCAGGGTTGAAATCACAAATCTGAAACCAGAACCCAGAGTGGGTTTCAGAGTGGAACCCGAGGATGCCGCAAAAATGGCCGCTGGTATTAGCTTTTCTTTTCTAAACTGAGATAAAGTGCGAATCATGAATAATTAAAAAGCTCTCTTGTCTGGTCCTCGTGGTGGATTCCCAGAGCATGTAGGGGATGTGTGGATTGGGTCGTCTCTGCCGGGGTCCCTGGGGGGACATCGATTACAAGCAGTGTTTGCACCATCCTCCCCGCCCCCCGCCCCTTCAGGTTGATTAAAGCTCCTCTTCACCGCCGTACCAGGAACTAGTGAAGTCGCCGGTTTGGCCTTTGGGGAAATCTATACACAACCCATTTCAACTTTCCCCAGTTTTTGTGTCACAAACCTAAGCAAGAGACAGTTTGACATCGTTCCCACGCTCCCTCCCAGTCCCCGTGACACTGCTGATACTTCAGGACAGACCGTAGCCCCGTTTCCTGCCCATCTGCACCTGCTATGGCCCCGGTGCCCTCCCAGGTGCTGGGCCCCGAGAAGGGAAGGGGCGGACGGAGCCGCCACCCCAGACATTGGACAGGGAGGCAGACGGCGGGCAAGCTGGCCCAGGACCATCATTTCCCTGCTGCCTGAGATGCTCCCGGGAGGAGAGGAAAGCCGACTGACGGACGGAGAGGCCAGGGGGCCACACACACCTCCTCCCGCCCACCCATTCCAGGCCTTTCCTCTGGCGGAGTCCCAGAATCATTCTTTTTAATGAGCAAAAATAAAACTTTCTTTCTCTATAACTGCACGCCATTTGTGGGTGAGGTGGCAAGGAGAACATTCTCAATCTTGGCACTTCAGGATAATTAACCCTGCTACGGACTGAGTGCATGTATCTCCCCAGAATTCATACGCTGAAGCCCCGCCCCCACTGTATGTCTGTTTGGAGATGCAGCCTAGTAAAGGGGGTGATGAAGGTTAAATGAGGTCGTGAAGTGGGGTCCCGATCTGAAAGGCCTGGTGTCCTTACGAGAAGGGACACCAGGAGCTCGCATGCACGCTCTCTCCACGCGCACACACCGAGGAAGAGACCCGTGGACAGAGTAAGACGGCGGCCGCCTGCAAGCCGGGAGAGAGCCCTCGCCAGGAAGCCCTGATCTTGGACCTCCCGCCTCCAGAGCTGCGAGAAGGAAACGCCTGTTCTTGAAGCTCCATCTCTGGTTTTCGTTCCGGCAACCCGAGCGGGACCACGACAGAGCTGACGCCGGGCTCACAGACTCCGTGGGGGCGCCCCATAAAGCACTCGGTGTTTCCCCTACGGCGGGACATCTGGCTGCTTCCAGCTGTTCAGCTTTATAAATAATGCCAACAGCTGTCCTTAAAGGACCGACACAGGAAGAGCCCGTGTTCGGGGAGCGCTAGCAGCCCGGAGGGTCTTTGTTAACAGTTACCAGTCATAACTAATTTCATCCCCAACACTCCTCGAGCTGGGACTGCTCTGATTAGCTAGACTTTACACATGGAGAAACTGAGGCACAGAGGGGGAAGCGGCTTGCCCAGCTCGCAGAGCTGATAAGTAGCAGAGCTGAGTTCTGTGCTCCCACAGAGAGGCGTGGGGAGGAGCTGGCCCCAGAAGGGAAAGAGCCAAAGTGGCCCCCTTGGCTCTGTTCTCGGCACAAGCCTCGTCTCCCTCCGGTGGGCGCACTGTGCCATGATTCCTCTAGAACAGGCGCGGACACGGGTGCCCGCAGCACAGGTGGGCATCGGTGCCCACCCATGCTGGGCCAGATGTGCACTGGCACGACCTATGTGCAGGGCGACTTGGCAGGGCCCTCCCCATTGCAAAGGGGTGTGTCCTCCTTTGACCCTCTGCTCTTTCTCTGTCCTCAGGAGATACCTGCACAGGTGCCCAGGGAGGCCCACACAAGACGCTCCCTGCAGTGTGGTTGACAGGGGTAAGGAACTGGAAATAGCCTCACCGTTCATCGGGATGCAAGTGTGACATAAATTATGGTACATTTATTCTGTGGACTGTGCTGTCATAGAGAAGAATGCCACATCTACATTAGGGCTTCTCAGTCTTGGCACTGGTGACATTCGGGGCTGGGTCATTCTTTGTGGTGGGCCTGGCCTGTGCACTGGAGGGGTTTAACAGCATCCCTGGCCTCCACCCGCCAGATGCCGAGTATCACCCCCTCCGTCGCCCGGCGAGATCATCACAGACGTCTCCTGACGTTGCCAGACGTCTCCTGGGGCACAAATCACCTGCAGCTGAGAACTGCTGGTCTATCTACAAGGAAGCTAAGAGCCAGCACAGAGCAAGAGGTGAGACCGAGTTACAGAAGAGGGTGCATTTGTTTAAAACCACCCTAAGCTATTTATCTATATAGATACACATACAGACAGACACCCACACAGATACAGATACAGCAGAGAGACACAGACACAGAAACAGCTATAGAGACAGATATGGACACAGACAGATGCAGACGGAGACGCGTTCACGAAGCAAGTTTCTGGAGCCCACTCTACAGCCAGAACTGCTCCTGGTGCCGGGGAACAGCATGAAGCCCCTATTCTCCTGGGGGTCCTCTCTGGAGGGGAGAGGCCGGCCACGAACAAACAAATACACAGCTGGTCAGGAGGTGATCAGTGCTCTGAAAACTCACTGGGCCTGGAGCCGAGAGGGGACACAGGGGGCTGAACAGAAGAAGGGGCAGGGCAGGGCCCTCTGATAAGGCGACACTGAGCAGAAGGAGGTGTTTGAAGGAGGGAGTGAGCATGAGGACGTGGAGGAGAGGGTAACTGTTCTCCAGGCAGAGGGAGGGAGTCGTGCAAAGGCCCTGAGGCAGACTGTGCCACGTGAGTGTGAAGCACATGAAGGAGGCCTGTGTGCCCAGACCAGAGAGAGTGGGTGTGTGGCAGGTGATGAGGTCTTGAGACATCGGGGTCCCCATCACGGTTGGCCTTGCTGCCATTGTAATGACTCCTGGTTTTGCTCTGTGTGAACAGAAAGCCATGCAGGGTCTGAGCAGATGTAATCCGTCTTAGATCTTAAAAGCATCCCTTGGGCTGGTGGCTGAGAGGAAACAGACCATGGGGACAAGGAGGGAAGCCGCAGACTGTGACAATAATCCACACAAGGGCTGGTGGCAGCTCAGACCACCTCCACCAGTTAAGCTAGAGAGGCTGGTGGAATACCCAGCTTGGAATGTAAAGAGGCCATGAGATGGGTGATTCTGGAGGTGACGAGGAGGGAGGGAGGGAAAGACGTCAGCATGGACTTTGTTGCCAACAGACCTGGGCTCAAATCCCAGCTCTGCCACTTCCTAGCTTTGTGATCTTAGGTCAGTAGCTTCACCTCTCTGAGCCTCAGTTTCCTCATCTGTAAAATGGTTAACAGCATCGCCTCCCTCATAGATGAGAATGACGTATGCTTGTCACGTAGTAGGACCTCAATTAAAACGGTGGCTTCCCCTGCACGGGAGGGGTTCTTTCTCCCCTCCCCCAAACCACCCAGCCCACCTCTCAGCTCAGTCCAGAGGCTCCTGGGAGGCCCAGAGCTCAGCCTTCCCAGATGCAGATGAAACCTGAGACCCTGGGTTAATGTGGCTACGACCTTGGGGCCGATGGCTGTTGTCAAGAAGAGCCCTTTAGAAGAACTTCCAAGCAGGAGCCAGGTTTTAAGGCCCCTAAGGGCTTGTGGGAGCCAGCGTTCCCCCCACAGCCAAGCAGCCCTAGGGAGGGCCGCCTGCGCCCCCGGAACTCTCCAGCACTCCCCCGGCACCCACAGCCCGCCCCGACAGCTGGTGCATCCCCGGCCTGCCCCCAAGCCTGGGCCTTGTGGTTGGGGTTTTCTTTGTCTCTTTCTCTCAGCCGGTAATAGCCCAGCCCCCAACGCCACCTCAGCACAATTCCCGGGGTGGGAAGGGCAGAGCCTCCCACAGCATCTGCTCTGGGGGCTCGTAAATCCAGTGGAACCAGCCCACCCGGGGCATCTCCGTGTCACACGGGTGGGGGTGCCGGGCCCACGGGGGACCTCAAGATGCTCCAGGAAAGTGACACACAGGCTTGCTTTTTCCCAGACGCTCTGCTGCACTAAGGGGAGAGCCGCGGTCACACAGGCAGCTGGAGAGAATGTTCTAGAGTCTTTAAAGGGCCTGGCAGGAGTACGCTGGGCCTGGAGGCAGAGCCGGGGGTGTCTGTCTGGGGCTTTTGAAGCCTCCAGCAAGCTGGGACCTGCTGTCCCCACACCTCTTGTTCTTTGGCAAAGGAGCCAGGCCCTGGGGCAAAATGGCTCTCTGCTGCACACCGCACCCTCCTGCACACCGCCCCCTGCTCCAGGTTGCTCAGAGCAAGAATGTGCTTTCTGAATGGGATGCCCATCGCTTTCCTATAAATACCCAAAGCTGGGGCTTCTTTGGAAAATCAGAAGACCTGGGAACACGGCCACCACAGTGTGAGGTGAGAGCCGCCCTCTTTGGGAAGGACCGACCCTTCCCTTGGCCACACTCCCCACCTCTCCCTGCCGTCTCCTCCGCACTCAGCCCCGTCCCTGCACCCTGCCCAGAGAGGCCTCTGGGAGGCCAGCCCTGAGCCTGGGGGATGTCGGGGGGCAGGACAAGGCACAGGTGGCTTCCCCAGTTAGAATCAACAGACCTGGAACACGGAAGCGAGAGAAGACAGCTGAGGCCTGGGGCTGGAGAGGTGGGGCTGAGAGGAGACGGGGCTGACAGAGATGGGGAGCGCGGGCAGGTGGGGAGGGGCAAAGACGCCCCGTTTGTTTGTGCCTTGAGCCCCTCGCCACGGGGCTGGTCAGTCCGCACTCATACACACGCGTGTGAGCTGGAGTAGGGCACGGGAGCCCGTTGTAAGAGCAGCTTGAAATAAACACCCCTATTTGCACATCCGATTGGCAAGAATGAAAAGATTAATGATGAGGGACAGAAAGCAGATTGGTGGCTGCCGGGGGATGGGGGATGGAGGCTCAGGGAGAGACTGCTTCTGGATATGAGGTGTCCTTTTGTGGTGATGGAAAGTTCTGGAACTAGAGAGTGGTGATGGCCGCATAACACCACTGAATGGTTCACTTTAAAATGGTTAAAAGGGTAGATGCTATGCTCTGTGTGTTTCACCACAATAAAAAGAGGCAGATAACATCCAGCATTGGCGAGGACACAGGGAGACGGGGTGGAGCCTGTCAGCCCGGGGCTGCAGGAGGGCGGCTGGGTTGCTCGTGTCGCTGTTTAAACGATTCACCCAAAAATCTTTCAGAAGCCCTGGATTAAAGATGAGTGTGCAAAGAGGTTCAAGACAGAGAGGTTAACGGAAAACAAACAAAAGCTGGAAACAAGCTAAATACCACCTTTCTATTGTTGCCAAACAAACTGCCACCCACTTGGCAACTTACAACAAGCCCTCTCCCCTCCAAAGCCCCTCCTTATGATGTCACACGGGCATCTCTGCTCAGGGCATCAAGGCCGGAATCAAAACGTCAGCAAGCTGCAGTCCCGCCTGGACCTCAGGCTCCTCTTCTAAGCTCGTTCAGGGTGGTGACGGAATTCATTTGCTTGTGGCGCTGTGACTGAGTCCTGCTTTCTTGCAGACCATCAGCCAGGAGTCGCTCTCAGTGCCTGGGGGCCTCTCTCAGGCCCTCACTCCTCTCACGCTTTGAATCTTTAAGGGATTTTTAAGGGATCGCCTGATTAGGTCAGGCCCACAGAGGATAATCTCCCTTTCTCACTGTCTTAATTCGACAGTGCCATATAACATCTCCTAGGCACAGGAGTGACACCCCATCATGTCCATATCTTCCTCCCACACTCAAGGGGAGGGGCTCTCCAAGGGTGTGGGTCCCTGGGGGTCATCATAGAATTCTGCCTGCCACAGTGCCCATGAGTGAGGGCCTGGTTCAGTAAACTGTGACACTTCCAGGATCTCAAAAACTAAAGAGAATTTAAATGAGATGTATCTACATGAACCGATGGGGAACATTTTCCTTGATGCATCGTTAAGTGAAAGTAGCACATTGCAAAACTATACATCTGTGCATTTTATGTGCATATATAATTTCACTTAGAAATAATTTCATTTTAATGTATGCACGCCTGTATGCGTGTGTGTGTGTGTGTGTTTGTGCGCACACAAAGAAAAGAAAAGTCTGGAAGAACACAGATTGAGGTACCCACTCTTTATAGTTTCGTTTGTATTCTTCCCGACTTTTCTTTTTATTTTATACACTTCTGTATTATTGGAATTAGTTACATTGGATATCTATTATTTTTGTAGCTGAAAAAGATGAAACATTAATAAGGAAAAGCTCACCACTTAGTCACTAAGCACCGAATTTTTAAGGCACATTAAACTGTCCGCCTCCACAGGCCTTTTGATGTAATGAGGCGGGGAGTCATTTTCAAGCCAGACCCCTCACGGTTAGTTTTGAAATATTCCTCAGCGACTCTTGAACTCACTCACTGCTGAACGAGAGCCCAGAACTCAGAGTGTAGTGCAAACCTGGAACAGCACCCCCCGTACGCTGTTCTTCTCCAGGAGGGGGCCCCAGTGCCTCCGTGCAGGTGAGCCACAGTCTGAAGCGGGTTGTCTACACTGCAGGTAAGCAGCACCCCCTGAGGTCTGAGTCAGGCTGAGAGCCAGACCCAGCCGGGGATGGAAGGTCAAGGTGGGCACACGTGCCGGGTGGCCAGCAGGGATGGAGCACCCAGGGAGGTGGCGTGAGTCAGGCTATACACGGAAAGGAGAACCGACTCTAAGTATTTCTGGCCGAAAGCAATTCAGCACAAGGTACTGGGTGCCCACAAAGCCGATGGCTGGCTGGAGAGCAGCTCCAGGCTGAGCCCGAGATGCTGCAGAACTGACCCACCAGAGGAGATGCCACAGTCAGAGGAGGGAGAATCAGAAAGCGGCTGAGGGGCCTGTTGGGTCAAGAACACGCCCGTGGAGACACAGTCAGGGGTCAGAGCCCCCACTGCTGTCCTGCACCTGCACGATCGACCCCACAGAGCTGGAGACTGGACGCCAGCATCACTTGCCAAGAGGAAACAGACTGCAGAGAGACAGCTCCCCCTCCTCCTGCCTTCCAGATTGCTCGTGAACGCATCTGACTGGCATCGCCAAACTTGCACCCGGAACCCCAGCTCCGAGAGGGTCCGAGGACTTCAGCCTCGGCAGCGTTAGAAGGAGGGAGCAGTGAAGGCTGAGTACCAGGGCTCCTCACCCAGGAGAGCGACGCTGCCACAGCAGGTCGAGGACACAGACGGGCCCTAGGAGCCAGCGCAGAACCCGCTCCAGGGCCCAACCGCACGTGCACGGTCCCAGCAGCCTTGACGTGGCCCCAGGCTGGGTTCCTTGGATGACCCAGTGGTCCTTAAACCTGGCAATGGGGGTCAGCTTTCTCTGTTTTAACCTCAATGTGGCTACACAGATTGAGTCCCGCTAAGCTCGCACTCTGATGGCTATTGATAATCAAAATCTTAGCGGCCACTCTGTGTGGAGGAGCCGCTGTGTCAGCCAAGCCCCGCGTGGAGGGCTTCACGCACGACCACGCATCGGATACTTTACAACAACCTTATGAGATGGGGACTGTTGTTGTTATTATTGTTACTTAAAAGTTGATAAAACTGAGTCTCAGAGGGGTTTGTAACTTGCCCAAGGTTGCACAGCAAGTGAACGGCAGAGCCAGGATTAGAGCCCATTTGCCTCGGCAGGGCATGGCACGGGGCTACCACTGTTCACCTCTGATTTTCTTCTTCAATGAGAAAATGAATCTGTGCTTCAGAAAGGCAGTTGGTCTGGCAGACATTCACTCCAAGACGCGGTATTCGTGGGGAGGTAAACAATAGGAGGAATCGTTTGTCGGGGAGGCACGGGGATCACAGTGCCAGGTGGAACCGTGACCCTCTCAGGGCCAACAGTCAGCTCTAAAAGCGATCCTATCAGACAATGATCGCAACTACAGCCACGCTGGAAGTGGCTCCCCAGGGGGTCGACGAGGGGTGGGGGGTGCTTCTTCTAGGAGCATCGTCTGTCATCATCCCTGAAGCAATCTACACTACGGTCCCAGCGTTGCCATAGCAACTCCCCATCTGGGCCATTTCAATGAAACAAGGGAAGCATCTTCTGTCTCTAAGCTTTGAAGAGTGACTCCTTCATTCAACAAATATTTAAAAGTGTCATCCAAGGGTGGCAACTCAAATGCTGTTAACATGAAGGAGTTCATGTCAAAGGATGGCAAGGGGATTCACTGGAGAGCGCGCCCCCCCCCCACCCCGTATCTCAGTCCCAGCCCCCATTGCTCTGCAGGAATGTAATCCTAGTGTTATTGGATATTCAGATTTGTCAAGAAAAGTTGAGATCTGGGTTTTTACGTGAAATCTTTCCACTTTTAAACATTGGCAACCATTCAAAATTTGGGATGGGGGCCTCTGAGTACTGTTGTACAGGTTGTGCACTGCACAACTCTGGGGGCAGCAGTCTCAAGTAAGTTCAAATGAACAGTGCCGTCTTGCAGTTGTGCGTTGGCAAAGTGTGCAGCTATATACGTGCAGTCCAACAACATCAGGGGGCCAAATCTGGCTTGTGGGTCACCAGCTTGCCAATTCCAAGTCTAAATATCCAGCCATAGAGGTTTAGCTAAATTAATAATTGCCCAACCATCCAGTACAAGCTACAAAAAAATGACTACGGTAACACTCACTGGTGCGAAAAAGCGTTCACCATATATTGATAAGTGGAAAGAGCAGGTTACAAAAACACAAACAGAGCAGAATCTCAATTTTTTAAAATAAAAACGCATATGCTGCACGAAAAAGTCTAGAAGACTGCACCCCCAAAGGTGACAGTGGTTCCCTCTGGGAGGCAGAGTATTAGATCGTTTTTATCTTTATCTTCTTCGGCTGTTTTCTAAACATTTTTATGATGGCAAGTAATACTTATAAAGCGAAAAAATGTGTTTATTCTAAAACTTCTTCTAAAATGGAATCAAAGTTTCTTTTCTACCAAAAGAGAGGACAATGGGGCTGTGCTCAAAAACAGTGGTTCTGGAACTCACCTGCGTCTATATCCCCTGGGGGTCGTGTTTAAACGCAGACTTCCGTCCAGCCCCTGCGTGCGGCTCAGCAGGCCAGGGACCGGGCTGTGGAGTTGCCTGTCACCAGGTTCCCAGGCGATGCTGACGCAGACCTGGACCAGCCCTTCAGAACCACTGGGGAAGAGCATCTTTAGGCTCTGCCCTCGGCAGCGGCCTTCTCATTCGAGCATCTAAGAATCACTGGATAAACTCGCTGAAAATGCAGATTCTGGGCTGATCCCTGAGGATCATGACTCCCTGGGTCTGCGATGGGGCCCTGGGGGGATCGGCATTTCAGCAAATATGCCAGGAGGTTCGTCTGGCGACACCCTTGGAGGAGCACAGCACCTCCTCGTGGTGCAAGCCCATTTAGTGGTGTCCATTAAGTGAGCATTAATTGGGCTCCTACTGTGTGCCGGGCACTGTGCCAGAAGCTGGAGGAGCCAGACAGACAAGGAAGACACGCCCTGCCGTCCAGGGGTGACAGTCGGGGCAGAGCCAGAAGCAGCCAGCACCGGTGGAAGGCTTCTGGGAATGCTGCTGAGACGGGGTGCAGGGACCCGGGAGGTGGGGGCCTGGGCGGTGGGCGCCCCTGGTCCTGAGGGAGGAAGCCAGGAGGAGCATGCGGAGGCGTCTGGAGACACTCTTCCTCTTGATCTTCCACACCAACAACCTGGTTCTCAGCAGCCCCTGGCCCCATTTCCGTCGCTGTTTCAATCTTCACGCTGAGAACCCCGCCGTTGAGCAGCAGTCCGTCTGTTCCCTTCTCGCCTGCTCCTCCGTAAGATCGCGCTCGCTTTTCTTAGCTTCATCTCGACTCTTCCATCAGTTCAGACAAGTCACCTGTCCCAGGTGAGCAGACTGACACGCCTCTCTGCTGGCCGCGCTGTGTGAATTCTTGTTCGTTTTTAAAATTTTTCTAAAATTCTATATTAACCAAACAGACAGGAAAATGGAGAAAACCTGACAAATTCCACATGCCCATTACACTGATGCTTCCATTTTATTGTGTATATTTCTTTCCACTCTTTTAAAAATGAATGAGACCGGGGCCAGCCTGGTGGCTCAGCAGTTAAGTGTGCATGGTCTGCTTCTCAGCAGCCCCGGGTTCACCAGTTCGGATCCCTGGTGTGGACATGGTACTGCTTGTCAAGCCATGCTGTGGTAGGCGTCCCACATATATGCATGGATGTTAGCTCAGGGCCAGTCTTCCTCAGCGAAAAGAGGAGGATTGGCAGTAGTGAGCTCAGGGCTAATCTTCCTCAAAGAAAAAATTAAATTAAAAAAGAAAAATGAATGAGACCAACACACGCAGCTGGGGTCCCACTCGGACGCTGTCTTTCTCCCCCCACCCCACCCCCTTACAGGGCTCACGGCTCATTCTCACGCATCTGATGTGTTTCTGCTCACATGCACACATTCATGACCAATACGTCCTGTGATTTTGTCTGAATATTTAGCTCCAGTGTTAGCAATCTGTGCCTTTATCATTTTGCAAAGTGCCTTTTACACCCACCTTTATGCTTTGGGATTTATCGGAAGAATCGAAGTTTCTCTTGCCTCTGTGCGCCACCCGTGGCTTAGGATGTCCTCAGCCGCGACACCAGACGCGGGAACTGCTGTGGACGGGACAACGTGCGAAGAGCAATATGTGGATGTCTGCTCTAGTTCTCAGGGACTTAGCCATGGCAGACTGTTCACCCTCAGTTCAAAGGGGCCTCTTTGCTCCCTTTCCCCCAGCGGCAGGAAGCTCCCCAAACCAGGGACGGAGAGGGGCTCCCCGGCGCAGGTCCCCGGCACGGGCAGACAGAACAGACCCTCCCCAGGCTCCCACGGCAGCAGGTGCCACCATCTCAAGGGGATCTGTAAGCCCCGCAGGCCGAGTGGTCCCCAGAGCCTCAGACTCCCTGGTGTGGGTCTTGACCTCATGGCAACACCTGTCCCCCTGGTCCCAACCAGAGGGAGCCGAGATCCCACACCTGCCCCAGCCTTGGAAGCAGCCTTCCTGTGGTCCCTAAGGCTCCTCCAGAGACAATTAAAAGGGAGGAGCAGTCAGCGTAATGACTTCAAGCCTCTGGAGGTGGAGGAGCCAGACAGGTGCACGAGACAGGTGGACAGGTAGACAGGTACACAGGTACACGAGATACGAGCCTGCCTCCAGGGGCGGGATGGGGGCAGAGCCAGAGGTGGGAGCCAGCTCCCAGGTGGGGGAAGCCCAGGAGCCCCCAGCCCCTTTGCCTGGTTCAGCACCACACGGGGTTCCCTGTGCATCTTGGAGAGCAGGGCAGGGCCTCCTCACCCATTGTTCCCTGAGCACCTGCTCTGTGCGAGGCGATGGGGACACTGGCCCTGCTCTGGAGAGGTTCCCAGCGGGTGGCAGAGAGAGAAGCAAATGACAGAGGGGGGTGTCCTGGGGCTCCTGGAACCAATGACCACAAACTGGGGCCTTAGAACAGCAGAAACGTATTCTCTCGCGGTCCAAAATCACAGAGTCAGAAGGGCCTCGCTCCCTCCAGATGCTGGGGCTCTGGGGAGGGTGCTTCCTGCCTCTTCCAGCTTCCGTGGCTCCGGGCGCTCCCGGGCTTGTGGCCGCACCCCTCCATCGCTGCCTCTGCCTTCACACGGGCTCTCCTCTGTGTCTCTCAGAAGGGGCACCTGTCGTTAGCTCTGGGCTCACCCTAAACCCAGGATGATCTCATCTGGAGATCCTTAACTTAATTACACCTACAGAGACTATTTCCAAATAAGGTCACGGGCACAGGTTCCAGGGCACGGACGTATCTTTTTGGGGACCACCATTCAGCCCACTACACGGGGTGTGGGGGGACCTTCTAGAAGAAGCAGGTCGGGGCAGGGACCAGTCTTTCTCTCAAGGGAGGGAGCGGGGTCTTCAGGAAAGGGAAGGAAGGACGGAGATCAGGGGTCCGAGGAGGGAAGTGGACCAAGTCCCGGCCGGAGAGGCACACAGGCCCAGCCCTGCTGGGAAGCGTAAATGGATCACAGGGCAAAGAGGTGTTCCTGGGGGGTTAGCGAGGGGCTGGGACGGTGCAGCTGCCGTTTGGGGCGAAATTCTCTTCTAAATTTAGGATGAACTTTTCCAATGGGCAACAAAAGGCTCAGAATTAAAGAGTAATGTTGAAAAAAAAGTAAGTTCTAAATATGTTTCTCTCTTAGTTCCATGACTTAAGAATTCACTCAAACAAGAGCGATGTCAAGGGCCCCCGACTGTCAGGTTCTGGGAGGACGCGGGGAGCTGCCCCCACGAGGGCGCGGTCCAGCTTCGTGTGCCCTCGGGATTCCGCCTCCAAGTCGTGAGCGAGAACAGACAGACGCCATTCCTCTACTGGACACTCCGTGGGATACCGCCGCCCGAGCACAGCAGCCTCGTCGCCCTCTGTTCCCGAGGCTGGAGCGCCCCTGAGGTTTTGGGGGAGCTATCGTGACCCGAACCCACTCACAGAGGAGCAGGGAGATGGCAGTCACCTCCTTTCCCTGAGTCCGAGCGCAGTCCTTGGAGGAGGCCTCAGATTCCGGACACGGCCGCGTCCGCTCCCAGGACTTCACGGCCCGTCTCCCCGGCTTCCTCGTGGACGGTCACCTGGAACCCGTTCGTTGTTTGGCTGGATTTGCGAGCGGCTTTCAGCCAAATGCGTGACTTCTCCTTCTCCAGGTTACGGTTTCTAAGGCTGACAACACATTCTGACCAAGACAAGGAGCGTGAGCATCTGGGCAGCTGCCCCACTGGACGAACTTCCGGGTCTGTGTTCGAGGGAAGTCCCACGTGTCCAGAGGCCCCGACCAAGGCCTCACGTGGTCGCTTCGAGCCGCCTTCAGTTTTGTCTCCAGCTGGAGAAACAGTGGTGACGGCTCCCTCATGTCAAGGCACCACGGCCATGGTGGGGTTTGGCTGCCTGGTGTCTGTCCCTCTTTCTTCGTATGGGAGCCCAACGGCCCGAATTCCTGCTCCAGCCTGCCTACACCCCGAGGGGCCGCCTGCCAAGGGGCCTTGTCCCGGCCAACGGGCAGCAGGGGACCCAGGTGAGGCTAAGCAGTCACTTCCTACTGGGCAGAATGTTGGAGCTCACTCATTCATTCATTCCTGCGGCAGACCCCACAGCATGGGCTAATGAAAAGATCCTCGTACCTGGGACTGCCTGGCTTAGCCAGTTACCAGGTGTGTGTGGCAGATTGTATTTCTGTTCACAAATATTTGGTGATACATCCCCGCCCCACTCACTTGGCATGGCTATGTGACCTAGCCTGGCTACTCCTCAGAGAGGTCAAGTGTCCCACCTGAGGTCACACAGCCTGTAAGTGGTGGAGTTGGGATTTGAACCCTTCCACCTCACACAGTGCTGGGTCCCAGTGCCAGCCCCTCTCCCCACCAGGGGGTCTGAGAGCCCCTCCCAAGCCTCATCCAGCCATCAGTTGGCTCTGGCAAAACTCATCCCAGAAGCGTCTGTGTTCTCCATGTCTGCCCGACCCAGAGCTATAATGGTGGGCCCATGAGTGGTGGCGCCGACAAGCAGGGGTAGAAGGTTCTAGACGCTCTATCACTGCCTTGGTGTTAAGCCAGAGCAGCTGAGGGCCCAGCCCTTCCCCAGACCAAGAACGGTCTCCCAGGCCTATACAGAGTGGCCGTCATAGCAGCAACAGGTGACCTTGTGACCAGCGGTGCACCTCATCTCGTTTATTCCTCCTGTAAATGCGCGAGGTGACAATGCATCTGAACGTTAATGTTCCCCAGACGCCCCTGTTGGAATCCTAGTCCCCACGCGTGTGGTATTAGGAGGTGGGGTCATCGGGAGGTGCTGAGGTCGTGAGGGCGGAGCCTGGAGGATGGGGTTGGTGCCCTGGCGAAGGAGACCCCGCAGAGCTCCCTGCCCCTTCCGTGTGAGGACACGGCAGGAAGTCTGCAGCCGGGAGAGGGCGCTCACCGGGCCCTGCCGGCACCCTGAGCTTGGACTTCCAGCCTCCAGAACTATAAGAAAGAAATTTCTGCTGTTCACCAGCCACCCAGCCTGTGGTGTTTGCGATCGCAGCCTGGCGCTCTAAGACAGGTGAAGGCTGTGATCCTGACCCTGGTTTATGGAGGGGGAAACTGAGGCTCAGAGTGAGGAGGGGCTGGCCCAGACCACCTGGCTGGTCACCTCAGACCTGACTCATCTGAGCGCAGAGCGGCCTCCTGTCCCGAGATGAGTCATCTCGTAGCTGACTTGGTTTTTAGCTCTTGTTTTCTCCCATCTTCTGTGACTCACTGAGAACAGGGAACAGCAAGGAGCAGAGAGACTGTGAGGAGGGCACCCCAGCAGGGGATGGGGCGGCACCCTGGGCTGGCCCCCTCCAGCTCAGAGCCCTGGAGAGGAACCGCTCCTGGGGGGCTCCCGGGCAGGGCTGAGAACCAGCTCCCTCAGGGGCCCATCAGCAAGGACCAGCCACCTCTGGGAGGACCAGGAATTCCCACCACAATTATGGCTTATTTTGCCCATGGCCTCCGCCTACCCCCACGCCCACCCCCACCTCGCACAGTGTCCCGTCCCAGCAGGTGCAGTCCTTTGAAAAGAAGGAAAAGTCCTTTGAAAATGTCTTGACCCTGCTCCCAGGGAGAGGTGGGGTCGACATCCCCTTTCTTGAATTTAGGGGTCTTAGGACTACTTTCCCAGCAGAGTCCATCGGAAATGCTGCCGTGGGACTCCTGAGGCTTGGTCGGAAAAGGCCAGGCAGCTTCCTCTCGTCCCTGGGACGCTCGCTGGGGAGGAAGCCAGCCGCCAGACAAGGAGTCAACAACCCCGAGCCCGCCACGCAGGGTGCTCCCATCCATCGCCAGCCGAGCTCCCAGACCACCGCCAGCATCCGCTTCCGGTCACTTGAGAGGGCAGCTTGGCCGTCCAGCCCAGTCGATGTGCCCACCACCCAGTGAGGGACCCCAGCTAGCGAGGATCGCCCAGCTGAGCCCTTCCTGAACTCTGCCCGACAAGATCCGGGGCAGCACGGAACGGGGGTGGCTTGGCACCATTCGATGTGGGGTAACGTGGAGCAGCGGTTGATGCCCAGCGTGTGAAGTGCTCCGGAGCGTGTCTAAGCAAGAGGCTCGGGTCCCGGGCTCCACCCCAGCCCCTGCCAGGCCCTGATGCAGGCCAGATCAGGGCGTCCTGGCCTCGGGTGCAGCCAGCTCCAGGCAACATTCCAGACGCCTACTGGGTGCTAGTTCCGGGGGATAAAGAGACGATAAAGGAACGGCCTCTCTCCGCCCTTGAAGCCCTTGTCATCGGCCAGCCGCCCTTCGAAATCCCGGCAGAGGCCTGAGCTGCAGCTTTCGATAAAAATCAAGCTCCTTGACACACAAACCCAGCTCCACCCTCTTTGCGCTTTCCCTCAGGCAACATCCCCAGGGAGCCTTTGTCTTCCGTCCCCTTTGCCCGCTTCACTCCTCTCCTTCAGTTCTGAGCTCAGGTGTTGCCTCCTCAGGGAAGCCCTCCTTGGTGCCCCTGACCGGGCCCAGTGCCCTTGTAATTCTCTCATAGAGCCTGGCTCTCCTTCCAGAGAGGGCTTATTGTCTGCACCTGTCCCAAGTTCTCTAACGAGCTAAAAGCCCATAAGCCGGGAAGCCAGAGACCTAGCTTGCCTCCGGCTGCTTTAGGTGCAGGAAAAAACTGGGGCACGCGGAGCTCACAAGATCTAGTGGCAGGCGTGATGCAATGAGACCCGAGCCCCTACCGGACACCCACACAATCCTCCCTGCTCCTTAAGCCTTCCCACCTATGGCAGTAGGTAAGACTGTGGCCCATTTTGCAGATGAGGCAACTGAGGCCCAGAGAGGTTAACTAACTTGCCTAAAGCCACACAGCTGTGCACAGAGGAGCAGGTATTAGAACCCAGATGTGGCCGGCATGGAGCAGTGTGACCGTGGCCTTGCCCACACCTCACAGTGTCCTTCCTGCTCTCATTGGGTTTCTGCCCTCTCCCCATGCCTCGTCCGCCCCTCACTCCACACTCAGCTCCTCCAAACCCGGCTGTCTCTGGCTCTGAAGCTCCTCCGACCCGCTTCTGAGTTCCCACAGGGCCTGGCATGCTGGAAGTCGTTTTTAAGCTCTAGGACAACCTCAGAGAGGGTGTCAGGGCCCAGCAGAGGAGGGCGCCCTCTCTCAGCTTTTCCTGAAAAGACAGAGTGGGGGGTTCTGGTGACTGGGGAGATGCCGCAATCCTGCTGTCATGTCACTCTCTCCAATCCAGGGCCTCTCTGTTCCCCTAAGACTGCAGTGCCAGAGACACCAGGAGACCTGGGTTCGAATCCCGGCTCTGCCACCTTCTAGCTGGGTGGCCTCAGGTGAATCACTTGGTCTCTCTGAGCCTCAGTTTCCACAAAATGGGGACGCAGACAGCACCTATTTCTTAAGGTTGTCATTAAAAATTAAACAAACTCCTGAATATCAATGTGCCTCGCCCCCAGGAGCTCTGTAAATGCCTATTAAATCTGAACACGACAATTGCCTTTGTTCTTACAGTACAGAAAGAAGCTTTATAACACAAAGCCGACAAACTTGTTTTTTGAAAAACAAAACAACATTTATTTCTGTAAACTGTTTGAGTGCAGATGTTCGTTGCAACCCCAATACAGCACAGACCTCCTCCCCCCAAATGAAATGAGCCAGGAAAAAAAGAACAAAACAATATAAAATGTGCTCATGAAGAACCAAGCCAATCTCATCTTTCTTTGAGAAAAAAAAAAATCCTTTTGAATGCGTGGTGCAGACCTAGGGATGAGACCCGCAGATGCTCTGGTCCCAGGAGGGCACGGCTGCCGCTCCGCACACGGCCAGGGTCCTCGCTGGCGGCAGAGGACCGTCCTCAAAGTGAGGAATCTGCTCCCAGTTCTCCCTAAATCCCATCCTGCACCCCTTGCCTCTCTCCCTCGCGTCCTTGTCGCTTGGGGAGCCCCTGAAGTTAACCCTGAAAGAGTCTCTCGTCCAATCTGGACTCAGACCTTTGTCCCACTCCGGGCCACAGTGAGATTTCCATGACGAGGGTGGGAACGAACGAGCCGTTTCAGACCAGGTGGCAAAGCCACTGCCAGGCAATTGTTAAGGCGAATTTTCTCTCCTCTCTGGGTCTGAGTCAGGCCGACGGTCTCCCCACCGAGCACCGTCTCTGTTGGCCACGTAGCTTAGGCAACTCTGAATGGGGTGGGGCGAGGGGCGAGGGGGCACATTCTGGGAGGTCTGAGCCCGAGGAACGGGATGAACGTGTGTGCTCATGAAGGCGACGGGCGCAGCCCCTGGGCAGCTGCCCCCTCCGCGGTCAGCAGGCGGGCACGCCATGGAAAACCAAGATGGCAGCACTGGTCCAGGTTCCAGAAGCAGCATGAGGCCACGATGGGCTAGGTACGTGTCAGAGAAATGCCAGGGAAAGGGGTCACCACGGGAGGAGCCTCAGATCTGATGAGGCGCGTGCCCTTGGCATCAAAATGATTTTTCTTGAGAACGAGAAAGAGGGGGAAGAAAGAAAAAAAGGATGAAAGAAAGATGTTCCATGAGCGTCGTGAGACAGGACGTGGTGACAGGGCCAGGGAGGGAAGCAGGGAAGGGGACCGGGTGCGGGCAGGGTGGCGGGCGCTGCCTCTCATTGCGTCTCCTCTCCCTGGCGGGCTGGCGGGCTGGGAGCAGAGGCCGCGGTCCCCTCCCCAGGGGAGCAGGCAGATGACTTCAGCAAGGGGCGGGGGTGGGGCTGGGGTTACTCCGTCTGGGCGTCGTAGTTGGCTCCCCCGGCCTTCTTCAGCTCGCTCTTGATGAAATCTTCCTCCAGCTCCTTCCGATCGCTGATCACAAACTCTTTAGCGAAATTCTGCAAGAACAAAATAAAACACAGAGTTCCCGTGAAGAAGGAACAGGATCCAAGCGTTGCTCAGGCAACCCGCCAGGAAGTCTTGGCACCTAAAACACTAAGAAATGATCAAAACGAGAATTCTGTGGCAGAGTGGTTTGGCAAAAAAAAAAAAAAAGAAAAGAAAAAAGCACGACTAGAGATGAGAAAATGGGTGAAGTCCGGGTACTGCGTAGTCCCAAAACCATAGAGATGGTCAAGGTCAGATGTGCGTTTGATTTCTGGCTCTGTCTTTTTTTGGCTGTGTTACCTTGGGCAAGTTCCTTCAACTCTCTGTGCCTCAGTTTCCTCATCTGTGAAAAACCAGCTTGTCAGGAGAATAATAGGAGATGAGATTGGAAAGAGGCTAGTGTGCTGGTAAATGTTTAACACCAGGTTCTCGGGAAAAAAGAGAAAAAGGGGAGAAGCTTTGTAGCTTTTGCCTGTTTCCATGGTATAAGTAGTCCCACAATGACTGGCTGGAGCTGGGAAGAGATACCTGGCTGGCTCTCCTAAGCTGGTACAAGCTAGCTTCAGGCCCCCCTGGTTGTAACGATACAGAGCTTCCGGTCCCAGGTCTGAGGGATCGGCCTGGGCACGGAACACACAAGAGGGGCTTTCCAGCCATACTCAGTTACTTGGGGGGGGGGGGTTTGCTTGCATTCATTCAACAAACACCATGCCACGTGATGGGGCCATAGTGATTAACAAAATGGAAGCAGTCACCGTCTCCTCTTGGGGTGCGCAGATTTCAGCCATAAAACCCCACAGGCCTGGCAGACATGAGGCGCTCAGTAAAAGCTTGTGGCATGAATGAGTGAAGCAGCTGATCTGGCTTATCAGATAGCCCTGAGCCACGAAGGGCAAACAACTGTTTTAATACATGGATCATAAGACTTCAATAAATAAGGGAAATTTCAGGACGGCAACAGATAAGAATATAGAAAAATTTACCAAAATACGAATAACAAGTCTGAAGGCCAGAAAATCATCCACATCAAAAAAAAGTCCACAAGGAAATAATATAAACAATGACCACCATTTATGAAGCACCTATGGGTACCGGACACTGCCACACATCAGCAAACTTCATTCTTAAAACCCTTTCCTGGGACCCAGCAATTCTACTCCTAGAATCCACTCAAAAGACATGAAAGCACACGGCCGCACAAACACTCGTACACAAATGTTCACAGCAGCATTATTCACGACAGCCAAAAAGCAGAAACAACCCAGCGTCCATCGACAGATGACGGATAAACAACACACAGTCCATCCGTACAGTGGAATATTATTCGGCCATGAAAAGGAATGCTGCACTATTACATACTACAACACGGGTGAACCTTGAAAACATCGTGCTGAGTGAAAGATGCCAGACAGGAAAGACCACAGACTATATGATTTCATTCATATGAAATGTCCAGAAAGGCAAATCCACAGAGACAGAAAGCAGATTATTGTTTCCAGGGGCTGGAGACAGAAACAGGAAATGATAGAAATGTTCTAAAATTAGATTGTGATGATGGTTGCAGAACTCTGTAAATTTACGAGGTCACTGAATTGTACACATAGGTGGAATTAATTTTGTGGTATGTAAATTATACTTCAACAAATCTGTTTTTTAAAAAATCATGTAAAATGACCAATATTATTTCCGTTTTAAAGACGAGAAAACAGAGGCTGAAAATTACAATATTTGCCCAAAGTTGCACAGCTAGAAGGTCCTGTTGACTCCAAAGCTGGCATTCTTAAAAGCGTCACCATCTCCTTTTGGGGATGATGTTAAAAATGTTTTGGAACTAGACAGAGGTGGTGGTTGCACAGCATTATGAACACACTAAATGCCACTGACTTGTATATTTTAAGATGGTTAATTTTATGTTATATGAATTTCACCTCAATTTAAAAAAAAAGAATACCAAAAAAAAAAGTCACCGTACCTCCCAAAAGCATAACTAAACCAGGAGAACCTCAAGGTCGAGTTTTACAGTATAAAGACAAACCGTCTGCCAAGCCACTAAGAATACTAACAGGGAGGGGAACGGACGTTAACATTTATCAAGAAACTAATATGTGCCAGGCGCAGCCTCACATATTTTCTCAGTTAATCCTCCCTCAGTATATTAGCTTTTTTTTTATGATAAGACCCACAGGTGGGGCTTGGCGAGATTGTGTGACTATCCCAGAATGAGTAAACATCGTCTGACCCTTTCTGCTCCCTTCCTCCATACTGTGCTGCTAAGAGTCTTCATACGTCCTCAGGACAGAGAGCGAACACGAGCTGGATGTAAGAGCCAGAAAAGAGAACTAAGAATTAACGTGTTTCTCCGCCTGAGCCCCCGTGGCATGAGGAAGGGGTGGAGAGCACATCGGAGAGGAGGAAGCCAACAGCTCAAGACGCCTACAAAAGGAAGTCCAAAGGTCCTCTGTTCTGTGGTCGCCATATACGGCAATCTAAAGAAACAAGAACACCCCTGTTTGTATCTGTTAGCCATTAAAAGATTCAGATTAAGAAGACGTTTGATAAGATCTGAGCAATCAATGCTGGAACTGTCCATGGAGCCGTGCACAGTCCACCTTGAAACCACAAGTATAGGGGACATCAAATTATGGCCAAAAGGAGGAGCAAACGAGGACAGCAGAATCTAGCAAAAACATAACAATAAATATAAATGAACAAGATTACCTTCAAAGAAAGCTATGTCTCAAACTATCAAAAGAAAGCAGCTCCAAACCCTCTGCTGTGTACTGGGGGTACATTTAAAACCAAAAGCTTAGCCAAAAAAAGGATTCTATCAAACGAAAGTAAACAACCTCACGAACCCTCCAGAGGCACAAGGGGCAGGCAGGGGGCGGACGGCCACGGGGAGGCAGTCCTAGCAGCCTCGGCAGGGCCCCCCTCACACAGGATGCTCAGACATCCCCACGGGCTTCAGAGGTATGACAACGCTTCCCTCAAGGGTGGGGACTCCACAAAAAGTCCCCAGAAGGTCTGAGTCAACCTTAAAACCAACTCACAGAGCCCCCACGCTCCTCCACCTCCATTCCTTCCAACAGTCTTTGCCGAGTGTGCTTCGGCTTGGCAAGGGAGGTGCCAGCACCCCCGGGAAGCAGGCCTCATTGTGTGTTTTCAAAAAGAGGCAGAAACAGCAAAAATGGCTCTCTGGGCAGCCAGACCCTGACCGGTGGGCAGAAACACTGAGAACAGAAGGAGCCTGCGAGGACTTGCCTGTGGCTGAAAACCACAAAGAACAGGTCTGTGCAAAGCAGGGCCACCTCTTGGCCACACTCACACCTCCACACCGTCAACCACCGTCCTGGCACCCTCCACACAGCACGAACGCCTGGCTGGGGCCGAGGCAGGCGACACCGGGGGCAGCCAGAGCCAGCAGGCGGGTCCTCACGAGCAAGGAGACTTTCATGGCCCAGAGCAACGCTAACACAGACGGAATGTTTAATTTTCCAGCAGCCACAGTGAAAAAGTAACAACGAACCAGATGACATTAATTTTAATAGTATTTCATCTAATTCCACCTGTCCAAGTTATTGCCATTTTAACATGCAATCAATACACAAGATCATTAATGAGATCTTCTGCATTCTTTTTTCCACACGTAGGGTACAGAACAGCACGGACAAGCCAAACCTCAGGTGCCCAGCAGCCACACGTGGTGGTGACAGCACAGGTCTCGAGAGAACAGGAAAGAGTCTGAAAGCACAATGTGCTCAATCAAGGAGAACCATTAATCACAAATGTTAGAGCCGATCTGAGTGGGGGAGGGGGAGCCTTTGGTGAGGGGAGCAGGGGCTGGAAATGTTCCGCGTCTTGACCTGGGTGGTAGTTTCACAGGTGGGTATGAAAATTCAAAATTTTTAAATTCAAAAACTCATCAAGCTGTGCACCTTAGATTTGTATGTTTTCCTCTGTGCAAATTATACCTTTTCTTGGTTAAGAAAAGGGGGGAACGTGGAGCTGAAAGGAAAGAGCGTTTGAAACCCCAGCACTCACCCCCTTGTTGGATCAAGGAGCAGCGAGAGACTCAGAGAGGGGAGGCAACGCATCCCAGGGTGCACAGCAGCCTCCCAGCGGGGGCCCTGGGGGCCGGTCCTGGCCCCAGGTCTGTCCTGTCCTCTTTCGTCTGCATCGCACCTCATGGGCTGCTCCAGACGGCCCGTCCCTCCCGCATCAGCCTTTCTCACACCCTCAAGGCTGCCAAAGCCACGGGTCAAAGACTTCAGAGCAAAATGTGCCGGTCTGGGGCACGGTCACCTGGGGCTCTAGAAAGCTCTTCTTTGTCTTGTTGAGGAACACGTGTCCCTGGCTGAAAAGGGTCCCACCCTAGGGTGCAGACACCAGTATCCAAGGGGCAACGGGGAAACAGGCACGGAAAAGTCATCTTTGAGATTAGAGCTCGGCTTTCCAAAGGAAGGCTGTGTGCCACCCGCAGGCCCGCCCGAACCCTCGAAATAAAGGTGCAGGGGACGGGGGTCTCTCCTCCCACGTGTGAGATGGGCAGGGGCCGGACAAGGCACACGCTGGCCACAATAATGCATCTTTTCCCCACACGGGTGAAGATGAATTATAAACCAAAGAGCTCAGCGTGCTGAAGGAAAGCCGCGGGTCCCCAGCAGGCTGCGTCTTGCTAAGAGAAGGGGCGCCCTCCGAGGAACGTGAGCCGGATGAAAACGCACAGCGTCCAACCCGCTAGGCATTCACCTGCCCGCCCACCCCGGGCCCCCCGCACTTCCCCTCCTACAACTGTTCTAAAGCGCTTCAAACAGCAAGGTTTTGAAAATCCTTCCCACAAGGTGTAATTCACTCAACGAGAACAGGTTCTTCCAACAGGCGTGAGTCACCACAGACCAGGGAAACAACAAACAGCGAAATGGCACGGCCGCGCGTCTGACGGCTTCAGGAACAAAGGCGCCTGCATCACCGTCGCAGTCCAGGAATGACACGACACTGCCTCCCTAGGAAGAGGACAAAGGACAAGAGAGGCAGGGCGCCGCATTTCAGGTGGGCACAGGGTACTGTCCCGTGCAGATGGCTGGCAGGAAGTTGTCACATCCTTCAGTGTGCTGTGGGGAGCTGTGGGCCGAAACCAAGCAGGGCAGCGGTCCACACGCCTCGAACCCTGACCCCCGCAGGGCCAGCCCACTCTTTAGCATTTGGGTGGTTGCCTGGGTGCTGACCCGCTTTCCTGGCGGTGGACATTTACAGAAGCTCTAACTCCACTTTGCCTGATTTCTGACTCCAGCTACATCCGGAGCAGGGATGGCAAAAATGTGGGAAACACATTCCCCTCTCACCTCCTGTATGCACGGCAGACATCCCACAGCCATCGTGGCACTTTCCCTGCTGAGTCCAGACTCACCCTCAGAATCCTTCTTAACCCAAGACTCCAACTAACACCTGCTATTGATCAACTGACAAGCAGTATTAAATCCAGGCATACGTCTCCAATTTCTATGGTTAAAACTGCGCCTAGCATTTCTTGTTCCTCAGCAACACCCACTTTGGGGAATTCTTCCCAAAGAAATAATGCAACAGATTTTTTTTTACAATTACAATACAGTCATGCGTCACAAAATGACGTTTTGGTCAGTGACAAACTGCATAACGATGGCGGTCCCATCAGATTAGTACCACATAGCCTAGGTGTGCAGTAGGCTACACCATCTAGGCTTGTGTAGGTGCAGGCTGTGATGTTCGCACAATCACGAAATCGCCCAGTGACCCATTTCTCAGCATCACTGAACACATACCCACAGGTGTTCACGGTCAGTAAATCCCAGGCTGTTTCCACTTCTCAACAGAAGTTGAATAAATAAGTAAACAGTATCTACATTGAGCATTTCATATACATCAGACACTTATTATATACAGTATCTTATTTAATTTTTACGATTCCATGCGATACAGTATCTTATTTAATTTTTACAATTCTACCTGTTACGTATTATCATCCCTGATTTTCAGAGGAGGAAGCTGAAGCTCAGGGAAGGGAAGCAGCCAGCGAAAGGCCACAGCCCCGGCGAGGTGGGATGGGACTGAAACCCACATTTGACTCCACGCCGAGGTCTGTAGCAGGCGATTGAACTCACAGGTGCACACACACGCACGCCTTACACGACATGCACTGAACAGGTCAGTATCCAGCCACTGAAATTAGGAGAACTGCAAACATTTCTGAACTGCTGAAAGGACACACGGTGGACCTCTGCTAAAATTAATCGTCTTTGTAAACACGCGTCCCAGGGGCGAGGGCTCCGCGGGAACCAGCAGAAACAGCCGTGCGAAGCGGAGGATCGCGGCTGATCGTTATTTAGTCCCTGAATTCTGTCTGAACTAATTTTAAAAACCACAACGCCTGGGATAAACCACCGTGAGGGAGAAAACGGAAAGCGTGGGGCTTTTTCTGGGAGGGAGGGTCAAAAGGCAGACCATCGAGGGACAAATAATGACAAGAGAAGGACAAGGGTGTGGAGAGACACACGGAAGAGAAGGAGGGAGGAAGACTCTGAAAGAATGAGATGCAAAGGGAGCGGGCAGCCTTCAGCCGCCACGAGCAACGTGGGGCACGCGTTTCACCCACGCCACCTGTCTGGACCCGGCGCTCCGGGCTCCTCGGGTGACGACCTGCACGTGTTCTAGCCCGGTGTCCTCGCACCGTGGAAACCGGACGCTGGGGACAGTGTCGGAAACCACTGCATGAGGCGCCAGGAGGCCAGCTGCTGGTGGGTCGCCTGGCAGGTGCCGTGCCAAGGCCGACTGGCCCAGGGCTGCGACCCGTCGGGGGCTTAGTGAGAGGCACCCAGGCCACCGCCCACTGGGCAGAGCTCCTGGCTCGTAAAAGCGGCTCCCATTTCCGGGCCAGGCTCAGGGTGTGGGGGCTCCTCTTTCTCGGTCTCACCTCTAGGAGCTGGAGCTCAGAGCCTGCTACAGGGCTCCACTGCCCGCCCCACCGCTACTGTGGGCTGCAATCCCGCCATCGGGCTCCTGCCTCAACCCTCCCCTTAGCTTCAGGACTCGTCCCTCCAAGCCTCAGCTTCCTTATCTGGGTCTTGGGGGCATTGACAGCACCTGGCCAGACACCAGGCCCCACGGCTCCCAGGCTGCTCATGGCCTTCGCTGTGTAACCAGGTGGTTTGTGTCTTAAACGTAAACATGAGCAACGCAGGGCCCCCGTGCCCAAATCCAGGCCCAGGTGAAAAGCACCAGCACAGAAGCCCCTTTCTGCCTCTAAGAAGAAAGGGCCTTTCCACGAGCCAGGGCCGGGAAGGGGCGCAAACACTCCCCGAGAAGACAAACAGCCGAAAGCCCCTGGAGAGCCACAGGTGTCTCCACTTGGTGCTGGAGTGCCAGGCCTTCTTTGCGAGGGGGAGCAGCGGCCCCCCTCCCCCACCAGGGAGGTGCAGGGCTCTCCCAGCTGACCCTCCCAGCTCTCGCTTCTGCTTTCTGTTACGACAAAAGCAGAGCCTCTGGAAATTCCAACTCACCCCCAAACCCCTCCCTGAGTGCGACTGGCTTCCACAATTAAATCAACCCAAAGAACAGTTATTAAACGTTTACTAGCTTCTGTCCAGGAATACACAAAGAACAAGACACAGTCCAGAGCCTCTGTGAACAGATTTGTTTCTTCGCTGTTTAGCACCTGTTTTTCTTTTAGGCATGAGGAATACTACGCAATAAAGCAGCCACGGTCTCTGCTGTCAAGACTACTTTCCAGCATCACTTGATTATAATTTACGGAATCTGAAGATTAATAGAAACACAGATAAAGGAGCAATTCATTCCGATTCAGCCTGGCAGGAGAATGGGATAAAGAATCAGGGTTTTGAAGGATGAATAGGAGTTCATCAGTCACCAAAATGGAGAAACCCTTTTCATATTCTTTGCTTTTCTTTAATCCTTCCAACAGCTCTATGAAAATGTACACTCCCTTTTTCATAACTGAAAACAGATTCTAGAGATAAAGTTACTTGCTCTAGGTCCTAAAGCTAAGAGTTGATGGAGCTGGAATATCAACTTGGGTCTTGCTCCCCCTAGGCCCATGGTCTTTTCCATTTGCCTCAGCTGTGATGATGTTCAGTTTCCAGTTTAACAAAAAGAAAAGGTTCTACCATCAAGGAAGATTGAGAACCAATAAGTTTAAAAATAAATGTAAAAGCTTTGCTTCCTGCAGAACTTCTCAGAGCCTTTAACGTGCCCACTGCAACATGAATCTACAAAAGTAGACTTTCCACAATAGAGGTGGCTCAGAACACTTTGCCTGGTGCTGGAGGACTTTGGGAAACGTGGAGAGGGGTGAAGAGACTGAGTCGGGGGCTGGACAGGCTGGGCTGCAGGCAGAGCAGCGCTGGGACCTGGAGCAAGTCACCCAACTTCCCCAGGCCCCAGGCCCTCATCTATAAAATGGGGCTGATGACAGAACTGGCCTGGTGGTGAAGAACAAATGATTTTAATATGCAGAAAGGGCGTAAAAGTGCCAGGCACACAGTGGGGGCACAAACTCCCGTTGCTGATATTAGTGCCACGTGGTACACGAGTGACCCTCCGGGAGGAGGGTTGGGTACATCTGGTCCCAGCTCTGGGGTGGGAGGAGGTCCAGGATGGAAGCCGCCCCGGCTCCTGGGGTTCAGAAGCCATCAGAAGGCACGCCGAGCTGGCCGTCCCACCCCATCACTGAAACGTGGGTCCTCCCCGCCTCCGCTGCCTCCTGGAGGAACACTCTGCCCTTCGCTGTCCCCAGGCTGAAAGCTGAGAGGTTCCCTCTGGCTACTTGGCTCTGTGACCATTCAGATGATGTTAAAAAATAAAAGGACCACGTGACCAGACCCGTTCTGCAAGGCGAGCACAATGCACCCCTGGCTGAGTCTGCTCTAAATCAGGACGGCCCAGCCTGGTGCGGGCAGGTCTCCAGCGGGGGTGACTGCATTGTCGCCGTAATCCCGCAGAGGCGCCGGGACAAGGGGACGGGGGCTCTGTCCCAGGGAGCAGTTGGGCACCTCCGAGCGGCAGACGACGGCTGCCATGAAGCAGCCATGCGTGCTGTCCACTCGGCGCATTCCCTGGGCCCAGGTCCTCGGTCACCACCGCCCCGCCCCTGCCGCCCACCGCGTGCCGGCCTGGGGCTCCTTCCGTCTTGTTTCCCGCAGACGCAGCCACAGCCGCGGCTCAGTGTCTCAGCCTGGCTCTGGACCCAGACGATAGAGACCCAGCGTCGAAGCTCCTGACCCCTCCAGGTCCAGCCCCGGACCTGCTGCTTGTTAGCCAAGGGTTCAGGACAAGTCCTCTCCCTGCTCTGGGCCTCAGTTTCCCCAAATGCTCATGCACCTGGGAGGCAGGTGAGGGTACTTGTTGAAGTCGGCGCTGGCAAGGGCGGGGGCTGTGTTGCCGATGGGTGTGCCTTGGTCCAGGGCACTTGCAAGACCATTAGGCAACGTGGATCTACAAGATTCACACCCGGTCACTCAACACGGGGACCCAGCACCTCCTAAGGAAATAGTCCACAGGCAAGAAAGCGGTGCAGTGCGGTGCTGTCTACAGGGAAACCTGACCAGACCAACGACCAGACCCAGTTCTCTTCTAAGCCCTTCCTCTCAACTTGCTCATTCATCCCCACAACAACCCCAAGAAGCAGACACCACATTACCCCTGTTTTAGACCTCAGGGGACTGAGGCCCAGAGAGGGTAAGCAAGTGCCCAAGGCCACACAGTGAGCGCTGGAGCTGAAACCTGAACCCTCGCCATCTGGCTCAGAAGCTACACTCCACTGCATTGCACTGTCTCTTTGTCTGATAAAGAACAAGGTTTCTTTAAAGGTAAGATACCATCATAAACAAAGTACCCCATTTAAAAAACAAGAAAAAATATCATCACGTGTCAAAACAGAATATGACACAGCAAGTCAACTCACCGAACTTGTTTTATAAATGGGGAAACCGAGGCCCAGAAGGGGAGAGAGACTCGCCCACAGTCAGGGAGGCGGCGTAAAGAGCCACCCTTCTGGACTGCAGTGTCTCCACATCCATTTACATGCTCTACGTTTCACACAGAGTAAAGGATGTGGGTTATGTTGCTTTCATTGCCATAAAAGCTAAGAGTCTATTAACAGTCTGAAACCAGAAGTCAATCCACTTATTCTCCACGTGGAAACTGTAGTAAAAGGCAGCTGGAGAAGGGGTCCAGTGCCCAAGGCATGGAGCCCACAATGGCCCATCTGGAAGGCCCCATAACGAACATCTGGTCCAAGTCCTCGTTAAACGGAGGGAAAAGCTGACACAGGGCCAGGTTCAGCATGATTTTAGTGACTGTCAAAAGACACCGTTATGCCCTCATAATTGACCCTTTGTTACTGAAATGTATCTGTAGCTGTAGTATAAAGGTGAGGTCTTGTAACAGCTCCAGATAATAAACCTTTCTAAATGCAGAGGTAGAAAATGCAAAAGGTAATGGTCAAAATACTACCTTGCACCTGCAGTCCAAGATGGCGTCCCAGCCTTTTCACCTACCCGCATCCCTTTCTTTTAACAACTGGGATCACGCTGCAGCTGCCAATCACGAAGCCCCGCCTCCCTGCCCCATAGATGTACACGTGACCTAAACTGGGCCAATCAGGGCCCTTGTAAGGGAATGATTGACTCAGGGAGGAGGGCTCTCTCCTCCCCGAAGATCAACACCCAGAAGAACCACCGGAGCCTGAACCATTTCTCCTGCTGCACAAAGAGGCCGCCTGAGGCCAAACCCACGAAAATGGAGATGAAAAGAAGATTCTGCTTGAGCCCTTGATCCAGCCACACCTAAAGCTGGAAACCCCTGTACTTTCCAGTTCAGAGATCCAGGCAATTCCTGTTTCTGTTTCAACGTTATTTGAGCTTGTAAACAAATGAATTATAACCGATACTCCCATGGAAGGTCCCCACCAAAGAATCATATTTCCCAAAGTCACCCTCAGTCACTGGCCCGCTTAACCAAATTGAGAAGAGTTCTAGATTTAAAAGGAACTCTGCAGACTGCTGACGGGTACAGGGTTTCCTTTGGGGGTGATGAAAAAGTGCTGGACCTGGACAAGCGGGATGATGGCACAACACTGTGGATGTGCTTCCGGCCATGGAACTGTACACTTTAAAATGGCTAAAGTGACAAATTTTATGTTATTGTGTTCTGCCAGAACTTTAAAAACGGAAAGGAAAAAGGAGCTTTGCAGAGATTTGAAAGGCTGGCCACCCCCACCAGACACATCCTGGCAAATATTCCCTCCCAATGTCCCCCTTTCTCCTGGCCACGTCCGGGCTGACCAGCAGAGGAGGACTAAGCGTGGACCGTAAAATTCAATAGGAGACCTTTGGCCATGGAACATGCATTCCTTTGCATTTTCCATTCTGCTGCCACAAGGGAGACCTCTAAAAGCTGGTTAACCATTAAAAGCCACACTGGCCTGGAGAAAAATAGCCCGCAGGGTTGAGGAGGTGGCCTCGCAAAGCCAGGGTGTCAGTGGTGACAGGGTGCAGACACAGAGCTTCCCGGTAATGCTGATGTCGATGGGAAGTGAATAACATCACTCAGCATTTGCTCTGTGCAGGCGCTGGGCTTGGAAGGTAATCTGACACCCAGACCTCGTTAAACCGGTCACCACTCCAGTTAACTCTGGAACCCCACCTCTTCGAATGTATTCTAAAGAAATAAACCAGCAGAAAAGAGAGAGGAGCGGCAGAGAGTAAAATGTTGGTTGGAACATTATTTATAAAAATAAAACTTTGGGGCCAGCCCAATGGCATAGTGGTTAAGTTTGCATGCTCCACTTCAGCACCCCAGGGTTCGCAGGTTCAGATCCTGGGCATGGACCTACACACCGCTCATCAAGCCATGCTATGGCAGCATCCCACATACAAAATAGAGGAAGATTGGCACAGATGTTAGCTCAGTGACAATCTCCCTCAAGCAAAAAGAAGAAGACTGGCAAGATGTTAGCTCAGGGCCAATCTTCTTCAACAGAAAAAAAATAAAATAAAACCTGGCAGCAACTCAAGAGGCCAACAACGGGGGAACATTTAGGACATTACAGTGCACTTGTGAAATAGGACACTCAGCCACCAGCAAAACGTTTATCACAAAGACTCTGCAGCCACATAATTTATGAAATTATGCTAAGTAAAACAGAGAGAAACGAAGCCAAGCAGAGCGTGACTTGCAGGCTGTGGCTGCGGGAATGCTCAGAGGTGGGTGAGCTCACCCACGGAGCTGGGAGGGAGGATGGAAAACAGGCTGTGATAATGGAATGATAGGAATTTTTTTCTTTCCTATTACTATTTTTTAAATAAAAGTTTTATCGGGAGACCGTTTTAGATTTACAGAAAAGGTGCAGAGACAGTAGCAAGAATTCCCACACACCCCACAGGCTGTCTTCACAATTGTTAACGCCGTACGATACTGTGGTACCTTTGTCACAACCAAGGAGCCAACGTGGGAACATTACTGTTAACTAAACTCCAGATTTCACTGCGATTTCCCTAGTCTTTCCGTTCTAGGATTCAATCCAGGATTCCACGTTGCATTCAGGCTAGTTTTGTGTGTGTGCATTTTGTTTTAGTTTTTCATAGCGCGATGGCTTTGAGTATATTCGCACATATGTGCGACCATCACCATGGTCAATTTTAGAGTATTTCCATCACCTTCAAGGAAACCCCGTACCCAGTAGCTACCACCTTCCAACCCTGGGTTTTGCAAAATGGAGAACCTTTGACAAGGAGACAACTCTCCCTCACGTCCCTTCCCCTGGGTGATCTTTCTGGAATTCAGATTTTCTTTTCTCAGCATGACCCCATGCCGTAGCCCCAAAGGAACCACCTTGGAGATTTCTGACAGTGTCAATTTTTGTTGTCTAGGATGGAAAAAAGCCTTTAAAATAGAGAGGGCTACAAGTAGAAGTGTTCAGGAGCTCAGAGACGAAACCAAGGGTACACCCACCTTCCCCTCTTTCCTTCCAGTCTAATGGCGCTGGGGGAGAAGTCAGCCGTGGCCAGTGCCCAGCTCCCCAGCCCAGGTGTCTGTGGCATTGGTGACACAGCCTTTGTCATTCTACAGCCACCAACATCATAACACCCCCACTGGCCCTCATAAAGTTGGACATAAGGTTGACATCTATTCATTCAACAAGCATTACGAGTACCTACTGTGTGCCAGGCACTGCTCACAGAGGGCACACGTGAATTCTTCCACTGGGTCCTCACGGCCACCATTGGAAGTCCATCATCGTTCAACCTTGTGTTGACCGCCATTTTGGCCGTCCCTCCCGCCCCCTTCTCCATGAACTGCCTGCCTCCCCTCAAAGGGAGACTCCCAGCATCCCTCAGGTGACGGGCAGGACCACAGACACAGCTACCTGCTGCCCAGCCCATCCCTGAGAACAGTCCTACTAACAGGTCAGCAGCGGCTCTAGTGGTCCAGGGACGGAGCACATTCAAAGTCACATCTAAGTCACAGAGGCAGGAGTCGAGCCCAGCCCTCTCACCCCGCCGGATGGTGACCGTGCGCGACCCCCGACCCAGGAGAACAGGACAGTCACCTGCACCACCTCTTTCACCAGCGTCTTGTCGGTGCCGGTTTTGGCTCGCTGCAGCCCGCTGACGTTCTCGCCGATCCACGTGATGAGGGCAAACTTGGACCTCTTGCTCATGGCGTCCCCGGTGGTGAAGCGCACGAAGGCAAACAGCCGGATGTCATCTGCAGCCAACAGCAAAGAGAGGGCACGGTGCTCGGTTAAAACACCCCCAGACTGCGAGTCCCCGAGGAGGGGCCGGGGGCCGAGAGTGCGCCCGGAGGGCAGGGCAGGGGCGCAACCCTGACCTTGCCACGGTCCCTCCCTGAATCCCGACACCACCACCGCGGGCTCTCATGCCCGTGTCACAGATGGAGATGAGGTTCAGAGAGGTCACGGGACCCCCTCCAGGCCACACAGGCAGCTGGAGGCCATGTTGGGATTCGAACCCAGGCCTCTGGCTGCTCCACCTGTGACCCTCCCCTCCCCTCCCGTCACACGGTCAAGGCTCAAATTCTGGGTCTTAGTTAGGGAGCAGAAGTCTGTCACTTCTTATCCCCAATAGCTGAGGCCCTCCCTGGAACGCAAAAGCCACACAGAGGAGAGATGGGACCCAGGCTGGGGAAGGGTGGGGGGAGGAGAAGAGACCCGGCCCTTATTTGGGCCCGGGTACAGATCCACGCCCACGGGCACAATCAGCTTGTGCTACACGGGCCAATAAGGAAGTCTGAATCTTTTTCCATTGAGCGTGTTATGCTTGTTATCTTGTCACATATTCATTTTTATTAAAATGACGCTGGGGGCTATTTTGTTCCCTTGATCTGCATTTCAGTCTGTTTGATGACCAACATCCTTGCTATCGTCACTTTAGAATCTCTCCCGCCGTCTGCCATGCTGAGCTCCCCGTCCTCCTCTGCTCTGCGTTACCAAAATGTCATGTGACATTCCTGAGTTTGTAAAGTGACCTGTGCGTCTGTGTGTGTGTGTGTGCGTGCGTGTGTCCCACGAGGACAGACGAGGGTTCCTCCGCCTCAGCACTCCTGACGTTTGGGGCTGGGTCACTCTTTGTGGGGCGGCCACCCTGTGTGTTGTAGGACGTTGAGCTGCATCCCTGGCCGCCACACACTAGATGCCAGCATCACACCGCCCGCCCCACTTATGACAACCAAAAAAGTCTCCAGACATTGCCCATTGTCCCTTCGGGGGCAGAATTGCCCCCCCACTGAGAGTCAATTTCTAGACATAGTTTGTATCCCCACTTTGTGTTTTCCACCAAAATTCTGTGCTCTCATTGAGGAAATCACATATCCTCACTCAGCCTAATTCCTAAATATCTCACATTCTAATTGCAACTATCAGTGAGATCTCATTGCAACCCCTAGCAGGTGATGGGTGGCGCACGTGGACACAGCCGGATGGGGGTCATTCGTCTTGTACTTGCTGCTTTGCTCGGTTAGCTCTTACGGTCTCGACGGCCTTTGGGATTTCTCAGGTACCCAATGACACCGCAGGGCAGCACTTCGCAAACATTCCTGTGTATCTGAGTCGCTTGGGAATCCTGCTAAATGCAGATTCTGACTCAGCACGTCTAGGATGGGGCTCTGGGGTCTGCATTTCTAACTAGCTCCCAGGTGAGGCTGATGACGCTGCTCAAAGAACCACATTTTGAGGTTTTAAGATTTCTTTTTTTTAAATCAAGGTGCCTTTCTTCCTAGAATCTTTCTAGGCGCCTCCATGCCAAAACCCATCCAATGTGGAAGTTTACACTGAGACCCCAGACCACCAGCCCAGTGAGTGTGACGGAGACACAGTGTGGAGCTGGTGAGGTCCACTGCCTGGCCAGGACCTCAAAGCCTGAGCACATCCTGGACGGCAAGCTCCAGCGTCTGATGGGCGACCATCTGTCCCAGGGGAGCGGAGAAACGGTTCTCAAACTCTACAGTCCAGGCCAGGGGACTCCCCACACGCATTTCTTTTTTTTTTTTTTTTTTAAAGATTTTATTTTTTCCTTTTTCTCCCCAAAGCCCCCCGGTACATAGTTGTGTAGCCCCCCGGTACATAGTTGTGTATTCTTCGTTGTGGGTTCCTCTAGTTGTGGCATGTGGGACGCTGCCTCAGCGTGGTCTGACAAGCAGTGCCATGTCCGCGCCCAGGATTCGAACCGACGAAACACTGGGCCGCCTGCAGCGGAGCGCGCGAACTTAACCACTCGGCCACGGGGCCAGCCCCGCCCACACGCATTTCTTAAAGGAAACAGACACTGACCACCATTCACACTGATACAGCACTCTCTTATAAAACATGTGTATCTTTGATGGTCTCATTTGGTCTTCACAAGGATGCTGTGAGGTGGGCAATGGGGGGCCACCATGGTGACCTTCATTAACATCCAAATTGCCACTTGATAGAGGAGGCCAGAGGCTGTGTGATGTGCCCTAGGTTATGACAATGACAAAGCCAAGAGTGGGGACATCGTGGGTGTGTCTGCCCAGCCCCTCATGGTTTGGGGAACTGCCCCCACCCAGCCATGGGAGTCTGGTGGGCGTGCATCACGGGACCTGACCATGGGGTCAGTGGGTGACAGACAGTGGACACAGAGAAGAAACGATGGTCTCAGAGACGCTTCAGAACAAATCGACAGGGCTTGGTGTCCGACTGGCATGGGAAGGACAGAAAGAGTCCAGGGGACTTCCACACGGGGGTACAAACTCCATCTCTTACCCCCCAAGGACTCTGACTTAATCCCCAAACATCTGAGCCTCAGCTGCCTCATCTGTAAAATGGGGTGACTTTTTTTTGTCCTTCCCACTTTTTTTCTTTATTGAGGTAAAAGTCACATAACATAAAATTCACCATTTTAACTATTTTATAGAGTACAATTCAGTGGCATTTAGTACATTCACAATGTCGTGCAACCATCACCACTATCTAATTCCAGAACCTTTTCATCACCCCAGCCAGAAACCCCACACCCCACACCCCCCCGCATCCCTCCCCCCCCCCACCCCCCCGCCCTAAGCAGCCACTAATCTGCTCTCTGTCTCTGAATTTGCCTGTTCTGGACATTTCACACAGTTGGAGTCCCACACTATGTGGTCTTTTGTGTCTGACTTCTTCCACTCAGCATGTTTTCGAGGTGCACCCACATTGTAGCGTGATTAGGACCTCATTCCTTTTATGGCTGAAGAATATCCCATTGTGTGGATATGCCACATTCTGTCCATTCACTCATCTGCTGATGGACGTTCGGGATGTTTCCAAACTGGGGAGAGTTTATACGTCCCTCACGAGTTGAAGGTGAGAATTAAATATGAACACCGTGAAACCCGCCTGGCCCATCCTGGTACACCCTTCTCCCCGAAGCTGCAGCCACAGGGCGGAGCCGCCAGGTGGGTGGTGAGCACAGGAAATGAGGTTGATGGGACGGAGGAACTGAAATTCACGGCGGGGGGGCCAGGGCAGCTGGAGCGCTGGGGGAGAAGCCCTGTGGCTCAGAGCCCTCCCCAGCACTCAGGGCCGTGTCCGGGAAGCCAGAGCACTGTCTTGCATGGTGTCATTGGAGGAAAAGGAAAACCAGCACCAAAGTGTTTAATTAAATCGCTGCCTGGACCTGAGGGGGAGGCGGGGCCACACATCGGATGCCTCGCGACTTGAGGCAACACAAGCCCAAAAAAATAGCCATCTGTTTCCATGGCAACCACTCTACTTCCCATCTCCACATTGGTCAGTGTGGCATTTGGGTTCCTGTGATGGCATTTAGATCCCAAGCGCCCCAAGGCTGGCCAAAGCCCCCACGTGGGAAAGTTGCAAACCGTGTGTCCCAAGTACCGGCCCAGACCTGGCACAAGATAGATGCACGATAAGGCACACCCCCCACCTCCAAGGACACGGGGAGCCTGGCCCTTGGGGACCTTCCAGAACCGCACACTGATGTCATCTAAGGTATCACGGCAGGAGGGCCTGTCTTCCCAGGTGGCTGTTTGGTGCTTATCTGACAATGGTCTGGCCAAGAAGATTGCTGACGTCTTTGAAAATCCAAGAGTCACGTTATGCTTACAAATGTTTACCGCTCGAGATTTGGCAAGACATGGAAACGTCAGCTGAGTCTGAGACGAAAACCTTGTTAGTCTGGGCAACATTTTCATAGCTGCCCACGCAGACCTGAAGCCCCTCTCTCCCCGACTCGTCCTGACGGAGGTTCCAAGCCCATTTTGACCTCAAACCGGTCCGTGCAGGAGGGAGTTCTAGTTCTTACTGGCTGGTTGGGCTGCCTTCCCTCCCCAGAACCAACCAGACAGACCAAACACAAACGCACACGTGGGTGTATCCACCGAAAAGCACAGCCAGACCTCATCCGAGATGTACACGTGCGTATATGTGTATACACACACACATAAGCAGCGTGTGCATGTCGTGCATGTGTGTGTGCATGTCGTGCATGTGTGTGCACGCGTACACTACGACAGCAACACTGGCCAGAAGAAGGTTGGTACGTGAGGTTGCTGTCACTCCATGGTTCTACTCGGTCCCCAATGGGGCCACGGCACATCTTTTCAGACCGCGACGGAGGAGCTGAGGGTGCCCTGTGGATGACCCCAGCCCCCTGGACCTTCCCCGAACGCTCGCACCAGGAGACAGACCCCCGACCTCCTCTGAGAGGCCAGCCCAGCTGCTCCTTCGGCCCTTTGCCCTCAACCTTCTGCTCCACCACGTCCAGGTTAAAGTCCAAGTTCCAGAATCCATTAGAAGCTCAGCCCCACTGCGTCCCAGCTCTGTCACCTAGACCAGATTCCCGACTGTCTCTGAGCCTCAGTTTCCACATCTGCAAAATGGGTCCAATACCGACCTCACTGGGTGGTTGTGAGGATTAAATGAAAACATCACATGTGGAAGGCTTGGCTGATGGGGATGGTCGCTGTTTTCCTATCCTCATCTCTCCCATGAAGCTGCCCTCGGAGGTCCCCAGTGGCCTCCTAACAGCCAAACCCAAGGGACAGCCCCCCTGCCCTCTACCTTCCTTGCTGGCTTTCTGTGTCCACCAACCTTATGCTCACTCCTCAGTCATTTAGTCACTCGTTCCATGAGTATTTCTTGAGGACCTACTATGTGTCGGGCACAGTGGTCAGCACTGGGAGTACAGATTAGACCAGCGAGGGACTTGATGATGACAGAGGCCGGTGGTTTTTGAGCGCTTACAATGTGCCAGGCACTTACACGCATCTGCACATTTCTTCATCCCAACCTCTCTGTGACGTCAGCTCTGCTCACGGTCCCATTTTACAGATGAAGAAACTGGGGCTCAGAGAGGCACAGTGATGAGGAACCAGGCAACGTTTCCCTGCCCAGTGGAGAACTGGTCAAGTCTAGAGCAGCAGTTCTCAAAGTGCGGTCCTCGGGCCAGCAGCATGAGCGTCACCCAGGAACTCACGGGAATTCAGAGACTCTGGGAATGGGGCCTGGAAACCAAGTTTGAACAAGCCCCGAGGGCGATTCTGATGCCTCCAAAGCTTGAGAACCACTGACCGAGAGAAAGAGGCGAGAAGAAGAGGAAACGATGGGGCTTTCAGCACAGAAAGCTCGCTCCGCCCCTGGCAGGGAAAGGGCAAGACGAAAGGTCTCAGCAGAAAAGCTGAAGCGCTCAGGGCTCAGCCCCCACCCCTTCCTCCTCGCCCACACCCCTTTCATTTTAAGGAACTCATCATGTAGAGGGGCTTCCGGTATGGCCTGGCTTCTCAACAGTATAATTTACAGAATTCGAGGGATCTAGGCGTGGTTCCTGCGCATCTCACCACCAAAGACCACCGGGACTGGCCCCCAGGGGGTCTCCCTCCACCCAAAATCCCAGGGCCCAGGAAAGAGCAGAGCGGTATTTAGAAAAAGAGCTACTGAACTTGGCCCTGGCTTTCAGGTAGTTCTTTCTGTTGCCTCTAGATCATCTATTTGACATAAGCCAGCATTCACCAGGATTTCTAGTGCATCATAAAATGACGACGCAGGGCCCCATCCCAGGGGAGACGTCACCAATGACAAAGCAAAGTCAGGAGCGCCGTCCCTGAGGACGGTCAACACCTCTGTGCGTTGCCTTCTGGCCGGTGCCATGGGCTCAAAGCCCAGGTTGCCTGCACGCTAGGTGTTCCCGATTCAGGGACTGTGGACACCCTCTCCTTCCCGCCCACTGAGAGTCTTGTTCATGAAAAGACAGTCCTCACACGGTGTTAATAAAACGCCGTCCACAAATAAACTTGACCCTTTGGTTGACCTGTGAAGCGTCATCACAGGCCAATGGAGGTTTATCATGTGGAAAAGCCTCTGGACCAGCCCATCCCACCAGCCTTCAGGACCCCTCAGGACCTAGAAGCCCCAGGCAGGGCCCTTGGTTCAATGTCCTGTTCCTCTCTTCAGGGCTCCTCACCCGCATTTCCTAAGTCAGTGAATTCACAGCAATGAGTCATCACACGTGAAGTCCCGGGGATGTGCCCGGCACAGAGTAAGCGCTCAGAGACGCTGGCTGCGTCGTGTAGCGGTCTCTCCTCTGCAGCCCGTCCTCCTCTGGCTCTGATCCTACACCCCTCTAACACCCGGCATTTCCCTCCTTCTCTCCCATCCATTGCCTTTGCCACCCTCCCCTCCTCCCCGTCTGTGTCTCTCCCTCCACTCCCTCCACCTCTCCTCTCCTCCGCGAGCTCCATCTCGGGCTAGAAAGGAAGGAAGGATTTAGGAAAAGAGAGAGGGAAGGCAGGAGGACCAAGGGGGCGATGCTGAGCAGTCATAGCAAGGGCACAAGGGAGGGAACAGAATGACACAGAGGGAGAGAGGACCACAAAAGGGCAGAGGGATAAAGGAAAAAGGGAGGATTCAGACTTCTCTAGAATCACCAAGCCCACCAGGACGAGCTGCTCTGATATTCTCCCAAAAACCACGAACAGCACGTAACCCCCCTGCCCGCCCCGTCCCTCCCACCCGGACCTGAAATCTGCCAAGGTTCACGTAACCACAGAGCGGCTGATTCTGACCAGGCCCGCCCAGCACTCTCCCCAGGGTGACCCAGCACAGGATCCACGTTGCTCAGGGCCCCCACCTCCTCCCAGAAGGGATCCTAGTCTTCCCCACTGCCTGCCCCCAAAGCAGTCCTGGCTGGAGAAGGACCAAACCCTGAGGAGACTGAGGATCCACGACGGGCCAAGTAGCACACAACTGTCACACGCTTGTGCAAATGCCTTGAACAATGTTTTTCTTTACACACAAAACACATACTAGATGTAGAATAATTATAAGTACAAATAAGCAGAAATAATTGCCTCACCACCTAAGGAACCCTAAGTGAACACTCGAAGTCACACCTAAGTAAACTGTTGGGCACATGTCCCTCTAATGGTTTTAGCTACTTTCCTATCTATGCAGTTCTTGTTCCACCCCCAGCGCCAGACACAGAGTGGGCACCCGATGCCCATCTGCGGCAACAGAAAGAAAAAGGAGAGAGAGCTCAGCATTTCGTAACTTCTACCCAACACTGAACTTCAGAGCAAGACAAAAGAAAGGAGGAAGAGGAGGGGAGGAAATTGCCCCAGAGCAAGACATGATTGCAGCCCGCTAGAAGCTGACCTTACCTTATATAGACTCCCTAAGAAGTTATGCAAACAAGGGTCAGCAAGGAAGAAAACAACCACACACCAAAAAGCTGAGCTGTCAGCTTCCACTAGCGAGCTCGCTGAGCGAATGAAAGGAAATGGAAAGAATTCTAACATCCTGCCGCCAGCCTGGGGCAAGGGGACAACTGGACAGTGGCCACGGCAGGGCTGGCTCCCAGCGGGCTGCTAATGGGGGAGCCCAGGCAGCGACAAGACCAGGACTTTGGAAGGGGAAAATGTCCTCTCTCGGACACAGAGGATGGAGGCCTGTGGGGGGGTCCCGGGAGGGGCACGGAGGCCTGAGGCCAAAAGGAGGCGGGGTCCTCCCTTGAAGTGGGAGCTGTCCTCATTGAAAAGCCCGATGTCACTGGCTGTCTCTGTCTCAGTGACTTTTATTGCCTGACCTGATTGGTAAGACAAACAACAAAAAACCCTCCTGTCCCACTCAAAACAATTTTAGCAAGTATTAAAAAGTATAAAAAATAAAGAAAACTCATCATGCCAGGAATGAAAGCCCTATCTACATTGTGGGTTCTTCCCCATAGAGGATGAATGCGTATTTCTTGTATTTACATGATCTCGGCTGGATGGACACCTACGGACATGTACATCATCTCCATTTTCGATCCCACTGGAGATCCAGTTTGATACTCTGCTCCGCCCAGTCCTCAAAGTAGTGGAGTCTCAAATGATTAATGAATTTTCATTAAATGCCAAATGACCCAGCTTTCCTAGTTTGGCAGAGAACACAAGAAAATGGAGTACAGGACAGCCAGAGGAAAGAAGGTGAGTGACTATGACCGTGGGACCCCCAGGGACTGAGCAGATCTGGGTGCACAAATTATTAAGGACAGCTAAAGGTTTTCCCCCATGACAAAGCACCAGGATTTTTTTTAAATGGTTACTTTTACTTCCTTAAATGGCAGTCAGTGTGTTACACCCAACTCCATCTGACTCAGAGAACAGGGGAGACAACCAGTTCCTGGAGGTTCTGAGCACACTACCACGGCACCCACAATGAGATGCTCCGCAGCCACGGAGGACTCAGGACCCATTTGCCTGAGCGCTGAATGCGCCCCTGGTATGCACTGCTCTGCATTCTTGTAGCTGCTTTTTATCGTTTTGCTGTTTCTTCTGTTGTTGTCAGTTAGTCATTTGACAAACACTTGTTGACAATCTGTGATTCAGGGACTTTGCTGAGTAAGACACAATCCCTACCCTCAAGAAATACACAATCCAGCCTGGCAAACAAAAACGAAGAGCGTGAACATAATGAAGTTAGTGATACAGCAGGGAGTTTATCACAGGGCCAATGGAAACGTCAAACAATGCAGGAAATTAACTCTGCCTGGAGGGTGGTGATCAAGGCAGGCTTCACAGAGGAGGTGATGCTTGCTCTTGGTCTTGAAGGATGACTCAGAGTTCTTCCAGCGAACAGGGTACAGACAAAGGGGGCTCCTGTTAACAACTTGAGGGATAGATTCTGGCAGAACTCCACAGACAAAAGCAACAGCTTCTGCAGGCAACTTCAAAATGCCTCCCTCCACCAGACCTTCTCTCTGTTTCTGACTTGCCACAGGCCAGAGGGGCATATAATTGACTTATTATTATTTTGCATAAAATAAGAGTTTAAAGGCTCAGAATGAGTTCCCGAGGGCTGCTCCAGCCTGCTCCTCCCTGCTCCAGGAGGCAGGAATCTTGTTCTCCATTCTATCTCAAGCGGGAATGAAGGGCCCCTGGCCACCTGTCTCAGCCGCTCGGAGGCTTTTCAGGCCCCAAGTCTCAGCTATGTTCTGTTCCGTGGGTGATGCTGTCTCTTAAGAATAAAACCAATGCCCTTCCCGGATTTTCAAGGTGTGGCTTCCTCCCACAGGGAGCAGGAATGAATAGACAGGCAGAAATGATCAGATGCAGGCAGATAACGACCGACTGGTCCGCACAGACCTGCCCTTTAAGTAAAAGCATGTGGGAAGGGCAGACCCACAGCCCGAGGCTGCTCAGCCAGCGCCACCTCCATACTGTGGGGGGATGGGGGGGGTGTGCTCTTCTCTGCACGTTCCCATCACCAAGGGCAGCACCGCAGAGGAGCAGAGCCAGCTCAACCTCAGTGGCCTGAGAGAGCCAGGAGGCCGGGGCCACAGCCAGCTCGGCCTCTCTCCACCGTGTGACCACAGCCAAGTGGCTTCCCCCTCTCTGCCCCAGAGCCCCTGGCGGGGGGTGGGGGGGGACAGAACCACAGGTGGTCTCCATGCCTGTGGCTGTTAACACGCTGACAGCTGACTCATTTTCCTCTTTAAGTGATTTCCTTACTCATTAACCCACCAGAACATCCAAGACAGAATCTCCACTCTTCTTAAGTACTCACGTCTGACACAAGGGTTTAGGGCAATGAAATACATCCTGGGCACCAGCTCCATGCCAGGCTCTGCCCTGAGAGAGGGCAGCACAGCCGTGACCACGGCGCTGGGTCTCTGGATGTCGATCCCCATCAGGATGCGCTGGCGGGTGAGAGCCCTGAGCACTGGCCCAGCACAAAGCGGGCACTGAGAAGCGATCGCTGACCCCAAGGCCCAGGACCGCACAAACGTTACAGAGCATGTGGAGGTAGCGGGGAAATGGGAGCACGCATGACCAAGTCCACGCGGGAGCATGCGGGGCAGGCGGGCCCAGTGCATCTGCGGGCCAGTGGTCAGGGAGGGGAAAGGCAGGTCTGACATGGAGGGAAAAGGGACAGAACTAAAACACTGGCCTGGGAACTGGCCACAAAAAGGGCCAAGGTCCTATTCTAGAAGGTGGCAGAACCAAAGAGTGGATATAAAACGCATGCTGTTCAAGTCAAATCCAGAGTCCCCACCACGGCCCGCGAGGCCCGCCCGCCGACCCTGGGCCCTGCCCGCCACCGGCCCCGCCTCCCCGCACACAGGTGCATTTCTGTCCTCCCGCTCGCCCCTTTTCTTCTTCACATTTTAAAAACTGAGACAGCATTAACATACCGGACAGTGTTCCCTCTTTAAGTGTACAACTCATTGGTTTTAAGTATATTCACAAGGTTGTGCACCCACCACCACTGTCTCATTCCAGAACATCTGCTCACCCCAAAAGGAGGCCTCATACCCACCAGCAGTCACTCCTCATCCGCTGTCCACACTCCTGACAACCACTCATCCGCTTTCCACTTTCGAGGATTTGCTTGTTCTGGAAACGTCATATGAATGGAATCACACAATACAGGGCCTTTTCATAACTGGCTTCTCTCACGGGGCACAATATTTTCAAGGCTCATCCATGCTGTGGCATGTGTCAGTATTTCGTTCCTTTTCACGACTAAATACTATTCCACTGTAGGGCTAGACCACATTTTCTCTCTCCCTTCATCACTTGATAGACATCTGGGTGATTTCCACTTTTTAGCTGTTATGAATAATGCTGAATGTGAACATTCGTGTACAAATTTTTGTGTGGACATGTGTTTTCATTTCTCTTGGGATTGCGAAGCTTAACCTCTCCAGGAACTACCTGTTTTCCACAGCGGCTGCCCCATTTTCCTTTCCCACCAGCAGTGCGCGAGGGTTCTGACTCCACATCCTCACCAGCCCCTGTCATCACAGCCTCTTAGTGTGTTGAAGTGATATCTCACTGTCGTTTGAGCTGTGTCTCCCTAATGGCTAATGATGTTGAGCATCTTTTCATGTGTTTCTTGGCCATTTGTATATCTTCTTTGAAGAAATGTCCATTCAACCCCCTTGCCCATTTTTTAATTGGGTTGTCTTGCTATTATTGAGTTGAAAGAGCTCTTTATATATTCTGGACACTAGACCATTATCAGATACCCACCTTGAGAGCCTTCCCATTGGCTGGGCCCACTCCTCACCCAGGTACCCGCACGTCCGGCTCCTCGTTCAGGTCTTGGTTGGGGTCACCTCCTTTTAGGCCTCCCCTGAGCCCCCTGGCTAACGGCAGCCTCCCTGCAGCCCATGCCCAGCCCACTGCTTCGTTTTATTCTCTTCACGGCCCTCATCTCGGTCTGAAACGATCGATTTGCTGGCTCGTCTGTCACCTGTCCCCACACTCCCGCAGAATGGAGGCTCTGCCACTCGGCTCCCTCAACTTCCCCATGTCCAGAGCGCCTGGCACATCATGGGTCCTCGATGTATATGTGTTGGATGAACGAGTAATTACGAGTCACTGAAGAAGAAAGCAAGTTACTCTCCCAGAATCAGACACGCCGCCAAATCAAGAGCAGAGTGAGCGGCATCCCGGTTCAGGGCTGCAAGAGCTCTCGGGAATGAACACAGACCCCCCTCTGTGGGGCAGGGGCTCACCCAGGGCCGCCCGGAGCCTGGCTCCCGCCCTTCCCCCCAGAAGCCGCAGCGTGACCCACAGGGGCCCCTGGCCTGCCCCGGGCAGCAGCCTCCTTTCTTTGCAAACCATGAACAATACACTCCAATCTACAGCCAGGGGAGAATTATAGCCAAAAAAGGGAAGAAAACTACTTCCAGGTCAGATCGGATGACCTCCAAGGGACATCCTTTCAGACAAAAGTAACAAAACCAGAATTTCACCCTGGGAAGGACAGAGGCGTCTGAATTACGGTGTCGCTCCCTGGAGACCAGCACAGGTTTTCCACTTCAGCGAAGGCAGAAAACTCGCTCTGAGCTGCGCATTCCCACAACGTGTCACCCGCCAGAGGCACGGGCCTTAGTCTGTCCCTTAGCATTCAAGAACAGAGCTTGTGGAAAGTTCTTAAGACAGGAGTTCTCATGACCAGGAAAATTTTTTTTTTCCTTTTTATCGTCTCTAGATCAGATGGTGGGTGTTAACTAACCCTACGGTGGTAGTCATTTCACAATTCACACAAATCAAACCACATGCCGTACACCTTAAACTTATACAGGGATGTACGTCAATTATTTCTCAATAAAACTGGGGGGAAGAAAGACAGAGGAGCTTGCCTGTGATCTTCCTACCTTTCAAAGGAATTTCAGTTCTAAGGGTCGGGAAGCAGCAGTGTCAGGAGTCGGGGCCAGGAGGGCAGGCTCCAGGCAAGGAACACAGCTCAGCCTCTGTGCAACCTTGGGCCAGTGCCTTCACGTCTCTGAGCCTCAGTTTCCCCATCTATAAAATGGGAATAACAGGGCCGACCACACTGGGTCACAGTGTAGATTAAATGAAGTCACGATTAGATGTCTATGGCAGACAAAACAAAGGCCCTGAAAGATGTCTGCGCCCTAATCTGTGGAACCTGGGACTATGTGACCTGACACGGCAAAAGGGACTTTGCAGGTGTGATTAAATTAAGGATCCCGACGTGGGGAGATGATCCTGGATGATGCTGGTGGGTCCAATGTCATCACAAGCATCCTCAAAGGGGGCAGTGGGAGACGGGAGAGCCAGAAGCAGAGATGCACCGTGAGAAGGACTCAACCTGCCATTGCTGGCCTCGAAGATGCAGGAAGCGGCCGTGAGCCAAGGGATGCAGGGGTCTCTAGAAGCCGGAAAAGGCAAGGAACAGACCTCCCCTGGAGCCTCGAGAATGAACCAGCCCTGCCGACACCTGGATTTCAGCCCCATGAGACTGATTTTGGACTTCTGGCCTCCAGACTGTAAGACAATAACATTATGTTGTTTTAAGGCATTTAAGGTCCAAGTTCGTGGTCACTTGTTACAGCAGCCACAGGAAATTCACACGATGACCTCAGCACAATGCCCGGCACAATAAAGGCCCAGTGGTCACCATTATTTTTTTGAAGTGCTATTATTACCTATTATGGGCAAGGAAGCTTACAGAAATGCATAGAAGATAAATGCACAGGGAAAAATGAGATAAACTACGTCCAGAACGAAAACAGGATCTAAGGCAGGTTAATCTCAAAATGCACTGATGAAATAAAATACGAAATGCGGAGGTGCATCCCGACCTGCAGACACAGGCCTCCGGGGATCTGCCCCTGCTGAGGCCACGGAACCGAATCTGAAAAGCCACACAGCCAAGCAGGGGCTCCGGGGCGGGAGACCTGGGTCAGAGGCCCGTGGGGGCAGGGGCATCGGCCAGGGAGCCTGGGGGCCTGCAGACCCTCTGCACAGGCCGGCAGAGGGGAGAGCGGGCCTTCCAGGGGAAAGCTCAGCTCCCAGACATCTGGGGACTGTGGTTTGTGCATCTGCTCCACCATCGTCTGAACGGCAGGTGCTGCCCCAGGTGCTGACGGAACAGCAGAGACTCAAACAGAGCAGAACTCTGCCCCCGTGGAGCTCAGCCTCCAGCAGGGGAGGCGGACGACAAACCGACACGTGAATGCTCCTGCACATAATAACTTGGGGAACCCGTAGGTGATACAGCCCACGACTTGGGCCCACACAAGGGAGTGACACACCCAAGGGACCGGCTGACCATGAGAGTCGGGGATTCTCCACCCAGGATACCACCTCCAGAGAGTCAAAGACCCTCTTTCCAGGACCTCACCATGGAATGGAAGAAACAGACACGCACACAACCACCGCACCGTGTGGTGAGCATCACAAAGGCGAGGAGGGCATCTGAGCGGAGGGGACATTTACAGTGGGCCTTGAGGGATGTATAGAAGTCCTCCAGGAACTCAGCACGGATGAGGACAGTGCAGGAAGAGGGGAGACTGTCCACAAGTCAGGAAGAAGGGGGAGGGCAGGGCAGTGCCGTGCAGAGAACAAGCGGGGAGCCTCCCACACAGGTCTGGGTTCCAAGTCCAGTTTTTCCGCTTACTGTGCCATCTCAAGCAAGTGGCTTTTGACTCTCCAAAGAAACCATCAGATGCCTCATCAGTAAAATGGGGATAATTCCTATTGCAGGTGTCACTGTGCTCATGACTGCCTCCCGGAGAAGGAAATTTAGAGGAGCCGACACACGCCAAGCACCACACGGTGCCTGGCACTTGGGCAGCCACGAGGTCAGAATCATCCATGTTGGGACACGCATCGGAGGGGTTAGCTGGCGAGCATCCATCCTAAAGGGCAGCCCAGGTCATCTCTGAGCTTCTGGACCTGATGGGCAAAAGCTCCCAAAGGTTCCTAAGGGGAGACGGGCTGATGCAACCTGGTGCAAAGCTCAGAAGCCACCGGTGGCCTGGACTACAAGTTCACCGGGGCCACGGAAAGGGCCCACTCAGCCCTGGCGAAGGGTTTGGCGCACAGTAGGCCCTCAAGAAAGAGGGAGAGGGAAAGCTGAGGTCAAGGGCGGAGCCCTAGGAAACACCCACACTTATGGGGCAGGAAGGGAAAGCAGAACCGGCAGCAGGAAGCGAGAACGAGAGATGAGAGACATAAAAGGAGAAGTGAGTGAGCCTGGCGGGGCAGAAGCAGGGGGAGGGGAAACCATTTTCCAGTAAGCGGAGGTCACTGACAAACGCTGGGGGGAGGCAAAGCGGAATCAAGACAAAGACACAGCCACTAGATTTGGCACCCAGAAGATTACTAAAGACCCATGGATGCGGTTCCACGCTCGGGGTGTGGGGGGAGAGCAGCACGGAAGGGGGTGAAGAAAGGATGGAGATGAGGAGGTGGAGAGAACATCTCTGCAATCCACAAGCAACACTTTTTTTTTTTTCTGAGGAAGATTAGCCCTGAGCTAACATCTTCTGCCATCCTCCTTTTTTTTTGCTGAGGAAGAATGGCCCTGAGCTAACATCTGTGCCCATCTTCCTCTACTTTATATGTGGGACGCCTACCACAGCATGGCTTGCCAAGTGGTGCCATGTCCGCACCCGGGATCCAAACTGGTGAACCCCGGGCCGCTGAAGCGGAATGTGTGCACTTTGCTGCACCACCGGGCTGGCAACACTTTCAAACAGCGTGCGTTAACTCCGAAGGATTTTCAAGGAGCACATACTCAATTTAATTAACTACTTGAACACTTTTTCTGAACAAGAGGCACCCTTCTCACCAGGAAGATGGACGTCCAGTAACCTTCCCATGGGAGACGTGGCCACAAACTCAAACGCAAACACCAACATCAAGAGGCAGTCCAAAACATCTGTCACAAAGCCCGTGCATCTTATGACACAAAGAAGCCAGGCGATGCGACTCAGGACCTCCAGCAAGAGATGTGCAGGAAAAGAAGGCCCGGGGAGACTGGAGACTGCACAACACTGTGAAGGGGATGGCTCAACAGCCCTTCAGGGTACCACTTACAAACCATAACCCAACATTGCTCCTGGAGCAAAGCAGATGCTCAATTAATGTTTGTTGATTGCATGACTGACAGACTGTTCAGCAGTTTACATTGTACAAAGCACTGTTACAGATTTAAAGCTTCTTTCTGACCCTCATATTCCCTGAGACACACTACACAATTTCTTTCTCTTTCTTATCACTCAAATTTCTGAAATCCATACGTGTTTGTGCAGGTAGAAGAAAAAATCCACGCACAGAAGGGCATGATAATAGACTGCCAATTGCGTGTGTGTCGTAAAGCTACCCACACAGAGGCCACGGACAGCAAGTGTGTTTGTCTCTTCTGCATCCCATCCCTCTTCGCCTGGTAATGGCAAACATTCTCTCCTTGAACTAACTCTCCTCAGGCTCTTCTCAGCTCGCTTTCAACTAGGTCTCAACTTTTGGGCTTCCGTGTTCATCTCTGCATTATCCGATTTAGCAAGAATCCTGCTAAGTCAGTTTAGCCACCATCCCTCATGCTCCGTGTCTGATCGCCCTCGATAGCTGATCGGGTTCCTCATCCTCCGCCCTCCTCCAGGTGACGTCTGAACCCCTGGCCCGCCGTCAGCAAGAACCCTGTGAGGTCAGCGTACCAGAAGCCCCCTTGCCCCGACACGTCCTCTTGTAATTTCCATGCACTGACCCCTCCCCTTGCTCCTTGACCGTAAATGCCCCCTTTTCCCTGTTGTATTCAGAGTTGAGCCCAATCTCTCTCCCCTGTTGCAAAACCCCATTGTTTGGCCCTACACCTGTCATGACAGTTCCCCTGAATAAAGCCTGCCTTACCATTCTTTGACAAGTGTCAGGATGAATAACTTTTTCCTCAACAGTAAACACACCCCCATTTTCCCTAGGAACCATCCCACTGCCACCCTCAGTCCCTGGTAGGGCTGACCTCAGCCCAGGCCTCTGCTGATGCATTTTGTCATGCATCCTGGAGCAGAACAGACCAGAGAAGGGAGTTGTGAGCGAGAAGGCGAGTACACAGTCAAGGAGGGCCTCTTTCCATCCCTTTCTTAAACATCTATGCCAAGTGGTTGGGCAGCCTCTCCTGACATACCTCTTATGATGGGGGTCTCACTACCTCTAGTGACAGGCCATCCTAACTTGAGGACAGCTCTTCCTCAGGTGAACCGAAGTCTATCCCTAAAATTTCTACTGTTTAGTCTCCTGCCGCGTGGGGTCGGGGTTGGGGTTGGGGTAGGAACACTGAAGAAGTCCACACCCTCCACGACAGCCCTTCGAACATCTGAAGACAACACTCATGTCCCCCTTGGGGGGAGGCGTCTCTCTAAGTTAAGTACGCTCAATTTCCTCAGTCAGTTCTCACAGGAGAGGTTTTGAATTCCTTTCCCAACGTGGATTCTCCTCTCTTAGCCTGTCCCAGCTGTTTACCCTGAGGCCTATGGCCAGGATTCTTTTAGATGGAAGCGATAACGAACCCGCTTAAGCTGGCTTAAAAAAAATTTTTTTTAATTGGTTCATGAAAGCAAACAGCCTAAAGAGAGAGCTTCAGGCGTGGCTGGATCCAAGAGTTTAAGTCATGTCATCTGGTCTCCAGCCCCATCTTTGGCTCTGTTCCTGAGTTCTCAGACAGGTGCTCTCTCCAAATGGGAGACAGGTCCACAAGCTCCAAGCCTTCATTATGCTTACAGGTCTTAATCCCAGAGAAGGACAAAAGGACCCTTTCCCAACGACTCCATCCAAAGTCTCAGGGATACAGGTGATTGGCTTGACTTGAGTCACATGGGTGCAACCCTGAACCAATCAGCTAACAGAGGGGATGGCTTACTCTGATTGGCCAGGTTTGGGTCATGTGCCCTTCCAGTGGGAGGGGCAGAGTCAGCCCCACTGGAAGTACATTGGCTGAGCAGCACTATTAGAAAGGAGAGGAAGTTCCCCCAAAGGATGGATGCTGAACAGACAAGAACATCAAACCCCACATCTCTCTGTGAGTGATGTTTTGAGCTGAACACTCCAGGCTCACCAGAGCATCATGGGAATATCATCTGCACCCAGACCATCATTCAGCCAACATCACGGGGCATCTACCCCAAATCAAGCTTCATGCTGACACTGCCCTCAGTGAATGCATCTTTTCTGGTAACCACCCCACACATCAAGTTTATTTCAACCTATGCACTGACGTGCAACACCTGCCAAGAAGGTGCTACATTAACAATAACCACATGTATTGAGCACTGACACTACACCAGGCACGGCCCCACAGGTTTATACGTATCACGTCAATTTATCCTCACAACAACCCTGTGCATTATGTGCAATCCTTATCCGCATCTTACAGACAAGGAAACAGAGAACCTGGGAGACTTGCCCAAGGTCACACAGCACAGCACAGCTACAAGTCAAGGCAGACACCCTGGCTCCGCCATCAATACTTATAACTGGACAGCTCCAAAATCTGTACCGACGGAAAACTGGATTCATTCCCAGATGCCTGGATTCTTCCCAAAATAAAAGTGCTTGCAACAGAGTACTTTGGGGTCCATCAATAAATGATCGGTGAAACAATGCTACATTTATATGAGAGAACGTCATGTAGTCATTCTAAAAGCTGGGCGATGACAATAAAACATCAGCTCCATGAGGACAGGGGCCTTCGCGGCTTCTAGATTCACCCTCCATGCCCAGATCAGTACCCTGCAGAGTAGCCATTCGCATACACTGGAGGAAGGCAGGAAAGAGAATGAAGGAACAAACTTCTCAGCGGGAAAACTCTATCTGAACTGGATCCGGTTTTGATTCTCTCCTTTTTGCTTAGTCTTCCTTTCTGAATATCCTACAAGGAACACGTATTACTTGTAAGGTGCAAAAACAAAACATGATGTCACAGGCAGCCCGAGCCACCGCCTCGTCACATGGACCTGATCTGGTAGCCTTTCTGCTGCGATCGGAGAGATCCATGTCACATCAGTCTGGCAAACGGCTCCTTCCCCGTGGCCTCTGCCAGCTGAGCCCTGGCTCCTCCTGCCCCTACCCCACCCCCGGCTCTGTCGGGGGAACCAGAGATGCTCCAGCACCACTCGGTACCAATTTTCTCCCCATCATCTCTTCACCCTCCCACCTACCTGGCGCTCTGGGACCACACACTCTACTTCTGCATCTTGGAATTACATCCCACCAATGAGATGGCAACCACGGTAACTAACATTAACAGAGCGCTTACTTCATCCTTGGCCCCGTGGACTTGCTTCCTTAATCCTCCTAATGACCACGTTATAGTGGAAGGATGAGCAGGTGGGTAAATCACCTGCTCCAGGTCACATGACCGGCGAGTATTGAACTCGGGCCGTCCGATGCCGCCCAAACCTTCAACCACTGTGCTAACAACCTCTCACCATGTACTGATCACCTACTGCATGCAGACCTGGGCCAAGGGTCTAACGCGTGCCCACATGGGGCCAAATGCCTAATGCGTGCCAGCCTGGGGTTGAGCACACCCTGTGAGCTAACCTGAGGTTGAGTGCCTACTGTGTGCTGAGCTGGGGCACACACTGAAAGCTGCAAAACAGAAAGCATGCTGTCATCACAGGCACTCTAAGAAAGTAATGATATGAAAGCAACAGGAACGACAGCCAACGTGCATGGGGCCCGTGCTCTCATTTTAGACGGATTAGCTCAGTCAGCCCTCCCACTCACCCTCAGAGGTAGCGCTGTCGGGATCCCCACTTTACAAACCAGAAAACGGCGGCACAGAGGAAGGGACGTCCTTGCCCAAGGCCACACAGCGAGCAAGAGGCAGAGTTGGGAGGTGAACCTAGAGCTTTTCTGATTCCAAAGTGCCCTGGCTGTTGACATAAGGGATCACAGGAGGCTGGGCGGGTGGCTGACTCCTGGATGGGCTAAGATGGGGAAGAGGAATTCCACCTGGAGGGAACCTCCAAAGTGAAGGCCCCAAGGCCGAGAGTGTTACAGTGTCAGGGTGTGGGGAGCCACTGGGAGGAGATGTGGGTGGGGACAAACTCACTGGAACGCCAATCAGACAGGCTGTGCTTAATTCAGTGGGCAGAGGGGAGCCATGGAAGGTTAATGAGCAGAGAAGGCACTTGATTAGAGATGTGCTTTAGCAGGAGTTACTCCAGCAACGGGGGGTAGAATGGATGTAAGACAAGCAACGTCAAGGGCTAAGAGACCTGCAATAAAGGGCTAGGGGATGAGGGGCAAGGGACCCGTTTTTGGTTTGCCCCTCTTCTGGAAGCAGCATGCCCCCCCACCCTTCTCTCAGAAAGCCACCCTCCCCTACTCTGTCTCCTCCTTTGGGTGGGGCTGCCCGTCCCCCACTCCAGGGTGGGCACTGGTCCAGGCCTAGCCAGCCGGAGTCCCAGTGACCAGTTCAGGACGGGCACATGAGCCCAGCCAGGCCAAGGAGTGTCTGTCAGTCTGCAGACTTCCACTGAAATCACCGGCAGAGGATCCCTCTCTCCATCGGGATGGCTCTGCCCACGTCCTGGAAGCCGGGGCGGTCAGTGGCCATCTGTATCACCACTCAGGGAGAACCTGCCCTCTGGCCCCAGAACGGCGAGAGCGGAGGAAGGCAGAGCCAGGAGACAGAGGAGGGGCCTTCGAGTGTGGGCAGCCTCACCTGCGCCTCGTACTTCCCCTGGACTCTCCAACCAGGGGAGCGACAGGCTGATTGTTTGCTTAAGCTAATCTGCACTGGGCTCCTCCCACTGCACCTGCAAGATCGCTGACATCCCACTGGGACGGAGTAAAGGGCAGGAAGCGAGAGTGGAGGCGGTGATGGAGCAGTCAGCCCCTAAAGAGTGAAGCCAGGTGCGTCCCACACCAGAAGAGGCGGGGGCAGGGGCCGAGGGCTCCAGGTCCTACCAGCAGAAAGAAGCAAGAAGAAGAGGGCACAGTGATTTCCAGATCCGCGACCTTCTAGAACACAGCTGCAGTGGACAAGGAGAGGCCAGGCCTGGGGCCCCAAGAGAGAAGAGAGACGGGAGTCTGGATGGGCAGATTCCATTCTGGGAAGCACTGACAGTAGCCAGAGGGCAGAGGAAAGGGTGTTTCAGAGAGAGAACCCCCGAGGAGGGGCTGTCGGGGAGGAGAGAAAGCCCAGGAGGAACTCCTGCCCCTCACCCCCGGGGGTGATGGAGGAAGAGACCAGTGCTGTTTCGGGCTCCAAGTGCTCTGCACACCTTGCGAGATGATGTTTGGAAATAGGGAGGCTGAGCCAGAGTGGGCGTCTGTCTTCACAGCACGGGACCCTCAGGCCCGTTAGGACACCTGGCCACAAATTAAGGCCACTAAGCCTTCCTGCACCATGCAAGTGGGCAAACACGTCTTTTGTAACCTGCAAACCACCCCACATCCCTGAGCAGAACCTGCTGGGGCACTGAAGAGGTCTCATGGCTCGGAGATGAGAATCAAAACCACTTCCTTAGAGAGAAGAGGCCAAGAGCATGGGCCTCGGAGCCAGCCTGCCCGGGTTCAAGTCCCACCTTGGCCACGTCCTAGCTGTGTGATCTCAGGCAACTCACTTAACCCCTCTGGGCCTTGGTTTACTCATGTGTGGAAGGGGAACAATCTCAGTAACGGAGACAAGGCAGGCCAGGTGCAGTGACTCGCATCTAGAAAGTTGCTATTCGGTGTTCTGATTCCTTTGTCACTGGGTTTCGGGGACACGGCAGTGGGAAGGAACAAGCTTTTCCGAGCGGAACAAGAGCAGACACGGGAACCATAGCTCGCCTGTGCATTTGTCCAACAGATGGCTGGGGAAGGAAGGCAGACTTCCAGCCAAAGCAGACGGAGCCTTCAGATCCCACGGCCCATTCATAAGATCAACAAGCAGCAGGCAGAGCGTTTTCAGTTCCCCCGCCAGGCACTCCCCACTCCCACCCCTGTCGTCGGGGAAGGGTCAGGGTAGAAACCCGAAAGCCCCCAGGGAGGAAGGAAGTGTTCTCTGACCACACCGAGCCCTCGCCCGATGGCCAGGAGCATCTGTTCGAAATCTATTGACAGGATGCTCTTTCTTCCCCGTCACCTTCTCCTGCTCGGTGGAGAGAACAATAGCTTCAAAGGGGGACGCAGTCCAGTGGGGGCTGGGGTGATGGATGGCCAGCAGGAGGAAAGAAACTGCTAGTGGACTGTCCAGGGAGGAGGGAAGCTGGCCTGTGAGACAAAGCCTCAGAGCTGGCAAGGCAGAAAAATGCCGCTGAACCTCCTAGCTGTGCACCCAACTGCGGAAAAGTCAATAGTCGGCACTTTTCTACTTGCAGAAGCATTCACCACTGTGGCAGCGGGACAGACAGAGTGGAGACACAGAGGCTGAGCAGGGGCGTGGGTTCAAATCCTGGCCCATGAACTCCCAACAAGGGGCCCTGGGCACCTTAGTCAACACGAATTTTTATAGTACTTAACGCATCTGATATTTTGAACCAATTCCTTACAAAAGCAACTAGCGACTGTCCAGAGGCAGCTCTCAGACAGACATTTTAGTTGAGAGAACATCTTTAAAAAAAAAAAAAACCTTAGTGCCACCCAGTATACTGCCCGTAGCAGATACTTCAAAAATATTCTTTGACTTAAACTAACTTGCAAAGTATCATGTGATTCAGGAAGCAGCTAAGGATCGGAGCAGCCACATGATCCTGGGCACAATTTTGTATTTTTTATTTATTTCACAAATGGCCATGTAGCTTGGATGGGCACGGTCCCGAGCATTTCACACACATGGACTCACTTATCCTCAGGAGCCTTCCAAAATCACAGATGAGGAAACCGAGGCCCCAAGAGGTTAAGTAACTTGCCCCAAACCACAGAGCTAGGAAGTGGCCACCCCAGGATTCAGACGCACCGGACTGGCGCAGAGTCCCTGCCCTAACCTCCAGGCTGCACTGCCTTTGTCTGAATCTACCTGCTTCTGAGCCAGAGACCAGAGCCTGGGAGAGGGCCCCGGAGAGAGCGAGTTCTCCAGTCTCAGCTGGAAAGGGTCCTATTACCAATGAGGCTGAGCCTTTGCCTCTACTGAGAGGTCAACGGTGATACACACCACGTGCTCTTTCCTTTTAGTGGTTCCACACACCCCAGGGAAGGGCACAAAGTTTACAAATCTTAAGTATTTTGCTTGATGCTTTCTTACATATGTACGCACCTGTGTAACCACCTCCCAGATCAAAACACGGGACATTTCCACCCCACCCCACCCCACCCGACCCAGCCTTCTGTGTGCCCCCTCCCTGTCAGTGGCTATCTATCCCAAAATGGGACCACTCTTCTGACTTTTCACACCATAGATTAGCTTTGCCTTTTCTACAATTTTATGTAAATGGAATCATACGCTGTGTACCCTTTTGTACCTGGCTTTACAGTCTTCAAATAAAATACACGTATATAAGCAGCACAGGGACAATGATTGTGAGAGAAAGGAGGGTGCAGCTGGCAGTTTCCTTCTCCTGCTCTTAGCTCCAGGATTTTTATTTTGGCTCACTGGCCGATCAAAGGGGAGGTGGGAGGGCTGAGCACCAGAGTTTGGAACCTCATGAGTTGACCATGGAAAACCAGTGACCCGCAGAGGGCAAAGGAGCTGTCTCATCTGCAGAGGGTCCTACGGGAGCAAGGAAGCCAGCTGGTCACCTCTGACTGCTCTGGATGTCCAGAAGGGAAAATACTTTATGAGGTTTTAAAAGGGTCAGATCTGGTTCCTCCAGCGCCAGAGGCGCCCAGAAAGGCCACGTTACTGTCGCTCCTCCCCGGGCGTTGACAATTTCCCAAAAGATCAGGA
>NC_060279.1:75802232-75825828 GCF_021613505.1 Equus quagga
TTCCTCCTCCTCCTCCCTCCTCCTTCCTTTCTCCTCTCCTCTCCTCTCCCTCCTCCTCCTCGTCCTCCCAACCCCCTCCTCGTTCTTCCGCTCCCCCAGCTCCTCCTTTCCATTTCCTCCTCCCCAATCCCTGTCACCTCTCCCTCTCCTCTGTTTCCTCTCCGTCCTCCCTATTCCCTCCTCCTCAAGCTCTCTTCTTCCCCCTTCTCACTCCTCCCTTCCCTCTTCCCTCCATCCTCCTCCTCCCCCTCCTTGCATCTCCCTCCTCCTCCTCTCTGCTCCGTCCTCACTCCCCGCCCCCACGTCCCCCCATGCCTCCCCGCTGCCCTGCTGCAGAGCTCCACAGCCCCACAGGGGACCTCCAAGTGGGTGACTCAGTGCGCCAAACCGAAGGAGGCTGCCCCCACGCAGTGTTCCGCTCGAGGTTTCCAGGTGAGGCGGACCTGGAAAGAAGGTCTCCATTTCCAATTGGAGAGGAAAGAAGTGGGTTGCTTCCAAAACGCTGGGGCATCACTGTTTACTTTGTATTCTGGTTATTTGCCTTCAGGTCCCATCTCCCGCTTTGGGTTCCTCTGAGAGCAAGAGCTGACTCATTCTGTCTTCCTCACTCCCTCTCTGACTCACTCATTCATTCCCTCGTCCCTGCGGGCCACAAAGACCAGTTGCAGTGTGGAGGCGGGTGAAGAGGCCGGACCCTGGAGACCCGACGTTTGAATTGCAGCCAGCGCTGCCACTTTCTACCTGTGGGCCCTCGGACAAACCTCAGAAACTCTCTGAGATTACTTCCCCCCAATGGAATAATAATAGTCCTGACATTGTAGGTTTGTTTTATGGTTTAACTGAAATGATACAGGTAAACAAATATGTTAGATATTCAAGAAAAGGTCACTGTTGTTGGTTATTAAGCAATTAAAATAAATCCTAAACAGAAACCCAAAAGGTCAGGGACGATGTCCAATTAACAATAAAATTCTCAGTGGCAAACAAAAAACAAAATCAGTCAATCAGTCAGTGGATGGGTAAATGAGTGGGTGGATGGGACCACATTTTCAGGAAAATAGGAGCAGGTGTTGCTCTAAATAAAAAGACAAAAACAAAGAAATTCTGGTTTGATGCAGCCCAAAGCAGTTCCTCCCTTACTCCTTGATAAAGGTTATGAGAAAATTGGCCATTAGAAAGAAAAACAGCAAAGATGGATCCACACCTCACACCATTGATCAGGATAAATTCCGAAAGGATCAAAGATTTAACTCTAAATAAAGGAAACCCCAAAGTTCCAGAAGAAAACCTGGGAATCTCCTTCCGTCAGTCTGGAATGGGAAAGGCCTTTCTAACCATGACTCAAAATCCAGAAGCCATAAAAGAGATGGATACATTCAAATATATAGAAAGTCTTCTTCAAGGAGAAAAAAAACATATCGCCCCACGTGCAGTGTCAAAACAAGAGAGGAAGCATTGAAAAAATATTTGCAACTCAAATCACAACGAATTAGTCTTGCTAACTTATAGAGAAACTAACCTAAAAAACAGAAAAGTAAAACGGGCACAAGATGGGACCAGACAGATCAAATGGCTCTTAAACACTTGAAAAGACGCTTGATTGCAACCTCTAATAAGAGAAATGAAAATTAAAGCAGGACTGAGATACCTTTTAAAAAATTTAGCAGGTTGGGGAAAAAAATCAAAGTTTGATAAGTCTGCTTTGTTGGTGAAGCTATGAAGACCCGGCCCTCTCATACAGCGCGGGTGGGAGTGCAAATTGGCACAACCCCCCTGGAGGCCATTCGGCAGGATCTAGCAAATTCACAAATCTGTGTGCTCCTGACCACTCAGTTTCCCGTAGAGGTCAGTGGTGCCCAGCGCCAGCTGGACGCTGAATCACCAGGATACGGGGGCCCGACACCCAGAGAGGCTGATGCAAGTGATCCGAGGCGTGGCCTGGGTGTTGGGATTTTTAATGGCCCCCCCCCCCCCGTGATTCTCATGGGCAGCTGGGGCTGACATCAACTGCTGTAGACACAACCACATGTGTGCAAAATATATTCAAGGTTATTCATTGAGCTTTATTTCTAGCAGCGGAAAGTTGGGTATAACCTGAATGCCCATCAACAAGGAGCTGGGTGAATAGGTAATGATACAGGTATGCCATGGAGAACTAGGCAGCTGTGAAAGAAAACGCGAGCGAGAGGACCGTCTAAATACTGATGTGGAGCATTCTACAAACTACATCGTGAGCAAACAAAGCAAGGTAGCGAGCTGTGTGTTCAGAGCACCTTCTGGTGTTGCTACCTTTTGGGTAAACTGTAGGGGAGGGTTAAATAGATATCTTTATTTATTTATAAGTGCATAAAGACCTTTGGAAGAGCACCCAAGAAAAAATAAGTCATATCTGTGATGGCGGTGAGGTAGAGAGCCAGGTACAGGGGGAAGGAGAAGAGGGGATTTCACCATTCATTTCTATTCTGTTCTATTCTATTCCATTCCATTTTTGAACCATGTGAATGTGCTATCTATTCAGAATATTAAAGAACAACAACAACAACAAAGTGCCTCCCATCCTGAATTTGACTCCCGGGTTCAGCACAGCCGGGGGAAGACCTTGAAAGTATTTCGCCCTTAACTGTCCTTCTCTTTGTATCCATTGTTGCTGTCGCCCTCTACTGGACTGAAAATGTAAAGGTTTGGTTTTAAAGAGAACCCTGATTTTGAGCACCCTGAAGTCAGCTTGCCCAGCTAAGGCAGAAAAGTAAACTGCACCAGAAATAAAGCCTGTGTGTAAATATTTGTTTAAATTGAAATCCACATAATATAAAAAGCAATCTAATTCAATTCATGTTTCTTTAGAAGAGAAATCACATCAAAATATTTGATACATGTGCTACCTACTGTGTCAAGAATTGGGGGAGTAGTATAAATTCATTCATTCATTGTTCGTTCTTTCATTCGTTCATTCATTCATTCATTCATTCATTCCTGGCACTGAGCCCATGATGTGTCCAAGGGAATCACAAACTTATTTGCCTGTAGGGGGCAGGCACGTAATAGAAATGAGCCAAGCACACAGCCTGTAAGAAAAACGTTTCTGGAGGTGATTGTCTGGTCTGCCCTCCACGGGATGTCAGTTTCGTCTTCAGAACTGACATCTAAAGGGGACCACTGGTTCTCAGCTCTGCCCTGGCTGCTATGCAGGAATCTTAGCATGATGGTGCCAAGCTTTGCAACTGTCTAAGAAAAGCAAGAAATCTGCACCTCTTTGTGAAATCTCTTGATTCTCAAACTTTGGCGTTAAAAATGTTACATACAAGAGCTGCCTGTGTGCAAATTTGAACTAGACAAATACTCCCTGCCCTCATGGGGCTTACAGTCCAGGAGGGGGGACCAGCAGTTAGTTTAGTGTAGATATTATTGGTTGCTAACAACAGAAAACTCGAGTCAAATAGGCTTAAACAGTGGAGGGGAAACGATGGCTCAGTGACTGACAAGCCCAGAGCTAAGCGGAATTCAGGCACGTCTGAATCAGGGCTCTGCCGCTATCTTTCTACCTGTTTCTATTTTGCCCTCTTTCGTCCATCAGTTTCATCTTCAGGCATATTCTGCCCCTCTGCCTGGCACACCCTTCCCCAAATTCTGCATGGCTGATTTCTCACTCAGACCTCAAATGTTACCCCTCAGAGAGACCTTCCCCAGCATCTCAATGTAAAGTAGCCCCCTCTGTATCTCCGCTGGTCACTCCCTGTCGCATAATCTTCTTTTGTTTTCCATTGCACTAGTTGTTATCTGAAATCACCTTTATCATTTGTCTCTTTACTCGTATATTGCCTGTCTACTCCCAGATGAATGTCAGGTCTCTGAGGGCAGGGACAGTGTCCATCTGACTCACCATTGTATGTCCATCTCCAAGCTCAGTGCCAGTCCCAGACAAACACACAATTCATTGTCACTGAGAGGACGGATGCAGGACAAGGGAGAGAGAAGAGTCAAGGGAGGATGTCCTTGCATAGGGTAGACATATAGATCAATGGACCACAATTGAGGGACTGGAAATCCACTCTTCCATTTATGGTTAACAGATTTTTGACAAGAGTGCCAAGATAATTCCATGGGGAAGGAATAGTCCTTTTAACAAACAGTGCTGGAACGAATAAAATCGGACCCGTACCTCACACTGTATTCTGAAATTAACTCGGGGCTGGCCCCGTAGCCGAGTGGTTAAAGGTCTGTGCACTCCATTTCGGCAGCCTGGCTTCACAAGTTCAGATCCCAGGTGTGGACCTACTCCACTCATCAGCCATGCTGTGGAGGCATCCCACATACAAAAAATAGAGGAAGATTGGCACAGATGTTAGCTCAGGGCAAATCTTCCTCACCAAAAACATTAAAATTAAAAAAAAAAAAATCTCAAGGAGCCAGCCCCATGGTGGAGTGGTTAAGTTCACACGCTCCACTTCAGCAGCCCAGGGTTTCGCTCATTCGGATCCTGGGCGTTGACATGGTACCACTCATCAGGCCATGCTGAGGTGGCATCCCACACAGCACAACCAGAAGGACCTACAACTAGAATATACAACTATGTACTGCGGGGCTTTGGAGAGAAGAAGAAGAAAAAAAAACAGATTGGCAACAGATGTTAGCTCAGGTGCCAATCTTTAAAAAAAAAAAATCTCAAAATGGATCACAGGCATAAGCATAAGAGTTACTCATAAAAGAAAGCTAGGCATAAATCTTCGTGACTGTGGATTAAGCAATTATTTCTTAGATGTGACACAAAAAAGCAGAAGCAACAAAAGAAAAAATTAGATAAGTTGATCTTTAGCAAAATTTTAAAATTTTGTGATTCAAAGGTCCTCATCAGGAAAGCGAAAAGACACGAATAGAATGGGATAAAATATGTGCAAATCACATATCTGATAAGGATCCAGTATCCAGAATATATAAAGAACTCTTACAACTCAAAAATAAAAGGCAGGTAACTCAATTAAAAAATATGCAAAGGGTTCAAATAGACATTTCTCTAAAGAAGATATACAAAGGGCCAATAAGTATGTGAAAAGACACTCAATAAGATTAGTCATTAGGGAAATGCAAATCAAAACCATGTTGAGATACCACTTCACACACCCTAGGGTGGCTAAAATTAAAAAGACAGACAATAACAAGTGTTGGTGAGGATGTGGGGAAATTGGAACCTTCATGCATTGCTAGTGGGAATGTAAAATGTATCCGCTTTGGAAAACAGTTTAGTAGTTTCTCCAAATATTAAACATAGAGTTATATGACCCAGCAATTCCATTCCTAGGACTAGACCAGAGAAAAATAAAAATGTTAAGTCTACGTAAACAGCTGTATGTGCATGTTCATAGCAGTGTTATTCATAATAGCCAACAAGTGAAAACCTAAATGCCCATCAACTGATGAATGGATAAACAAAATGTGGTCTAGCCACACAGTGGAATATTACTCAGCCATAAAAAGGAATGAGGTAGGAATTCATTCTACAACATGGATGAACCTCAAAAGCATCACGCTGAGTGAAAGAAGCCAGTCACAAAAGACCACATAGTATAGGATCCCGTCTAAATGAAATGTCCAGAATAGGCAAATCCATAGAGACAGAAAGTAGATTTGTGGCTGCAGGGGCTGGGGAAGGCGGAGGGCGTGGACAGCGACTGCTAATGAGTATGGAGTTCCTTTTGGGGATTGATGAACATGTTCTGGAATTAGATAGTGATGATGGTCGCACAATTTGTGAACGTACTAAAATTACTAAACTGTACACGTGAAAAAAATGTTCAATGAAATTTTTAAAAAGAATGAAGGAAGGCTCCTGGGTTGGGGGCCAGAGCATCTGGGTGGGTGGGGGAGATGTGTCCAGTTTGGGACAGGTGGCATTTGAGCTGCTCGTGGGACATCACAGTGGAGACATCCAGCAGAGCCACGGGTCTGCGACTCGGGGCGGAGACGGGGTGGGAGATGCGGGCCGGGAGGCCCTGGGTCTCCGGGCGATGACTAGGCCAGGGGTGTTTGCGATGGCCCAGGGAGGGTGCTTAGGTGGGAGGTCTGCAGCGGAGCCCCACAGATCAGCAGCAGTGAAGGGAAAAGGAGCCTGCCAGGAAGACTGAGGACCTTCCAGAGACGGGGAGAAGCTCAGGAGAGGTGGTGTTTCAGGAAAGGGGAGCGGCCAGCATCGGACAAGCTCGGACCCATCCCTGTAAATAAGGCGGAGGAGAAGAAAGCGGGCAGCGAGGGGGGAGGGGCATAAGACAGTGCACAAAGAAATTCTTAAGTCTGTTTTTGACCCAGGAAACGGACAAAGGACAGAGATTAGTGTGTGCGAGCTCCTCAGTGACTTCCCCGTATGGCCTCTTTCCAGCCCCCCTGCCATGCCCCCTGGGCAAGTGATGTAGCATGTCTGGATGGATGATAATATTACATGTAATTAGTAATAGTAATTATGTAGCATATACATTACATAGTAGCTATATCATGCAGTATTAGTAATAGCAACGTCCCCCTGCGGATTGTATGCCAGGCACCACGCTAAGTGCTTGACAACCGTTTTCTCAGTTAATTCTCACATCTCCTGGAGGAGATGCTGGAGGAGACGCTGTTGCTCAGACCTGACTTAGATGAGGGAACTGAGGCACGGAGGCGGAAGCCCTCTCCCGAGGTTGCACAGCTCGAACATTACAGAGAAAGTATCTGAACCCAGGCAGTCTGACCACAGGCGTCTGAGCCTCCCCACCAGGAAGCAGAGTTTGGAGACCTTGACATTGACCCCAGCTAGCTCAGCTACATGAGCTCTGAGACAACAAGGGAAATCTGGGCTGGCTTTTTCAGACCATCATTTTTGCATGAGCTTTACCGCTTTCATTGCAAAAAGCTTGCAGACTCTGAGAGGTCAGTGTCTTGATTTCCACGTTTTCCTTAGGGCTACAAATTTAAAAGTAAGAAATCCCACCTCAGCTGTAATTAGAGATGGGAATGAAGCATAACCCTGAAACTTGCTGTCCTCAGCAAGGTAGTTGTGATTCTGAAGCAGGTGCCTTACACGGAATGGATATTAATAGAAAATGATATTTATAGACTCGGTGCTGAGCTCACCGACTGTCAAGTCTCTGAAAAGAGGCTCCCAGGAACATTTGAAAAATGAAGATGCTGACCCACCGACTGAGGGAGCATAAAACGGAGCTCCTGAATGGTCTTTCTCAGGAACTGAGTCGCTCCGAGAGACTCCACTCAGGTTCCAGAAATCGGGCGGGAAGACACCAGAAGCAACAATGTGACCTAGGATTTTAGCTGCCAGTGAAGAAGGGCAGCGTGGGTCCAGGTCGCCAAGTGGGGCAGTGTGGTCTAATGGTCAAGGGTTTGGACGACCACTCCCCCAAATCCTGGCTGTACCACATACCCTTCCTGAACCTCAGTTTCCTTTTCTGTGAAATGGGTACCCTACCCCCCCACAGAGGAACTGTTGGAGGATCACATGTGGAAAATGCACGTAAAAGGATATAACAGCAGCTGGTATTCCAAGTGCCAGCCCCCCAAATCTGGATACAGTCTTAAACTGTGTCACTAGAAGTAGCACGCTGAACTCGAGTCCACAGGGAAACAGAAACTATGTAAGCATACGTATGTCCACTTGTAGAGAGTCAAGTATATAAGCAGGAAGAATTGCATGCAGGGTATTGGCTGCACAAGGGGTGGGAGAGCTGAGAACTTGAGCAGGTTGGTGAAGCAGCTGGGAAATTAGCCACAGCACACAGACTGGCGACCAGCCCTGGGCTGGGGGGACGGGGAGGGGAGAAGGGAGTACTGGAGTCCTGGGGCCGGGGTCCCCAGGGGAAGCTGGAGCAGCAAGGAGCTGTGGCTGCTGGAGATTTGCTCAGAGAGGGGTGGAAGGACCTCAGCCCGTTCTTCCCTCCCACCCTCCCATCTCTCACCAGGGTCTCCCACTGACCAGGGAGCCTGGAAAACACAGCCTGCAGGGGCAGACCCTGTCCCCACTCTGCCCCCACCCCCAGGGACTCCGAGCAGAGGAGGGCAAGGCAGGGAGCAGACGGGACAGGTTCCAGAGTAACAGAATGCCCAGAAGAAGGGAAGAAAAAACCTGCTCTACCGTGAGCTGGCCAGACCACTCTTGAGGATTGTGTTCTGATGCGGGGGTCGCGCGTAAAGGAGGACCCCAGCTGTCCCAGGGCAGTGCTCAGGACTGGGGGGGACAGGAAGACACAGATGTGGTCTATCCTGCAGGAGAGCAGTCACATGGAGGACGTGGGGACTGCGTCTCCATTTGGAGGGACTCTCTCTTGCTACAGGTGATGGTCTTCTTATATGAACCTCCCAAGGGCAGATCATTATAGGAAGACCAAGTTGGATTCAACATGAAGAAGTTCTTTCCAATGGAAAAAAAATGGGCTCCTCTGTGAGGTAGGGAGCTCTGTCACAGCAAAGGAATTATGAGAGTTAATTCTTTTTTTTTTTTTTTCGGTGTGGAAGATTGGCCTGAGCTAACATCTGTGCCAATCTTTCTTTATTTTGTATATGGGACACCTGCCACAGTGTGGCTTGATGAGTGGGGTGTAGGTCCACACCAGGGAGCCAAACCTGCAAACCCTGGGCCACTGAAGCGGAGTGTGTGAACCTAAACGCTATGCCACCAGACTGGCCCTGAGAGTTAGTTCTTGATCTGGTAACTGTTGCCGTTCTGAGCTAGTTTCTACTTTCCACATGTCAAAGAAGTTTCTGTAACACAGGGGATCTTGTATCATCAGTTAAACTTTTAAGCTTGCTTTGTAAAAACTCTCCGTCTGTCCTGTTCCCCTCCACAGGCTGTAAATTCCTCCCAGCCAGGAACATGTTTGCAGATCTGCCTGACTTTACGCAAACACAATGCACGAAAATCTTGGTTCTTGGTTATACTAAAAACAAAGCAAAAAAAAGAAAAAAAATTACCACAGGAGTCTTTTAAACAGTAATTTTCCCTAGAACATTTAAAATACACTTTCAGGTTCTTTTGAGATTTTTTCTGAAATGTTTATTACATGCTGGAGAAGGGAAACTATTTTACTGAGGAGGTCCACAGAGAGGAAGAAATTAATGTGGACGATATGCAACTAAAAAGCCACAGTTGTCTGCAGGATTTGTTGAAGTGAGTGTCCCTTTGGCTGGAAGTGGCCCACGACAGCAGCATGCAGCGGGTAAAGAAATACTGTTTAAGTCCATTAACCGAGAATACTCCATTTAGTTCCATAAATATAATAAACCAAAAATCTCCAGTGCCATATTTGGACATTCATAGATAGAGAAAAAAGAAGAGAAAATAGAGAAAAGAGAAACTAGAAGAAAAGAGGAAAAAAGAGGAGACAGACAGGGAACTTCAGAAAGAAGAGGAACCTTTCTTGTCCTGCAGAATCAGGAGTATGGCCAATCAGCTAATTGTGAATCTAAGAAGTCAGTTGTCACCGGGCGTCACCGTAAATTCATCCAGCCCGTGTGCTTTTAACTTGACTGACGTACACGAGTGTACATCCCCTCTTGGAGCACAGGCTGGCTGAAGGGGACCTTGTGTCTTCTTCCTGCATAGACCACACCTACAAATTTCTGTTGCAATCCCCCGTTTCCTCCTGCTGACAGTGGCTGGAGAACCTAAAGATGCTCACAGAGTAATCCACGCGCAGACTCATTGCCCTGCATCTGGTCCTCCCGGTTCCCACTCCCGCCTCAGTATCGGTTTCCTTAGTCGCTCACGCCTCACGTCTTCCCAAGTTTCATCTTAGTTTTCCCTGAGACAACATTCCTTCTTTTTATCCTCACGTTCCCACAATTACATAACATTTAATTAAATCAGTTAATGACAATAATAGACACAACTGCCATCAGCAAGTCTGGGGGCAAACACAGCCGACTCTAGACGGTCAGATAGGCCAAGCGGAAGGGGAAGAAGGATGGAGGGGAGGGTCAGCATGCTGGGGTGTTCCCGGAAGCAATGGGACACGTCCGTTCATCTACGGAGTCAGTTAAGCGGACGCTGGTTAACGGAGCATCTTAAAAAAAGATAAGTGTTTAAAAATTAAGACTTGATTAGCTGTTAGAAGTTAGAGGTGCCTTTTGTGCATTAGCTCATTTTGTCCAGTAGTCCACTCATTCTCTCGTTCAGTAAATATTCCTTCGCTGACCTCGCAATCGTAGGCACAGTGCTTGGCACAGGCTGAGTGGCAGGGTCAGGATTGTTGTGCCCATTTTATTGTTGGGGAGACTGAGGCTCGGCCATTCGTGCATTGTCACACATATGGCAAGTAGGGGTGCCAGGCCTCAAACCGAGGTCTCCTGGCTGTGGATCCTCATGTGCTTCCTGCCATGCCATGTGTGGTTCAGATTATCTTCCCCTTACAACAGAAACTCAGGTTCTCCATGTTGACAGTGGGAGGTCGAAAGCAGACAACTCTAGAAGCCGTTTTGGAAACTGCCAGACACATGAATTGAAAGGCATATTTCCCCAGTGTAATCAGACGGAATTCTGAAGAGAATGCAAAGAAGGGACTATTTAGAGAACCGAGTTAGAAGAACAACAAGGGCTGTGGAGGCAGCCAGGGCTCCCAGAACCGAGCTGTCACCACCCTGGCCTGAGGACGCGGAGGCGGGAGAACCCGTTACTGGAGGCTGGGGCTGGAGCAGGGAGGAGGGGCTGCAAAGGCTCCTCCTGGACAGAACTTCAGTCCGGCTCCTCTGAGCCTTTCCTTGATGAGGCCTCAAGCTTGGCCCCCATCTGCCTTTGGCCCACTGAGCCCAATTTTAGCAAAGAATCCTGCCAAGTCAGTTTAGGGAGAGTCCCCCCACCCTTGATATCTGGTCAAATTGTTTATCTCCCACCCTTGACATCAAAGTCTTTGGCTTGTCTTTAGCAAGAATCCTATAAGTCAGTTTAGCAAGAATCTCCCTTAATATCTCCTCTTGGTAATTTTCCATCCGCTGACCCCCTGACTCTGCTCTGAACCTGAAGCTGACTCTGCTATATTCGGAGGTGAGCTCAGCTTCTCTCCCCTATTGCCACAGTCTTGAATGAAGTCCGTCTTGCATCTTGGACAAGTGTCAGAATAATTTCTCTGTAGCAGGATCTCCTGGCAGAAGCTGCGGTCACGGAAGGAAGCGGCCCCTCACGGAAGCTCAGCCCGAGGCAGGGAACGTGCAGACACATGAATTGAAAGGGGAAGAGATGCCCCACCTCTCTACTCCCGCCCTCCACTCTCCTGCTGGTCCCTCCCATCGGCCGAAACCAACAGAAAGTCACAGGGAAGGGAGCCAGGTGATGCCATCCATCAGGGTCAGACTTCCGGGACACAGTGAAGATGGAGAATGGATCTAGGGAGCGCGCAAATGGGGAATAACCAGCCCACCTTCTCGCCCGTGGGTGGCATAAGCTGTATTTAATTAATAGGGTGGGAATTCTTTTTTCCTTTAAAATGTTAAGAATTCTCTGAGACTGACCCAAGAGGAGGTGGCTGGGGGGGGACACGCCTACCAGGGCAGCATTGGTGCCAACCCACCAAGGGGGTCAGAGGGAACTGATACTCAGACCCAGGCCCACCAGACCTCTTGATGCCCAGAAGGTGACACCTAGACCAGAAAAGGGACTTTGCAGGACATTGAAGGTCAACAAGGCAGACAAGGAGTGTGGCAGAGACGACTCTACAGTTTTCATCCTGATTCAAGAAAGTCCCAGGAAGGGTGGACTGTGCTCTTCCATCTGCTAGATGAGAAATGGTCACTTTGTGAGGCGCAGGCCCTTCCGATCCTCTGTCCCTTCTTCTTACTCCTGTCACGGCACAGCCATCAGTTCTGTACTGGCCTCGGGTGTTTTGAGCAAGAGCAAAATGACGGGGGACCCCGGCCAGGACCACCTACCTCCCACCTGCAGCCCCCAGACTTCTCAGACACCATGGCATGCAATACCACACAGCCCATAGGGACTCATGCTTGCACAACCCAGAAGATGGCAGTGGGGCCAACTCCCATGGGCCACCCTTGAACCATGAGGGTGTGGAAACTGATAAACAAATGTGTCCTCCTTCTGTCTCCTAGGTGGACAGTCTGAGGTGCATTTCATGGGCTCCCCAGGAGGTCCCACGGGATCAACCACACGGTCGCCCCAGCATCAGCTGACTTGAGGGTATGTCCCGGGACTGGCCACCTCTGACTCCCTGTTCCACACCCCCGTCCTGCATTCCTACTTCCTGGAATCACACTTATTATGTAACTTGGAAAAGAAAAATATGAAGCTTTCCAGTTGAGCTCAGCCTTCCGGGAGCCAAGAGCTTGGGAATGGCCTGGCCTCGAGTACACAGACTCATAATCCAAGATTCTCGGTCGACAAATGTGTCTTCATCCCTGAAATGCTGCCACTTCTGAGTCGGAGGGATTAAAATATAAAGAGACTCTGCATTAATTAGGACTTGGTTATTGCAAGGGAGAGAAACAGAAATCACACCAGGTTAAGCCAATAGTTTTGGGGGAAAAAGATGAGGAATTGACTGGTACATGTAACCACCCAGAGAAAATAGAGGTACAAGGGGTCCAGGGGTTCAACATCACCATCTTCATCTTCTCTCTCCCTCTGTCTCTCTCATCTCTCAATTCTGTTTCTCTGCGTGTCAGCCACATACGCTTCCAGGGCATACAAGCTACTTCCACACAGAGAATTTTGAGCTTACATCCTCTCCAGCTAACGGCAGAGAAAAGAGAGAACTTCTGTCTCCCAGCAACGGTATAAAAATCCCAGGGAACGAATCTGATTGGCCCTGCTTGGATGACACGTTCACCCCTTGAACCAATCACTGCAGCCAAGGAATCAGCTGCTGTGATTGGCTAGACTTGGGTCACGTGCCCACACTTGTGGATGGGGCTGTGTGGGGGCCTCAGATTGGCAGCTTCAACAGAGGTTTTCGGAAAGGACTTTGAGGGGAGGAATAGTTCCCTAAAGGAAGGTGCAGCGGTTGCTGTCTGTGTTCCAAACATATTCCTCGGGCCTTACTTCTGCTGCTGATGTGGGGTCGGTGAGCCGAGGAGTCGAAAGAAAGATTTCTTGGACTCTCAACATCTGGCAGTAGTGCTCTTTTATTTAGAGAATAGTGTGGAATAGCGTGGGGTCAGGACCCACGGGCAGTCAGGCTGCTGCGTGGGGACAGGACCCACGGGCAGGCAGAGCTGCTGCTGCTGCCCCGAGTTGAGGGTTAGGGCTAATTTTATAAGGCATGGGTATGTGAGTCATCTCTTTACAAGACAAAGGAAAGAACATGAAAAAAAAGTTAAAATGGTATCAGTGCAGGTGGGGTCTGGTTATTGGGTGATCCCATGACTTTTAGACAAGAATCAAATCGGATTAGGTAAAGGTTAGAAAGGTTAGAAGCCACCACCCTAAATCAGTTACATGAGATTGCCAGACAGCAACCAACTTAAGTTCTTGCCTTCCCCATTAAGAGTTTCTAGGGATAAGGTCATCTCTCCTCTTCTTCCTGGTACAGAGAGGGAGGCACCTTTTACAGATAGAGATTTACCTTACAAATGTAAATGTGTCCCAACAAGGGCAAGTTCCATTCCCCAGAGCCTCCTTCCCTGTCCCAGTTTATCAAAAGCAATCAGCCCCAAACAATCCCGATGCCAGAGACATATCCTGGGGTGGCCAATTTCAGGTCCCTACAAGGTCATCCCCCCTTCCTTCACAAATGCAAATGTCTCTCAAAGAGCAAGCAAATTCCAGTCCTCAGAGCCTGCTTCTCATCTGCAGTTTTAAAAGTAACCAGCCTAAAATCCTCATCACTGCTGCCAGTATCTGCAGCTGCAGGTCTGAGAGCTTTGTCCCGGATTCTCAGGAGATGCTCTGCCCACTGGCCCAGCAGGCTGGAAGCAGGCCAGTTAACCCCGATGGGCAGCCATCAGCCAATACACGCCAGCAATGACGTGTAACACCCCATCGCCCCCATCCCTCCGGTGGGATACCTCTAAGGGGTGTTTCCCACTATTTGCAAAGCTCCCCCGTGTATAAAGTTCCAGCCACCCTCAGAAGTGGCTGGCTTCCTCTGTGCCATTGGGATCCCCTCCCTTTGCTGTCTTACTTCCCCTCCCAATCGGTGCTTCCTGCACTTTCCAAATTAGCTACTGGAACTTGAATCCTAGCCTCAGGGTCTGCTTCCAGGGGAACCTAGACCAAGAGAAAAAGGATTGGTAGGGGGCAGGGGCTATTGTTTCATGAAAAGGACAAAAACAGCAGTTGTCACCCGCAGCCCTGCGCCTTCATTCTCTGGTTCATCTGTGGGTCTCAGGTCTGGGAGTCCAAGAAGCGGACCGTGAGACCCGGGTTCTCCTGCAGCCGTCTATGGCAGGAGAGCTCTCAGAAGAAACCTAGAAGAAGCTGAGGAAGCAGGGCAGGGCAGGGAGAAAGCCCAGCAAAGGCTCATCACAGCTTGATCCCAGGAGGAGCCCTGGAGCATGAATAGAACCACAAAATTGTCCCCTCGACCTTGAGGCAAGGGGCCGGATCTTTATACCCTGCTGTTGGCCAGCCGGTGGTTGCAGGCTGCCCTCCTGGAGAGGGGCCGAAACCTTGCAGGCATTCCAGATATTCACAGCAGGCGGGACCCCGTGGGGCTCTGGCAGCATCTTCTACTTGCAGAGTGCAGGTTATAGGAAAAGGAGCGTCAAAGCGGCTGAAATTTTGACACAGACAACAAATATATATTGGGTGTGGCAAAGAGCCAGGATACACGAACTTCGCCTTCCCAAAGTTCAACATGTACTTGTGGAATTTAAAATACAGTCAGCCTGTGCCAGACCCCCAGCTCAGTGCCGAAGGATTTCCATCCGATGGAGTTCAAGGTCTTTCTCGTCGGCCCCATTTCCCGCTGTTCCCTGCAAGCACCCCGTGTTCCAGCCAGCCTGGGCTCTGCCTAGACCCCATCTGCTGCTTCATTCCTACAGCCTTTGCACACGCTGTTCCCACTGCCTGGGACCCCCTTTCCTCCCGTCTGCCTGGTGATCTCCCACTGACCCTTTCAGACGCAGCTCGAACGTCACTGCCCCATAGATGTAGTTTATGAGCAGAGAAATTTTATCCCTGGGTGCCCGGAAAGCTTAGCATTTGGAAAAAAAAATAGTTCATGGATTTCACCATGCCAACAGAGTAAGAGAGAAAAATCTCCAGGGATCCGGCACACGTATATGACTGACAGCCGCAGTGAGCCAGGATTGGGCACTTATGACAGTGGCCCAGAGTCCTGTGATGCCCTCTCCATGCAAAACTCACTAAATCCTCCCTATGACCCTTGACCCCCAGGGGTAAGCTCTATGGTAAACCCCATTTCGCAAAGGAGGCATACAAGGCACAGAGAGGCTAGATAATGTGCCCGAGGTCACACAGCTGGTAAGTGGCCGAAGTAAGAGTTGAACTCAGACCCTTTATACCCTGTGTCATTACCGCATGCTGTGCTGAGTGAATGATTGAATGAACGCAACTAGCAAAACCAAAATGACACAAGATCCAGAGAGAAGACAGCCATGCTGAGTCAGGTCGGCCGTCCTGGTCAGTCCCTGCCCTGGGGGACAGAGTGGGCTAGGACAAGCAGTTCTGAGGGTCTGGCTGCTGATGGAGGAGACGGCGGTCCAGGATGGGCACCTCCTTCATGAAGCGGACTCCCGGGGCTCCAGTGTTCCTCCCTCCCCTGGGTCCCACGGCCACAGCCAGCCCCCGCCAGCCCCCTTATCTCACCAGATTGCAACTGCGTGTTCCCGTGTCTGTCTCCCCCACTCAGACATAAGACCAGGCTTCACTCAGCCCTTTTTGGCCAGGACCGTTTGCCCAGGCTAGAAACAATCCATTTTTCTTGACTAGAGGAGAGGTACAGGATTCGAGACCCCGGCAGCCCTGGTGAGATCACAGCCAGATCCCACTCCCAGAGGCAGCACAGCAAGAAGCCAGCTCCTGGCACGAGGTCAGAACAGGACCAGCTACTCAGCTGACGAGGTACTGACCGGGCGTTCGCTTTTTCTCCAAAAGAGGGGCCGGCCTGGGGCTGGAGTCGGAGCTTCCTCAGGACCTAAGGGGTCCCAGCATCCAGGTATGGGGGGCCAGGCAGTGTGTAGGGAACTTAGAGGTGATGCTGAAGAGGATGCCTGTGAGTTCTCAGGGAATGTGTCTGAGTGCTGCCTGGTACTTTACTCCGAGAATCCCACAGGTACCTCTGGGCTCAGTGGGAAAGTATGCTGTGATTGATTAGCAATGTCTGCCATGGGTGCGGGATGGCAAGTGTGGGAACGTATGTTATGTGTTTACCATCCCAGGTGACAGGACTGTGGGAGAAGGGAGCTGGGAAGATAAACAGCATCTGACATTTATTAAGCACCTAGAGCATGCCAGGCACCACATTAAATGCTTTTCCTGCTCTATTTCATTTAATCCTTAAACCAGCTCTAGGAGACGAGTGCTGTTTTCGTCCTTTCTCTAGAAGGTCAGCTCCTTGGGGGCCATGATTTTGTCTACCTGTGTTCAGTGCCATATCCCCAGCACCTAAAGGAATACCTGGCATATGGCCAGAACTCAAGAAGTATTTGATGTTGAATAGATGAACTCCCATTTTGCAGATGAGGAAACTGAGGCTCAGGGAGATGAGTAACTTGCTCAAAGTCCTGCAGTGCTGGGTGTGTAGTAAGTGCTGCCATAGGAACTCTGTGGAACTTTCTGCGATGATGGAAATGTTCCGCAATCTGTGCTGTCCAACATGGCAGCCACTAGCCGCATGTGGCCACTGAGGACTGGAAATGTGGCTCAGGCAGCTGAGAAAGCCAATGTTTCATTTTATGTAGTTTTAACTGATTGAAATGGAAATGGCCACATTTGGCCGGTAGGGACCGTTTTGCACAGCATAGCTCTAGAGCCTGAGGGCTTGACCACCCAAGGCTGACACCAAATGCCGGAGTCAGAGAACACGACCCAGGTCCTCCACAGTCTCATACGAGGGCACTGAGACTTTTAAGTTAGAATTTCAGGGGCCGGCCTGGTGGCGCAGCGGTTAAGTGCGCACGTTCCGCTTCTCAGAGGTCTGGGGTTCTCAATGGACCCGGGGTGTGGACGTGGCACCACTTGTCAAGCCATGCTGTGGGAGGCGTCCCACATATAAAGTAGAGGAAGATGGGCACAGATGTTAGCTCAGGGCCAGTCTTCCTCAGCAAAAAGAGGAGGACTGGCAGTAGTTAGCTCAGGGCTAATCTTCCTCAAAAAAAAAAAAAGAAGAATTTCATCGGGGAGGGCAGGCAGTAACCGGTGAATGAACCGACAAGTAATTGCATTTGTGTCCAACAATTCTGTGAAGGCTTTTATCCGTGTCGTCTAGTTTTACACAGGAGAGACTTGAAGATTCCAGAGACACAGCTCACTCAGGCTTACCTGCTGCCTCAGACCCAAGCCGGGTTTGCAACTCTGAAATCGCAAGCCCCTCATTGTAACATTTGGCGAAAAGAGAAGCAGGTGAGGGCCGGCCCAGTGGCACAGTGGTTAACTTCGTGTACTCCCAGGGTTTGCCGGTCCGGATGCCCAGTACAGACCTATGCACCGCTTATCATGCCCTGCTGTGGCAGCATCCCACGTATAAAATAGAGGAAGATGGTCATGGATGTTAGCTCAGGGCTAATCTTCCTCAAGAAAAAAAAAAGAGAGAGAGAGAGAGAAACACATGGTTGGTCCGGTGTGGTGTGGAGGAGTCAGGCGGTGGGCAACGCGAGCTTAGTGCGGAACGTCAGTGGTGACAGCGGTTCTGACCCGACAGGCCCCAAGACAGTCTGCTCCAGGTGAAACCATGACATACAGGGAGCCTCCTCCGGTCCATCCTATACCTGTACCTGCTTCCCTCCCTCTTCTGTACCTCTGTCCTTTCCCTCCAGTCACAGGGGAACTTGAGCAAGTGCCCGAAGCTGATGAATGCTAAATTACAAATGACTAGTAGAAAAGTGCCCATTTCCAAACGACCTCCATCTTAACAGGAAGCCAAGCCTTCAGCCAGAGAATAGCTCTCCAACTGGTAGCGTGTCAGGCACCATCAGCAAAGGCCGGGAGTCATGGAGCTTTATGTACTGGGCACTGCTGGAAGCGGTAGGCATGTATTAATCCATGTAACTCTCCATCGACACTGCAAGAGAGAAGCAAGTGCTATCCCATTTGGATGTGGGGAAACTGAGGCAGCAGAGAGCTAAGTAGCTGGTCCAGTTCACACAGCTGGGGGAGTAGCCAGGCCAGGGCTCCCATCCAGGCAGGGCTGGGGAGAAAAGTATTGGGGAGGAGAGAGAAGGAGGAAGGTGGAGGGGTGAGAATGGAGGGGCAGGTGCCAATTTTTCTTTAATCTGAGATTAAGGACGACCCAAGGACTGGGGCCTGACTCCCGCTATGGCTCCACCCGTTTGCTGGTCTGGTGCGCAGGAGGCATCTGTTGCTTCTTGTTCTCTGGTCTAAACAGTTACAAACTTAGAGGAGTGAGCGGCCAAGAATTCTGCCTGTGGACGTGATCTGGGTTGGCCCCTGGGCCCGCTCGTTTTTGCTGGGCTGCGATTTTTCTAGATTACTCAGCCTTCGGGAGGGAAGCTGGCCAAGAACAAACCTCTGGCCAGAAGAACAGGGTGTTTAGAGAACCGGTCCCACCTCCTCCTCCCTCCTCCAGGAGGCTCTGGAACCTGGAAATTCCCTGGCTGGGGAGAGCTGGCTGCAAGTAGCTGTTCTCACAGGGTCCCGCCCATTCCAGGCCCAGCTATTCTGGGGGGCCTGGCTGACACCTCTCCCTGCCTCCCCTCAGTGCTGGCCAAGACCTCCTGGGCACCAGGCAGGTCAGACCCAACTCAGCAGCATCAAAGAAAAGCAGCTTGCAGCCCTGCCAGGGGAAGCTTCCAGCATGCTGGTTAACTGGTTAACTCGGCACTGGCATATGATGGCCATGGTCCCTCGTCCTGGTTCCTGCACTTGCCAGCTGTGTGATATTCAATGTGCCATGCAGTGGGTCAGAACCTCAGTCTCCTCATCCGTAAGGTGGGGATAATATCGCATCGACCCATCGGGTTATGGTGCATTACCCACGATTAACAGAGGCCCCCTCCCCCGCCCTTCTTTGGCCATTCCGACTGTCCAGATGGTGTGCTTTTTGCACAGGCACTCTGCTGTGACATGTGCTTTTGAACTGAGGCATTGAGGATGAAAATAATGTGAGCCTCTCAGGTTCCTCTTTGGTGAGAGTTCCAGTCATTCCATCTGGGGCCAACAGTCACACAGGGACCCACATCAGACAGGCCTGCCCTTGGGGTTTAATGCTCTGGGTTTGTCCTGAGATTCTTAATAATTTCGTCTTTTGCATTTGTGTTGTGGGAGCGAAAGTGAATGGAACAATGGAGCGTGTGCTGGGGGTCTTGCAGCCTCGGGTCACATGGGGTCCCACCTCCTCTCACCCCCCTGGTCACCCAGGATGGTTCTTGGCCACTTGCGCCCTCGTCCCTGCCCAGCAATCACCGTCTCCCCATGGGGGCCTGGGCACATGCACCCTGCCCACCAAATCACACGGTCCCAGGCACCTGTGAGGGTCTGCGTGTGTCCCATGAGTATCCCTGTGCCCAGGGAGCAGCATGAAACAGGCAAAAAAAGCACCAGGACTGGTCACAAGGGAGACCACAGAAGAAAGGAGAAAGCTTTTGTCCTGCTTTTCGAACAAGGGGCCCCACGTTTTCCTTTTGCACCGGACCCTGCAAATTGTGGAGCCGCCCCTGGTTCCACCTAGCAGTGCCTGAGTCTCAGAAGTGACAGGTGCAGAGCCACAGACAGGGGTACCCGCTAGCACTGCCTTTGAGCGCTTGGTTAGAGCCTTACCAGTGTGCGCTCCTCTGACCCAGCAACTCCACCTTACCCTCAGAGATGTACACAAAGCTGTGTGTGCAGGAGTGTTCACCCGGCACCGTCTATCAGAGTGCAACCAGCCGGATGCCCAGCAGTGATGGCGGGTCAAACGCACACACCAAATCCGGGGATCGGATGCCGCCGTTCAAATCACACCGAGGAAGAAAACTTACTGACATGGGAAAGACTCAAGGGGAAAAAATGGTGGTCACCAAGGGGGCCACATCACCTGACCGCCTCTGCGTAGATGCATGGGAAATATAGGCATGGGGAAAATTCTGGGCCGATTGACACGAAGTACCGACAGCTGTTCTCCTCGGGCGGGTGACGTTTTCCCCTTTCGTGTGTGTTTGTGCTTTCCGAGTTCTCTGCACAGCGGGTGCACCCCCTTTATCACGACACAGAGGCAGGAGGGGGCAGGGGCCAGGGGCAGGCCTGCAGGAAGCAGACTTTGAGCCCAACTGCCTGGTTCTGTGACCTTGGGCAAGTGATTTAACTTCTTTGGGCCTCAGTTTCCCCATCCGTAAACAGGGAAAGTAATACTACCTCCCTCCAAGGGTCAAGGAGCTGAAACGAGTTAACACATGCAGGGAGCTAAGAGCAACGTCTAGCACGTAGTAAGCTGTATGTAAGCGGTGGCGATATTACTGTGAAGAAATTATATAAGGGAACATGATGGAGAGACGACAACATTGACAATTATTATTTTTGCATGGGGCAGAAGTAAGGGGTTTATTTTTCCTTTCGGACTTTTATTTCCCAAGTTAAGCATGCACTCCTTTTATAATTTGAGAAAAATGTTCCTTAAAGAAAAAAGGAAAGTGAAAGGATAGTTCACGAAGCGGTCTTGGGGAAAACTAGGTGAAGTCAAGTGAGCCACGTCTGCATATTTTCCAGTTCAAGGTCACGTGTGGATTCCTGAGTGTGTCCCAAGCCCTCACTGCAGGTTGTCCATCTCCTAAGATGTCACTGCCAAGTTATAGGCCCTTAAAATAAAATATCTACCTATTTATTATCTACATCTAATATCTGCCATCTACAGCTAAATCTCAATAGATATAGATATATTCATATATACATAGAGATCCAAATAAATAACTTTATCTATATCTACCCATCTCTATCCATATCCATATCCATCTATCTAGAGAGAGACTCTTTAACTGTAGCTACAAAAAAGAATACGTCCCACACACAGCACTCTGAATATAACCCGAGCACAAAACTAACCATGATACGGTAATTACCGATTTATTTGTTTGCCTCCCTCCTTAAAATCCCCAAAAGTTTCTTCTTTCTATCCCCGGCCCCCACCACAGTGCCTGGCACATTGTAGAAATTCTCTAAAAGTCTGCTGCATGAATTAGTGAATGAAGGCATGTGCCAATTCACATAAGAGCAGAGATTCGCTTGTCAAGACAGAGACATAGAGCCAGATGTGGGATCAGCTTCTTTGGGGTGGAGATGGGTCAAGGAAGGGCTGAAGATGAGCGAGTAAGGCTTCGGAGCAAAGACGATGCTTAAGAAAGTACTGAAGGGTGAACGTGTATTTGTCCCCATAGAGAAGGGGAGAGAGATGGAGCGTCAGCAATCCGGGCAGTGAGAACATCATTGAAAGGGCCCTCGAGGGGGTTTCAGGGCTGGTTTTACTCTGACTCCCTTTAATTTAAAAAGACCCTTTCTATACTTTGGTTTCTGAACAAATTAATGATATTTAATACTAATTCCAGTCACAAAAAATTTTTTTAAAATAAAGGCCTATAAATGTAATGCTTTTCAGGGAGAATCAGGGTGTGAGTGGGTAGTGGAGTGAACTAGGAATGAGAAGGCCAGGGAGACCAGAGGCTCTTATTGACCCCATTTCACAGACCAGGAAACTGAGCTCGGGTGGCGGAGCTCCCTCAGAAGAGAGCATGGAGCTTACACCCCCATGCCAATCTGCCCCACCAGTAAGGCTGAGAACGCAGTCATTCGATCACTGCACAAATCCTTCTGCATCCTTACTTTGCATCAGAGGTGACTGAGACCCAGCCCTTCACACACCCCCGGGTGGCAGCCGCTGGTGAGACGTGCTATGGCAAGGGTGGGACAGAGCCGGGACCAGGCTGCTCAGGGGCCACGACCTGACGGAAGGGGCCCAAGTGGAGTGTTGTGTCTAGAACAGAAGAACATAGAAAGGCCTTGAGGATGCGCCTGGTCATGCTGACTCCCCACCCCTATTTTGCCTTCTCTTCTGGCCCACCTTCAGGGGTTGCGTCTAGCCCTGTTTACGCAACCTTGAAAGATGCTCTGACTCCTTTCCAGAGGAGACAGACTAGAAAAACAGGAGAGAGAGAAGTTTTTTATTTGGTTTTGATGTTGAAACAGCTTTATTGAGATATAATTCACATACTATCAATTCACCCTTTTATTTTATTCATTTCTTTTTAAGACTGGCACCTGAGCTGACATCTGTTGCCAATCTTCTTCTTTCTTCTTCTCCCCAAAGCCCCCCAGTACGTAGTTGTATATTCTAGTTGTGGGTCCTTCTAGTTGTGGCCTGTGGGACGCCGCCTCAGCGTGGCCTGATGAGCGGTGCCATGTCCCCGCCCAGGATCCGAACCGGCGAAACCCTGGGCCACCGAAGTGGGGCACGCAAACTTAACCACTCGGCCACGGGGCCGGCCCTTTTAAATGGCACAATCCATTGATTTTTAGTATATTCACTGTGTTATGCAATCATCAATACTATCTAATTTCAGGACGTTTTCACCACCCCCAAAAGAAATCCCTTATTCTTTAACAGCCACATACCCCCAATCCCCCTCTTCCCCTGGCCCCTGGCAACCACGATCTGCTTTCTGTCTCTATGGATCTGCCTATTCTGGACACTTCATATGAATGGAATCATATACTATGTGTCTTTTTGTGTCTGGCTTCTTTCATTCAGCATGTTTTCAAGGTCCATCCATCTTATAGCATGAGATAAGTTTGACAATGGATAGACTGATGGGTGAAGGTTAAATTCATTCATTCCACAAATATTTAATGAACGCCTATTGTGTGCCAGCCCTGAGGGCCCAGCCAGGAATAAAACCGACAATAAACCCTGCCCTGGAGGGTTTCTAGTGGGGGAGCGGAGACAGTAAACCAAATGCATAAATTATTTAGAGTATTAGACAGTGGCAAGAGCTACTGTGAAGCGTAAAGCAGGAAGTGGGGTGAAGAGAGAAGGGATGTGAGTTTAAATAGAGGGGTCTGTGAAGGCCTCACCGTGGGTTGAACGCAGGGCCCGATCGAGCTAAGACTGGAAGGAGGTGAGGGAGCGAAGATGCCATGGCGATGCCCCTCCCAGGACTCAGGTCCCCGCAAGCTTGTCCGTCCCCTCGGCCGGGACCTTGCCTGTCCGTCCACGCTGTGTCGCCGCGCCTGGGACGGCGGGAGACACCAGCAGGTACTTGGCGATGCGCGCTGGGGCATGCCCCTGCCGGGCGGGACGGGGCTGTCGTGGGGCGCGAGCCGATGGGGTCCACCCTGCGCCCCTCGGCCCGCACGGCGCAGGCCCCGCCCCGGCGCCAAGGAGCCCCCGCCTCCCGGCCGCCGCCATTGGCCGCGCGCGCCTCCGCCCTCGGCCTCGCACTTCCTGGCGGAGCCATGGCCGCGCACCCGGCCGGCCCCGGGGCCCCGGCGCCCGCGCCCCGCCGCCCC
>NC_060279.1:75830828-76045312 GCF_021613505.1 Equus quagga
GCCCCGAGCGTCCGGCCGCGTCCCTCCGAGCCGCCCCGCAGGTGCCCGCGCGGCCAGGGGAGGTGTCCGGGCGCAGCCCCCGCCGCTCCTCGCCGCCGTCTCGAGCTGCCCGGCGGCCGTTGCGCCGGCGGTTCCGCCAGGGGCTGCCGGGTCCGAGCGAGCGACAGCGGCGTCCCCGGAGACCCAGCCGGCCAGCCCCGGGACGGGTGAGTGCTGCGGGCCCCGTGTCCGTCTGGGCACCGTTGTGTTTCCCCGAGCGCGGAGCTCGGGCGGGTTCGGGGTCGAAGCCTGGGGGAGGAGGAGGAGGAGAGGAGCTCTCTGGGGACCCTCCTGTCCGGACGCGGCCTCGGTTCCCGCGTTTACTCAAAGACTCTTTCCGCGCACAGGCCCTGGGGATGGCCGTGACCCCCTCACCTGCTCCCGGGCAGCACAGGAGGCAGCTGACGCCCAACACTCCCGTGGAACTCGGCCCCAAACCACTTGCCCGGAGACAAAAGGGCGCCTCCGCCAGAGAAAACTCTCTCTAGAAATCTTGGCCTAGAAAAGACAGCCTTGAGCCCCGAGGGCCGACTGAGCCCTGGCTGGCTGCCCGCGGGGGTGGAGAGAGGGGCCAGCTGCTCTCTGTTGTGTGACCTTGGGTGGGCCCCTCTGCCGCCGGAGCCCGGGTGTCAGAAGTGATGGTGGCACCTGTCTCAGAGGGTGAAGGGGAAGCAAGGACGTCAGGGCTGTGCAGCAGGCAGGGCATGAATGCTGTTTTCCTTCCCTTCCCCGAGGGGGCACTTGGGACAGGGCTGGGGTACAACTGGTCTTTGTCACAAAGTTGCTAGTTTGTCAAGAGAAATCTAGTTGTCCCTTCCTTCCCCCGGGAGCTGGACAGGATGGAGTGTGCCCGAATTTATTGCTCCCGTGGGAATGCTGTCTCCAGTTTTGAAACAGTAATGACTTTTTGTCACGTTGTTCCTTATTAGCAAAGCCTGTTTGTTCAATAGGTAACAAATTGATCTTCTGATCTCAGCTAGGGGGTGGGACATTCCTCCTTAAACCTGCAGTCCCAGGATATGACTTGTGCCCCTGTTGCTGGCCTCGACCTTCCTCTGTGTGCTCCCCCACAGCCTGACTTGATGCTTGGCATTTGAAAGCCGGAAGAAAGCTTAACATCTGATACACCAGCCCATTGCATAGATGCCACCGTGAGGTCTAGAAAGGGTAACATGTTTGTTCAAGTTTATACCAAATATTCCAGATGGGGCGTAAAACCCATCAGAGGTTTCCTGCCTGCGGGCTTTTTTATTTTTAAGGCCGGGCAGACAAGCCGAGGGGTCGAGAGCGCAGAAGCCACCCGGGGTTGGAATCCCAGCGCTGCCGCGTCTTCCTAACTAGGGGACGCTGGGCAAGTTACTTCCCCTCGCGGCTGTCAGCTTCCTCCTCCGTAAACAGGATGATGATAGTGCTGGCCTCATGGAGTTGTTGTGGGGATTAAGTCAGTTAAGACACAGGAAAGCCCTTCAGACAGTGCCGTTTGTCTAGAACGTTCGGTACTGGGTAGACATCAGTGCACCACATCCTTCCCTTCATCATGGTATTTAGAAAGTAAGATAGTCTCAAAGAAGACTGGGCCCCCCAGCAGCAGAGCGTCACGGTGAGGGGCCCAGCTTTGATTCCTGGCCACTGGCCAGCTTTGTGTCCTTGAGCTCAACATCCTCATCTGTAAAATGGGATCAGTGACATCAGCCTGTGGGGCTAGCTCGTGAGGGTCCTTTAGCTTGGATCCAGGGTTGCAGTCTGGGCTCTGAAATGATAACCATCGTCCTTAGAACCTTGATCTGGCCCAAAGGCCTCGTTGAGATCAAGCATCGAAAAGTAGGTATTTGTAGGAGGTGGGCTAAGAGACATGAGGTCGGCTTTTAGGTGACAGAGGAACACTTGTTAAATGTTCTGATTCTAACGACTTGATGTTTTCAACTCACAGTGCAGAAGAGTTCTTTGTCGTATGCTGGTTTCCCTCCCTCTTTTCCTTCATGTGACTGTTTTTGCTCTTGTTGTCAGTGACATCTGCCAGCAGAGCCTGCAATTAATGAATGACCGCGAGTTGTTACTGCATAATCAGAAACCGTCTTCTTGTCGCAGGGCTGCAGCCCCTTTCGCAATGGAGGGAAGCCGGCAGACGCGAGTGTCTCGGCCATACAAGATCAGCGAGTCTTCAAAGGTCTGTGTGTGGTCGCCCACCCCCTGTGCATGTTGCCTCGGACGTGTGACGTTTTTCTGATGAGCTCATTCTTCACGTGCTGGCCGATTTTGTGTTCTTGGTGGCGCTGTTAGTCTCCTTAATGATGAGAAGAGATAGACATCGGGCCAGGAGTCAGAGAGAGCTGGGGCGCAAGGGAGGGTAGAGACACAGCTTGGCTCGTTTATTCTGCGCCTCAACCCCAAGAGGTGATGGGGCGGGATAAAGGCCGTGGGATTTCCGTCCACACTTGGGGGCTCCAAAGCTCCAAGGATGTGTCCGTTGAGCAGCCAGCGCCTGACCTTATGGCGGGGGTGATACGTTGTGTCCCTGGGTGTTAGAGGCCCAGAGTCCTTACTTTCTGGGACCCTGAGAGCCAGCAAGGGTGGGTTCCCCAGGGCCAGGCTACCAGCCTGTGTCGCACTGGCTGCATCAGAAGCTCCCTGAGAGAAGGTGTGGAGGAGCTGTCTCATTAGAAATACGTCTGCCGGGCGCCACCCCGGACCTGCTAAATTAAAATCTGAGAGCGGGCGCTGGAAACCTACGCCTCGGGGGACTCAGAGCAGCGTCTGTCCCCGAAGCTGCTATAGATAAGGATCGGGGGACCGAATCACGGAGTGGTCCCCGTTTACACCTGTCTCTTTATAAATATTAGTAACACCCTGTTTTCTTTAAAATTGGCCCCTTTTCGAGATTAAATTTTATGCTTACCTTAGATCATGCATTCTCAATGGGGCCGATATTGCCCCCAGGGGGGTGATGCTGGTTCGTGGGGGTGCAGAAAGAATTTTACTCTCTTTATGTCTAAAGCACGCTGTACATAGGTACTTGCCCAGACATACAGAACATATGTGGTGTTAAAAGTTCATGAGGGGCTATTAGGAAAAAATATCTTAAAAGAGGATTGGAAAAGAAGATTGAAAAATACCACTTTAGATGAAGGGGGTTGTGAGCAGCCTGTAGATTTGAGGGAAAAAAAAAGAGAGAATGGGATTCTACAGATGTGCATGAAAGAGAAATGGGATGTGATTTTCAGGAGAGCTTGGTTCTCCTGAGAAACGGTCTCCTGTTTCCATTCTAGTCACTGAGGAGGCTCTTGCCAAGCCCAGCTTTATCCGCCGTGAAGGCCCGCAGAGGTCTTGCTGCCGTCTCAAAGGGGCTTTGTTTCAGAGCTTGCCTGCAGAGACAGTGTAGCTTTCTAAGTTCGATAGCACTAGAAATCTTTGTCCCTTACAGCCAGATACTGCACTTGTTTCTTTCTGAATCAAAGGTTTTAGGAATAGGGTGCTCTCTCCCTTGGCTGATTATATTTAGGTTCCAAACATTTCCCTTTTTTCTTTCTTTTTTTTTTTTTTTTTTTTTTTTTGCTGAGGAAGATTGGCCCTGAGCTAACATATGTTGCCAGTCTTCCTCTGTTTTTTGGATGTGGGATGCTGCCACAGCATGGCTTGATGAGTGGTGTGTCAGTCTGTGGCTGGGATCCGAACTCACAAACCCCAGGCCGCTGAATTAACCATTATGCCACCAGGCCAGCCCCAATTCCTAACTTTTTATATTAAAAAAGTGCCCAAATCATAAGTGTACCCTTATTTTCCATGTAGCCAGCACCCAAATAAATTAAAGAGCATTACCAACCCCTCCAGTCAAGAGAGCCATTCTCCCAGCTTCCAGCACCAGAGCTTCGCTGCCCTAAACTTGCTGTAAATGGACTCAGAGGGTGGTACCTGCTCCTGTCACTCCTCATTGCGCTTCTGAGCTCCACCCCACTTGCCACCCGTGGTGGGAACTTGTTCCTTCTCAGTGCGATGGAGTCTTCCATTGTGTGACGGCCCCTGTTGGTTCATCGGTTCTAAGATGGGTTGATCCATTTTGATGCTGCATTCTTTTTTCACATGAAATACCCCAGAACCTGCCGCCTCCTGTCCAGGGTTGGCACCTGAGTCCCTACGCGTCTTCAGCCACCTTGCCTCTGAGTAAGGCACCAAAATAGGAAATGCGGGAATGAACAGGGTTAATACCATCAGAGAATGTTGGGGATCGGGGCTTCTCAGTTATGAGAAGTGCTGCCACTCCATTACTGACGTCCCTTTAAAATCGGGAACTCACACTTGTCTGCTTTTTGAAAGTTCTCATCTCTCTGGCTACAACTATCAAATAACCAGAAACGGGCTTGCCCGAGACCCCGGTAAAAAATGGAACGTGCCTGCTTAGCATGGAGACCCAGTTTTAGAAACAGCGGCAGCCTTTTTCCCTGCCCTGCCTCACGGGAGCAGATGGCTCCCTCGGCAGCTGTTGTCTGAGGCTTTCCCTGGTCCCTGCCCCCGGGCTTCTTTCCCTTTTTACTCCGCAGGCTGGGGTCATACGTGCCCCCCCTTTAAGTGTATAGTACCAGCACACACACCAGCTTAGAGACAACCGGGGGCCCAGGGTGGGCAGACAGCCCACCTGACGCCCCTCACCTGCTTCTCCCAGGACACTAAGCCTTTCCTATCACTCTAGAGGTGCTGTGGTGCTTTTTAGTTCCCTTCCTTCAGTCCACACCCGAGAGGACCTCCGAGCCAGTGTGTGTCGGAGCCCAGACCATCCCTGCTTAATTAGAAACCAAAACCAGCCAGCCTGGCTCTCTCTGTGAGTAACCAGAACAGATGGAGATGCCCATGAGTGGGCCTGTGAGGAGCCACCCTGTGATGGAGGAGCACAGAGCCTGGCTCTCCCAACTTGGGAGGGAAGGAAGCTTCAGGTCACATCTGGTGTCCTCATGAGGACGTCGCCCGCGCCTGTAATACAGACGGAACGACTGACGTTGGAATTGGCCGGCCGAGGCAGGAGCGCAGGGGAATACAGTCCCCCGTTTACAAACATGTCGGAGGCAGTGAAGAGCACATCTGGAGGGGAAGAAAGAGATGAAAGCCACACCTGTAGGACGCATGTTGAGAAGTCACCTGGAAGAATTGCGGGACTCGTAAGCCAGTCGCACAGCTGCTCCCACCTGCTAACCAGGCCCTCACTCCCTCTTCCCTTCCTCCATTTCTGCTTTTCAGCCTTAACGCCTGGCCGGCCCTTTCCCTCAGTCACCCCCACGTAGACCAGCTGCTTGCTGACAGTTCTGAATGGTCTGTTTTTCCCTCTGTTGAATTTTCCGATTTTCTGGCGAATGAATAAAGCGGTGTGCGGTTTCCTCAATGCCTCATGCGTGACTAGTCCTCCGAGACTTAGAAACTGTCGTCTCGGTCTGACGTGTCTGCATATCCTCAAAAGCACGTGGCGGGCGTGTAGCACTCCGTGAATGTCTGCCAACCTGAATTTATTGAGTTTAGTTCGGATTAATTATTCGTATTGATTGACTTGTTGATCCCAGGGGAGCATGGTGACTAAAGGTTTGGGTCTGCAATCAGACCTGTGTTCACATCTCAGCCCTGCCCCTCCGTCACTATTAGTCTCCGAACCTCAGTTTTCGTCTATGCACCCAACACAGAAGCACCAAGTACATAAAGCGACTATTAACAAACCTAAAAGATGATATTAATAATAACATAATAACAGGCGTTCCCGTGGAAGGTTTTTGTGCTGCTCGAAGGAAAGAGTGCACAGCATGGCGCACGGTACATGTACGCCCCCGAGAAGAGATGGCCTTCCTGCCTTTGACATTGAAGCTATTTCCTTTAGCCCTGGTGGTGGCTGGTGAAGCCACCTTTCTGAAAGACGGATGCCCAGAGCACCTTAGTCTGGATACATTGCTGAGTCTTCGGGACCTGCCACATCCCTCGACCGATCAGTAGAAATGAGGTCTCTGTAGCATGACCATGTGCCAAGCGCTTTCTAAGACACTGAGAAAGCCGTCTCCTCAGCACCAGCCTCGGTGGGCACCGACGATCACAACAGCTAACGTTTCTCCAGCTCATTGCCACGTCCTGTCTCATTAACTCCTTGAACCGGAGTGGTAAATACCCTCAGCCCCACTTGTGAGCCGAGGAATTCTCACCACTTACCCCAGACCGTCCAGCTCGTAGGTGGCAAATCTGGGATTCAAACCCAGAGTCTGTCCGACCTGGGAGGCTCTGCCCCAAGCAGCTTCTCCCCCAGCATTTTTCAAACCTGTTCGCTCGTGACCCACAATAAGAAAGATAGAGGGGGAGGGGGGGAAGAAAGAAAACTTAGGAATTCTATTTATAGAGAAGGAAGGAAGGAGAAGAGAGAGGGAAAGAGAGAAAGTTTTTAGGAATTGTGTTGATAAGGAAGGAAGGGAACCTGCGATACATACACACACAGAGAAACACCCTAATTTCCTGCGATGCACTGAGATTTCATCTCCTGTTCTCTTTCGTTCCACTGTATTTAAATGCCAGTCGTGATGCGCATTGGTTCCAGGACCCATGGCCGTGGGGCGGGTGGGCATGCTCCCCTCCGCAGCCCGGTGCCCACAGAGCCCTGACGTGCGCTCTCTGCCGCAGGTGTACCGCTGGGCCGACCACTCGAGCACCGTGCTGCAGCGGCTGAATGAGCAGCGCCTCCGCGGCCTCTTCTGCGACATCGTCCTGGTGGCCGACGAGCAGCGTGTGCCGGCGCACCGCAACCTGCTGGCCGTGTGCAGTGACTACTTCAACTCCATGTTCACCATTGGCATGCGCGAGGCTTTCCAGAAGGAGGTGGAGCTGATCGGCGCGTCCTACATCGGCCTCAAGGCCGTGGTGGACTTCCTGTACGGCGGGGAGCTGGCCCTGGACGGCGGCAACATCGACTACATCCTGGAGACAGCCCACCTGCTGCAGATCTGGACCGTGGTGGACTTCTGCTGCCAGTACCTGGAGCAGGAGGTGAGCGAGGACAACTACCTGTACCTCCAGGAGCTGGCCTCCATCTACAGCCTCAAGCGGCTCGACGCCTTCATCGACGGCTTCATCCTGAGCCACTTCGGCACGCTGTCCTTCACGCCCGACTTCCTGCAGAACATCTCCATGCAGAAGCTGTGCGTGTACCTGAGCAGCAGCGAGGTGCAGCGCGAGTGCGAGCACGACCTCCTGCAGGCCGCCCTGCAGTGGCTCACGCAGCAGCCCGAGCGCGAGGCGCACGCCTACCAGGTGCTGGAGAACATCCACTTCCCGCTCATCCCCAAGAACGACCTGCTGCACCGCGTCAAGCCGGCCGTGTGCTCGCTGCTGCCGCGGGAGGCCAACTGCGAGGGCTTCATCGAGGAGGCCGTGCGCTACCACAACAGCCTGGCGGCCCAGCCGGTCATGCAGACCAAGCGCACGGCGCTCCGCACCAACGAGGAGCGCCTGCTGTTTGTGGGCGGCGAGGTCTCGGAGCGGTGTCTGGAGCTCAGCGACGACACCTGCTACCTGGACGCCAAGAGCGAGCAGTGGGTCAAGGAGACGCCCCTGCCGGCCCGGCGGAGCCACCACTGTGTCGCCGTGCTGGGGGGGTTCATCTTCATCGCCGGTGGCAGCTTCTCACGGGACAACGGAGGGGATGCAGCGTCCAATCTTCTTTATAGGTATGACCCCCGCTGTAAACAGTGGATCAAGGTGAGACTAAAGCCAGATTATTTCTTTACTCTTGAGGGCTTTCCATCTCCTTAACCAAGCCTCGACTGCCCCTCCCTTCTCTCAGACCTTGAATTGGGGTCCCGCTTCTGAACGAGATGTGACGATAAACCGATGAGCCATGTAATTCCCACCCTCCCCCGCACCCAGACCCTGGCTCGGGGCCGTGAGGGCTGGCCGTCTGCCTCCTGCAGGGTCAGCCGTTGTCCAGAGCAGCGCTCTCCAATAGAACTTTCTGCGCCAATAGAAATATTCTACGTGTGCACTGCCCAGTACAGTAGCCACCAGCCAGATGTGGTGATTGAGCCCTTGAAATGTGGCCAGTGGGACGGAATTTTCTATTTTATTTCATTTTTAACTAGTTTACACTAGAGTGTAAATGGCCACACGAGACTAGTGACTACCATAATGGATAGCTCCCGTCTAGAGATTTGACCCACACTTCCAACAATCTTCCCGTCTTAGAATCTCCGCCACGCTCCTCTTTTGGAAAGGTTTGGAGCTAGTTAAGGAAGCTACGATGTTCACGCCCGGTAGGAATTATGGCCCTCTGGCCAGTGTGGCAGCCTAATTCTGGGAAGAGTGTGGGTCTTCGTGTTAGACTTGACTTCACATCCCAACTTGGCTGAATCGCTGGGGATTTCAGACTGGTTCCTTGCCCTCTCTGAATTTCAGCTTCGCCTTCTGCAAATGGGTTGGGGGACATTGACCTTCCAGTGTCAGGGGGATTGTAGCTCACTTTGAGTGGCAAGCACCTGGGTAGGGAAGGCGTTCCCTTCTCCCACGGACACCTCTCCAGGCCCCCACCCACGAAAGCTGGTCTCAGTCTTCTTTTTTTTTTAATGAAAGTGTTACTTTATTATTTTTTTTCTTCTTCTTCTCCCCAAAGCCCCCCAGTGCATACTTGTATATTCTAGTTGTAGGTCCTTCTAGTTGTGGCATGTGGGATGCCACCTCAGCGTGGCCTGGTGGCGGTGCCAGGTCTGCGCCCAAGATCCGAACCAGTGAAACCCTGGGCTGACAAAGTGGAGCATGTGAACTTAACCTCGGCCACGGGGCCGGCCCCGGTCTCAGTCTTTATATTTACACCTCAGTGTTTTTACTTAACTCGGTGTTTTTCTGAGCTCAAAACTCAGAACAGATTCCAATGACCTTTCAGTTTTATTCTGAAAAATCTAAAACTAGGGGCCAGCCCGGTGGCGCAGCAGTTAAGTGCGCACGTTCCACTTCTCGGCGGCCCGGGGTTCACCAGTTCGGATCCCGGGTACAGACACGGCACCACTTGGCAAAAGCCATGCTGTGGCAGACGTCCCACGTATAAAGTAGAAGAAGATGGGCATGGATGTTAGTTCAGGGCCAGTCTTCCTCAGCAAGAAGAGGAGGATTGGCAGCAGTTAGCTCAGGGCTAATCTTCCTCAAAAAAAAAAAAATCTAAAACTACCCACCACGGTGCCCCTCTTGCCACCAGGAAGAGGCTCCCAGCCTTGGAGCCCGTCCTCCAAAGTTTTTGTAGCAGTGGCAGCCTGAATGTAGGGTCTCCCTTGGGACTCCATTTGTGTGTTCTGCTTGGGTTATTTAAAAAAAGAGTTGACTCTTCTGCTTTTTAATTTCCCGTTGAGTGCCACCTTCTGCCTGTTAACACAGCTGGCAATCAGTGTTAATTTAAAAAATATCTGAACGGGGGAGGGGGCGCGGCGAGAGGAAAGATGAATTTTTATTCCAGGAAACCACAAAATCAGCAATTGTGAACTGACTGTGTGTCCTGCAGAATTTGAGTCCACAAGGTCGGCCACGTGGCCAAACAAGTTTGGGGAACCATGTTCTCCATCCCTCTCTTGGGAGTTTGCGATGTCGGAGGGGTTCTTGGGGGCTCTGAGAAGTCCCACCCGAGAAACCCCTCTTTCTTCCAGTTTGACTCCCTTCCCCCAAACTCACCCAACCACCGCCTGGCCTTCCCGGGCCGCGTGTCCCCTAGAGCACCTCTGGGGACTCGGTGCAGATGTTGACGCTGTCCGGGATGGGGAAGGGAAGGTACGAGTGTCTCGCCTCCGCAGGTGGCCTCCATGAACCAGCGCCGCGTGGATTTCTACCTGGCCTCCGTGGACGACATGCTGGTGGCCGTCGGGGGCCGGAACGAGAATGGAGCTCTCTCTTCGGTTGAGACTTACAGCCCCAAGACCGACTCCTGGTCCTACGTGGCCGGCCTGCCAAGGTGATTGGGGCGTTTTGTGGCGGACTCTTCAAACATGGCAACTTGGGTTACGGTTCAGTGCGCGTCACCTCCTGGATGGCCCGGCCTCCAATTCCGGAAAGAATCTCCCCGCTTGTAAATAGCGGTCGGGAGACCCCGAGGGGCGGAAGGTCTGCTGGTGACACATCAGGGCTCCTGTTCTGGGCCGTCTGGGTGCACGTGTCAGCTCTGCCACTAGGCAAGCGTCCCTCAGTTTCCAAGTCGGTTTGCTTCCTGAGTCTCAGGGAGTATGAAGTTCAGACACTGAGGGCTTCACCTGAAATCTCTCTGAGTTTGGGCAGGAGTTTGTTCAGAGAGGTGGAGGCATCAGTACCAGATCTCTGACACCAGCATGCGTCTTCACCCCGCTCTCTCTGTTCCTCGTCTGTAAAGCAGGCACGCTGAGATCCCCTGCCCCAAGGGTTGTCAGGAGGAAGGACGGACCACTTAGGCGTCCCCACACAGCACCCAGCGCCCAGGAGATGCTCCAGGCCTCCGGGCCCTCCTCATTCTCTTCAGTCTCCCGGCGTTGAGGCGTGCATTTGTTGAGCACTGATTACAGCACAGGTTTAGCAGAAAGGGCATGCCCTCCGTTTCACCGGCTCCCTGTCGATGAAGCTGCAAAGCGCCCTTTCTGAACCAGGCTCGTGTCGAGCGTGTTCAGGCATCTCGGGGACTTTGTCCCTGGGAGTTAGGAGACTGTAGGGGGTAAGCCTTTGGGTGTGAATCCCAGCTCCTCCAGGCCCCTGTCACTTTGATGGAGGTGCCCAGACGCCCGGGGAGTAACACCGGGCACCTGTGATCAGACAATCTGACATCCATGATCGTAGCTGCTGATTACTACCTGCCACCTCCAGGCCGGGTGCTTCATGTGACGAGTCCCTGGACATCTCAGTAACCTGTGGGGTGGAGGTTGGCGCCTGTCTAATTTATCGTCCAAGCCAGGATGAACAGGGCAGGTCGTGTGGTCTCCGTAGGGTTAGGGGCTTTATTTACTGTCCCGTTTTACAGAGGAAGAAGTGAGGCCTGATAACAGTGCTGAGAGCGTCTGCTGCCATTGTCTCTCTGGGCTGCTGTGTGCTTCGTGCACCTCTAAGCCTGCAACCACCTGATTACTGCTTTTTCTTTCTCAGTGGGCCTTCGGTGTACAGAGTTGGAATAAACATAATCCACGAGGCTGTCCTCCTTACTGCATGCAGGCCCCACATTTATTTCATTGACTTACACTTTGTTCATTCATTGACCTGTTTGTATAACGGGACCGCCGTGAACCCACAGCCCAGCCTGGGAGCCAGGACGCTGAGCGGTGCTCCCGTCTCTCCGACGCTGGGTCACCCCAATCCTTTCTCTCCCATCCACCTGCCTCCTGCCGGGAGCCGCTGTCCTGAATTTTGTGACGTTGTTCCCTTTTTGTTTCACCTTCATGCTTCGTTTTGTGTTTTCTTCTTTGTCTTTATAGAGGCTTCATTTCTTAGAGCAATTCTAGGTTTACAGAAAATTGAGCGGAAAGTACAGAGTTCCCACGTGCCCTCTCCCCCAAGCACACACATTCTCTATTTTTAACATCTTGCCATAGTGCATAGCGCAATACATTTGTTCCAACTGATGCCCCAGAGTTGACACACTGTCATTAACTAAGGCCCACGGTGTGCTTTAGGGTTCCTTCTGTGTTGTACATTCCGTGGTTTCGACAAACGTATAATGTCCTGTGTCTACCGTCACGGTAGCGGACAGAATAGTTTCCCCACTGTAAGAATTCTGTGTGTTCTGCGCACTCCTCCCTGCCCCCCGTAGTCCCAACCGCTGGCAGCCGCTGGTCCGTTACTGTCCCCATCATCTCGACTTTTCCCAAATGTCACGTAGTTGGAATTGCACTCGATTTCCCTTCCCCGTCAGGTGTGTAATCTGATCGGGTCCATATTTATGCCTTGATAGCACGTTGTTGTTTTCAGTTTTTACAGGAAGGATCACAGTCTTGTGATTATCTGCTCTTCTTTTTTTTTTTTTTCAGTATTTTTTTTTTCCTTGCTTTGTCTCCCCCAACCCCCCCCCATTACATAGTTGCACATTTGTAGCTGTGGGTCCTTCTAGTTGTGGCATGTGGGACGCCACCTCAATGTGGCTTGATGAATGGTGCCATGTCCGCGCCCAGGAGCTGAACTGGCAAAACCCTGGGCCACCGAAGGCGGAGCGCACAAACTTAACCACTCGGCCACGGGGCGGCCCCTTATCCGCTCTTCTCAGATGGGGAAACAGAGGGGCCGAGCTGGGGTTCTCACCCAGCGGTCTGCCTGCTTCTTCCTGTCCAGCGACAGCTGCCTTTTGTGACGTGTGCACGGGGTCCCTGCTCCCTGTGTTATACTCTCAAATCCTCACTGCCCCCGCCTTCCCCCCCACGGGCAGGTTGTCCCCATTTTGTAGAGGAGAAGACAGAGGCCCCAGCTCGTGGAGGTTCAGCCCGGCAAGGCGCTGAGCTCCCTCTCTGTCCGTCCATCCGTCTGTCTGTCTCTCCGCAGGTTCACGTACGGCCACGCGGGCACCATCTACAAAGACTTCGTGTACATCTCGGGGGGCCACGACTACCAGATCGGCCCCTACCGCAAGAACCTGCTGTGCTACGACCACCGGACGGACGTGTGGGAGGAGCGGCGGCCCATGACCACGGCGCGCGGCTGGCACAGCATGTGCAGCCTGGAGGACAGCATCTACTCCATCGGGGGCAGCGACGACAGCATCGAGTCCATGGAACGCTTCGACGTGCTGGGCGTCGAGGCCTACAGCCCGCAGTGCAACCAGTGGACCCGCGTGGCGCCGCTGCTGCACGCCAACAGCGAGTCGGGCGTGGCCGTGTGGGAGGGCCGCATCTACATCCTGGGCGGCTACAGCTGGGAGAACACGGCCTTCTCCAAGACGGTGCAGGTGTACGACCGCGAGAAGGACAGGTGGAGCCGAGGCACTGACCTGCCCAAGGCCATCGCCGGCGTGTCGGCCTGCGTGTGCGCCCTGAAGCCGCGGCTGGAGGACAAGAAGAAGAAGGGCAAGGGCAAGAGGCCCCAGGACCGGGGCCAGTGACCCCGCCCGCGCCTGGCCGCGACCCCGACCTCGTCCCCACCGCCGGCTCCCAGAGTGTCTGTAGACCAGCAGCGCCTTCGTAGAACCCTGGAACCGTCCCGTACTTCTTAGCAGCTTTTTTTACTTTTATGATTCTTGGTATTTCTATGATATCACAGTAACCGATTAAATCTTCTATATAACTTTACATATTATCTTGCTCGAGTAGTTAAACCTGGGCCCAGGCAGGAGCTGTCCCCTTCTGTCTGTGCAGCCTTGTTGCCACATTACGAGTCCCCGTGGGTGCCCCCAGCCGTCCCCCGGAGAGTAGCTGGCACACAGGGGTCACGCCGAAATTTTCATGGTGAAACCAGAGGCTTCGGTGGGACGTTTTGGACCCTCTAGTCCTTGCCTCCCCAAACCTGGCTGAGCTTTTAAAAACACAGATTCTTGGGCCCCATCTCAGAATGATCACGTCTAAAACTACCCGGAGCGAAGGGGTGTCGCATGGGGGGTGCCTGGAAATTGTGTTTTAACGCGTTCCTGGAAGGGCTGAGCAGCAGCCGCCTCTGGGAATGAATGCGAGGTCAAGCGCATTCATTCTATGAGTGCGACACAGAGACTCTGAGAGGGTGAGTGAGTGACCAAGGGTCACCAGCTCGCTGGACAGGCTGGCCCGGGACTTCTCACCAGGGGCGTGTTCCCGCTCCTTGTTTCTGAATAGTCCCCCTTTCCCTGGTTAGTGATCTTCCCGAATTCTAAAAGGGTATAGGTAATCAAGGAGGGAAGGAAAAAAGCCCTGAAGCTTTTTATAAACATTATTCTGTGATTTGTGCTTTTTTTTTTTACTTTGTCTCTTTTTTTTTTCTGAATCCACCGTTTCTTTTATTACCGACATCCTTGAGCACCACCCCCACCAAATCTGCATTTATTTCTCAGGAAAGGAAAAGGGAGCACCCTAGCATTTGCCCTTCTTTTCTGTGACTGCAGCTCTGAGAAACCATTGAAAGCTCCTGCACGAATGAGCAGGTGTTGATGCCTAAGGGGCTGTGAGCGTCTCCCCGAGCCGAAGCGACGGATCCTGGTCTCAGACGTGAAGTAGTCTGTGCAGCCAGGCAAATTCTGTGACGAGTCTCGAGCTGTTTGCTCGTTCATTAAGTGACAGGGGTAGATGAAATACTCGCCAGACTCCCCCTCCCAGGGGTCAGGCCCCTTCAGTCTTATAAGCTGTTGAACTACGTTCAGCTCCTGAGATGCGCAGCCGCCCAGCGCTGATTCCGCAGTTACCGGAGCAGGCATTGAGAGCGTGCCCTGGAAGGAGCATGGGGACTCCTGCCCGAGCCACTGTGTGACAGGAGGGTCACAGGAGGAGAGGGTGAGATGGGCGGTACCCGTGAGCCGAGGGGGACGTTATTGCTCTGTGCCTTGGCTGAGGTCTGAGTACAGAGATGAGGACAATTCAGGATTTATTAGCATTGATACTAGAACCCGTTAACTTAGTTTCTTTTTTTGTCTCTTCACTGTACTTCCTTTCTTTTTCCTTCAAGGTTTACTGTGTTTTAGATTGGCCTGTTTCTATAGTAACCAGGAAACCTCGGAGCGACTTGGGTGTCGAAAGCTTCGGTACCCACAGTATTGCCCTCCAGTGCGAGCTGGGTGAGCCGTCTGCGCATTTAGCTAGCTCCCTGCATATGGAAGTCCCTAGAGGCTTACAGACTGTTGAGAGGTTCTGCAAGGCACGCACTAGAACCAAAAAACTGTACGCTCTTCTCAGAGCTCCCCAACGCTTGTGTGTGTTCAAGGCTCTGAGAAGTCCTGCATTAACTATGAACTTTCCATCGACCCAGCGTCTCCACCTGGAACGCTTCTTTGTCTCACACCTGGTCCTGCCCTCCACAAAGCGTGTTTTGCAGAACTTCCACCAACTTTGAGATGGCTTGCCCCCTTCTTGTTGCAGGAAAGGTTTCGTCACTTGAAGACCCGTTATGAGGCATGGAACCTGTGTGGTCTCTTCTCAGCTCAGCCCGGGTCAAGAACAAAGAGGTGATCGTTCAGCCAGAATCCAGGGGCAGGTGGGGAGGAGCGCATAGGACGGCGCTGTGCGTGCTGTGGGGAGAGAGATGGCTTGGACCTTGAGAGGACAGCCATCAATTTTCAGCCTAAGCCAACTGTTTTATTTTTGACGACCACGGTGCGTCCCAGGAAAAGGGTGCGGTGCTGGCCTCTGTGCTGGTTTTCTTGTGCCTCGTGAGTTATGTACGATGTCCCGCCCCTAATATTTTGTGATGTCTCTCCTGCCGCTGGGAAGGCAGCTCATGATCCACTTGGCTTAGAATCTGATATTCTCGGGGTTGGGAGGGTTCCTTTAGAGGCAGGGTGGATAAGTAAGTTTCCGCTTGTGAACCAGTTTCCAAAAACTGGTGGCTCCATTGTGCTCAGAAAGGTTTCCCAGCTTGTTGGGGTCGATGGGAAGGAACACCATGACCAATGGGGAGTGTCTGCCTGGTCGCAGGAAAGCACAGAGGGGGTCCCATGGCAGCTTTTTGCTATCCGTGTTTTTAAGGTGGAAATCACTCCGCTGTGCAGTCCAACTAAGAAAGGAAGAAAGTGGCTTTTAACTCAGATGGCCAGAGCTTGGGGATGCACTTAGGCAGGTGGCCGTCTGAACTGGAGAATCACGATGGTGTGGCTTCAAAGCAAAGTGCCGCAAGCCCGGGCCGTGGCAGTGTGCAACTGGCAGGGCTCCCAGCTGTCCTGCTTGAACTTTGAGAACATCCGCGTCGTTCTTTTAATCTTTGCAAATAAGCATGGCGGGCTTTTATTCAGGTTTTGGGTTTTTTCTCACTTTTAAAGAATTAGAGTTTTAACTTCCTGTTGGTTGTACATTTTGGGTTTGGTCGTCCCCCAGGTCGGAACCCAGTTTGCTTAAGACATAAAACAAAAGGACAGAAGGGAAGGAGAGAGAAAAGCTGAAGGGCCCTTGCTACTCCCAGTGGTCTTTCTGCTGTGCGAGATACGCAGAGATTGTCTTTGCAGCCTGCTGGTACATGGGGCCCAAACGGTGTTTTTAACATTCTGGCATTCTGGAAAGACCTCCCGGAAGGACTTCTAGTTCTTGATCTGAGCAGGAAACCTCATGTGTGTATTTATACTCTCAGTGCCCCCTGGCCCCTGGCTGATAAGGTGACCTCACGGTGATGCAGTAGGAGCCCCAGAAGCCGACCCTAAGGGGTGTCAGTGTCAGTGGGAACCCAAACACCAAAGCGGAGTGGAGCCCCTCCTCAGGTCCAGGGTCCCACCCCATGAGTTCAGGTGAGTTGACCTGTGGTTCGAAGTACCTGGTCGCTAAGCCAGCAGTGAGCTTTCGGTGGTCTGCAGCAATGTGGGAAGTGAGGGGACCCTCCCACACCTGCCGCCCTTGTAGCATTGTCAGCCTTCATCTTGACCCTGGTCCTCCATGGCGTGCGGGCAGCACCAGCCTGAGCAGCGAGCGCCTCACAGGCTCTTGGCTCCAATCTCAGATGGCTGTTCCCAAACCTGGAGGGGCAGTTCTGACCGTGGCCTGCCTGGACATCCTCACCGTCTCTGGATTCTGAGTGTCTTCCCAGGAGGGCAGGGGTGGGGGCCCAGCCTCCAGGACGAGCCTCTGGAGGGACAGGGCAGCTCCACGGCGACTCAGAGATCCTGCCCTGTGCGTCTGCCAAGCCTGGCAGTTTTTAAAGTTTTTTGAAATGTTTTGATACTTTTTGATACATTTACTAATGACAATTTTGTAGGTTGTCTGCTGGGGTTTTCCACCTCACCCCCTACCCCCAACCCCCTTGAGCTTGCACTAGACAGCAAATGTCCTGTGGTCAGCACCAGGATCTCGGCCACCTCGTGTGGCTATCTTGGATCTTGCTCTCCTCCGTGGCTGCAATCTGACACAACGCTTGCGTTTTGTAAGGTCCCACGTGGCCGCTGACTGGGACCATCTTAGGCCCCCAACTGAGCAAGAGGGCACTGATTTGCCATGAGGACACTGACTCCCTTAAGATGGTCTGCCATTCTTCCGAAGCTCCTACCTCAGCAGTGTGCACAGGGTCAAGAAGATCCCTGAGAACTGATCCACATACCACCTTTCTCATGTGGGTCCTTTCTTGACCCAGGGCATGGCTGGGGTCCTGATCCACTCCCGTCCACCCCTTCTTTTAAAGACATTTTAACATGAAATCCACAAAAGCTGTAACAGTGAACTGACCTGCTGTTTATGGAATCATTGTCCTCAGCTCTGGAGCTTGTCCTCTTCTGTTCTTTCCTTTTTTTCTTACGTGGATGGAATCTGTAGCTTCTGAGGTCATTTGGGGTCTCAAGAAATTGTCTTTTGGTTGCCTTAGTTAAAAGAGTTGAATGAATGTACACATTTTGCTGGTGGAGGGGGGCAGATGGGGTAAACACTTTTATGTCAGTTTTCTTTGAAAAAAGGAACTCCATTTTTTCAAAGTTACTTGAAGCCGTCTTTACAGGTTTGCTTGCAATGGAGGGAAAAGTCAAGTCCCCTGGATCAATAAGTTCATTGTCACCACCAACCCCCTTTGAAAATTAGTAAGATATTTGACAATGACATAATTCAGTGGGTATGTGCCGGCTACTAATGTTACTGAAATCTGTAACTGTACCTGTGTGTATTTAATTTGTTGCTTTTGTATTTGTAATTTTATGGCACTCGAAGCTTTTCTATGTCTTACCTCTTTTTAATTAATTTTCTGCACGTTGATTTTTTTTTCTTTGTTTTTAATTCCACACAGAGTATTCAGTTCTTGAAACACATTAAAATGATTTGCCTGCTAGGGGATATTTCATTTTATAATGACACTCCGAGTCTTGTGTGGTTATTGTCGTGATCTTCAGTCCTATTTTCTCTGCCCGAATGAAAAAGAGCCCCTGGCATGTGGAACCCAAATATCATTTGGAAATTAACCAGCCTGCCTGTTGGTGTTGTGAGAGGCTGGGCCGTTTCGAGTCTGCTTTCATTGTGCTTCTAATTACTGTATTTTGCCAGGAATTTCATTCAGATCCTTGATCACAGCACTGAGTCCTGTGACCTGAAATGAAACTGTTTGCCGCAATTTGTGTCCACTGGGGTAATTTGCTTGGGGGAAAAAAAAAATAGAAACCAGAGGAAACACAGCTTATGACCAGGAATTTATTATCTGTGTCAGAAAGATACAATAACATTTCTATAAGAACAGAGTCTGCTTTATTTCCCTTAGGGCCCGAGAAGAGGATGATGGCTCCCTGCCCTGCTGGGCTTCCACCAGGCCGCCAGGAGTCAAGCCCAGTCACGGCTGGAGCCTCTTCCCTGAATCTTTAGCAATTCAGCTTTGGGGGGATGATGGGCGGTGCCTGCTGTGCCCATCACACCTGGAAACTGGATTTGAATTTGCCTCTGAGCCAATGAGCTGCCCCGGACACCTGCTGCCAGATGCTAAGTTCACCTGGATTCTTCCATTTCAACCTCAGAAGCATCCTGGGTTAGAAATGATACTCTTGCCATTTTCCAGATGAAGCTCCCACAGCTCGGGGCGACCCTCCGACCCGAGCTGCATCCCCTGCCCACCCGGCCGGTCGTGGATGGCTTGGTCGGGTTCCCGTGAATGCAGAACTTGAGGCCTTGAGGGCAGGTGGTTTGTCTGGGGAGGTGGTCCCCAGGAAGCCAGAGCCAGACACGGATGGCGGAAAAGCTGAGGAGAAGCTGCTTTGTCCATGGCTGAGTAGTAAGTCACCCCCAAGCAGTGGCTTCAAACAATAATAATAATTTTTGCTGACAAATCTGGGATGGACCGGGCTCAGCTCAGCAGCTCTCACCCTGGTCTCCCCTACGGTCGTGGTCAGGCGCTGGTTCCTGCAGGCTCGCGGCCACGGGTCCTGGGGGGGGGGGCCCATCCCCCAGCCCCCTCTCTCCGTCCCCCCATCTCTCCCTCTGTCTCTCTCCCCTCCCTCCCTCCTCTCCTCTTTAGCCTCTCTCTCTCTTTCTGGTCTCTCCACCCAAACTTCTCACATGGCAGCCAGAAGCTCCCAGAGTGAGTGTCCCAAGTGTGGGTGGCAGCAACCACATGGCCTTTTCTAAGGCAACCTGGGAAGCCGTGGAGCATCCCTTTGCTGCATCCAGCTCCCTGAGGCCACCACGAAGGCCTCCCAGGTTGGCAGGGGCAGAGACAGAGATGGCACCTCTTGCTGGGTGAGTGAGCGAATGGTGGCAGCATGTGTGTCCCCACGCATTTTCGAAGGAAGGAGAGCGGACTCTTTCCTGGCCGCTGCCTCCTTGGTCAGCGCTGCTGCCGCCGGGGGGCCACAGCACCCTCCTCGCGGCCTGCTCTGTGTGCACCCAGCCGGCTGGTCGGTGTCTGAGAAGCCTTGGGGCAGAAAGAAGCAAAGTGTGTGAGAGGGTGACAGTGGCCGCGTGTGGCCTGCGGAGCCCACCCTGAGCAGCCACTGCCCTACGATAGAACCAGAGGAGGGCGGAGGGCCTGTGTTGGACACCAGCGGCGCCTGCCATGCCTGGGGCTGGATTTCAACCCGGGTCTGCCAGCTCAGACCCCGCTCTTGCAACTACTCAAAAACAACCACCACTTAAAGTCCCCATGTGGGGTTTTGTGTCCCCAGAAGGCCCCCCTAGGATGCAAATATGTGAGCTGAGGGGCTAAGCAGGGGATCCCTTAGCTCTGACTCAGCCATCAGCAAAGGTTGCTGTCCCCTCACTCAGCAGGTCCGGGACACGTAAGTCTGCGTGGGGCTGGGCAGAGGGCAGGGTGAGGACCCACGCCATCTCCCCAGAGCCCCACACAGACAAGGTCCTCACCACATAGCAGCTGAGGCCCCCCGCCATGGTCGCAAGGACCTGCCCACATCCTTGAATTAAGACCAGCTCATATCTCACCTTCGTGGAGCTGGACAGCTGTGTTCAAGAGGGCGACACATTTACTAGGCAAGCGCTCTGTGCCAGGCAGGCACCGTGAAGAGGCTGGGGGGACAGTGGTGAACGAGGCAGCAAGATGCCTGTCCCACCGGCTGACATCTTCCTGGGCAGGAACAGAGCAGCCAGCACAGGTCAGGTAGGGAAGGCGACAGGAATGTGCGAAAACCCACCCAGCTGGACTCTTCCAATGGGCACGTTTTGTGTATGGGAATTGTATCACAACAAACTCTTTTTTCAAACTCTGCGTGGGGAGTATGCGTGGCAGGTTAGAGGAGGAGCAAAAGGCAGAGAGAGAGAGGAGGAGAGAGAGGGGAGAAAGGGGAGCTGGGGGCAAATCTCAGAGGGTCTGAGCGGAGCAGGGAAGTGACCGACTCCCATTTTCAAAGGAATGCGTTGGCTGCCAGAGAAGACAGAGAGAAAGGAAGGGTGGAAGGAGGGAGACTGACCTTCCGGGGGCCCCTGCTGGTCCACCTGTGGGCGAGGGTGGCGGGAGCAGAGACTCCCAGATACATCCCTCTGGGGAACGCACCACCGCCGCCCCAGGCGCCGTCGCTGCAAAGCAAACCGCACCTGGCCTTGGTGTCTTAAAACAACAACAACTTAATTACATCTTACGATTCTGTGGGCCGGGAATTTGGGTGGGGCTCAGCTAGGAGCATCTACCGCTCCTTGTGGCTTCTGCCCAGGTCTCTCGGTGGTCCGGCTTCCCTTGCATGTCTGCTTTGGAGGCAAAGGCTGCCTCACCTGGGACTGTTGACAGGACACCTGGCCTTCCCCGAGCGGCGGTCTCAGAGAAGTCTGAGGCGTTCTCACCTGGCAGCTCAGGGCAACCCTCTTCCAAGAGAAGCTGCCTATGTCCTTTTTCTAAAAATTAACATACAGTAAAATTTACTCTGTGTGCGTGTACAGTTCTATGAATTTTAACAGATAATCAGTTATTCGCTGCAAAAATGAAAGCCCGACAATAGACGAATAGATAAACAAAGTGTGGTCTATCCATACAATGGAATATTACTCAGTCAAGAACTGGAATGAAGCCCTGACACAGGCTACGACATGGAAGAACCTTGAAAAACTATGCTAAGTCAAAGAAGCCTGACACAAGGACCACATGGTGTATGATTGCCTTTGTATGCAATGGCTAGAATAGGCGAATTTACAGAGAGAGTAGATGAGTGGCTGCTTAGGGCTGGGATGGGCATGAGAGGACAGGGGAACAATAGCTAAAGGGTACAGGGTTTCTCTTTGTGGTGATGAAAATGTCCTAAAATTGACTGTGGTTGTGGTTGCACATATCTCTGACTATACGAAAAGTCATTGAATCGTGCGGTATGTGAATTATATCTCAATAAGCTAGTTAAAACATTAAAGCAAGAATTCACCCCATTCTCTGAGTTCTGTGTGTTGGTATCCCAGGTAGCTGCAAGCTGAGAGCCAGGATACAAACCTCCCTGCTTGGGTTCTAGAACTGGGGACAAAATGGTGAGAATAGAGGCCGCCTTCATTTCAGGCCTACCAGGGAGCAATTCTGCGTGCATGGACCTCAGGGCATCCTCCAGAGGGCGCTCCAGAGCAGTGGTCCGCAGACAGTGGTCCCCGGACCAGCAACATCCGTGTCACAGGGAAGTTGGAAAGCAGACTCTCAGCCCCGACTCCAGATCTGCTGGATCAGCCACTCCGGGCATGGGGCCTAGCAATATGTGTTTCCACAAGCCCTCCTGGTGAATCTAATGCATGCCCAGTTGAGAACCACTGCTCCTTTTTGCACCCACAGGCCTTCCTGGGCTATGAGTTTCTGCCAGATCACCAACAGCTGTGCCCAGTTTGTGCCAGCCAAAACCTGAACCACAGGCTTCTCTCTGGTTAAGTACAGTATGGTCTAGGGGTAGCTGAAGCTTCCAGCTGGAGAAGGCTGGAGAAGATCTTGGAGCAAACCCCTGCAGGGGCCACACACCTGCTGCATCCTGGAGAAAGTGAATGTCGCCTGTGGACTTCCTGTTGACGGAGGCAGGAAGCTCTGGGGTGCAGCCCAGCCCTTTGAATGGTCTCCAGCATCCGCTGGCTCTGGGACTTCACGCTCTGCTCAATAGAATCACTTTACCGGGCATGTCACAATGGTGATTCATCTCACCCGGGAGTCACAGCCCCGCTCCTGCGGCCATCTAAAGGTGCTGAAATGCACAACTCCTGTGTGCACTTACAAACTTCTCAGTGCACCGGTGCTGCGGGCCTCTTTCGTTCCAGGCAGAAATTCAAGAGACCTGGATTCCAATCCGATACTCGTCACTAACCGGCCTCGAGCAAGGCTTCGTTCGGTGTCTCCTGTTTTTAGAACGGGGACTAGATCCCATCTCTGTGATGTGGACGGAGCACAGGGCTGTGCGACAGGAATGGGGGTTTCAGCTTTGGCTCTGTCACCTGCCACCTGGGCAAGGCATTCACTTATGTCTCAGTGCCTCACGCTGTGGGATGACATGGCTGGAGATGATTCGTGTCCTTCAGGGTGTGACCTGAAGAACCCTTGTCCCCTAAGCAGCTATCGAAAGAAGTCCTGGGAAAGGTTTGGGGAACTCTGGAGGCAAGGTTCCCTTCTCGGGAAGTCACATCAGGGTACACATTTGTATATTGCAGCCTCTGAAAGTCCCCTCAGAGACACCCATCTAACTTTGCTTGAACCAGGATTTCTCAACCTTGTCCGCCCCCGCCCCCCCTCCTTTTTCCTCTGTTCGTGACCACAGAGACTGCGTCAGTACAACGCCCTTTGGGAAATGGGAAGCTAAAAGATTTCTGTGTCCCATCGACTCTGACAGTCAAAGATTCAGTGAATGTCCTGTCACCCCCCCTGGGAAGATGCCATGAAGAGATCAAAGAGGATGGTCGGCTGATGTCTACGGGTTGGAAGTAGATATGGCCCCGAGTGATGCAACTCCCAGTGACCCTGTAAGGGGTGTCCTTACTCCTTGCAACTTCTGGCTCTGTGGGTCTGGGGGTGCAGGTTCCCAGAGGAGTTAACATTCTACCTGGCACCTTGAAAATTCAGGCTCTGACTTCCCCCTGATAGAATAGGTTAAAACGGTGCGTTTTATGGTATGTAAATTATACCTCAACAAAGCTGTGAAATAAATGAGCAACCCTGAGTACCGTCTGCATGCCCGTCCTTTTCCCTTTGTGCCATGGTGTGAAGTATAATTCGAACCTGCAGGTGGGTGTGTGAAAGCTCTTTGCTCTCTTTCTGACTTGCTTTGTCACCACAGTGAAACTGCAGCAACCTTTGGAAAGTCACATGTATTGGGGCATTTTTTTGTATTATTTTTGTAATAATACAGTTTCACTATAGAAATCTTGGAAAATGCAGAAAAGGACAAAGTAGAAATTCACAACACCCAAAATCTCAATAGCCAAAGACAATTACGTTCTGCTATATGTCTTTTCGATATGGTGCGCTCACATTTTACTTTTTGCCCTTTAATTTAGCAACGATGATTTTAATTCATTTGGTCCTTATTGTATGCCAAGGACCATGCTAAATGTTTGACACACTTTCACCTCTCAAAGCAACCCTACAAGGCAGACGCTGTCATGCCCATATTACAGATGAATGAACAGAGGCTCCGTGGGGTTAAGGGACTGGCCCCGGGTCCCTTACACAGCCAGGAAGTGGCAGAGCCAAGATCCAAACGCAGGTCTGTCTAATCCCAAAACCAGTGGCTAGTTAGGTGACATTTTCCTTATGTCAAGAAATGTTTTTCTACAAGATAATTTTCAATAGTTTCCTAGTCCCCCGTGATATGGATATATCACAATTTACACATCTTTTCCCTGTTGTTGAGATGTGGGCCGTTCCCATTGTTTGATGCCGTAAACAGTTATACAACGAACCCCCGTGTGCGCGCACTGCTTTCCTAGATGGAGCGCCCAGCAGGGCAGGGGGGGTGGACCTTTGTTGCTTTTGCTGACTCAGCATCCATTTCCCTGGCCTTTGGAGGCAGAGCCTGCACTGCTGCTGTCGGTCAGAACTGCACTCACTCCATGGATGCAAGCCCGGGCAATGAAAGAATCAACATCCTCCTGGCAGGAGTCACTGGTGTCGGCATGGAGACATGACCCAGGACCATGCAAGTGAGCCTGTGTTCTGGGTCTTTTGTTTGTACAGTTGGTGAAAAGAAATGCTGGTTCCACTGGGCGTGCTAAGAAAAGGATGCAATTAGGGAGCTTCTGGTACTACCTTATCACCAGGGGAAAAGAGCTGGCCTAAGAATGGAGCCAACCCAAAGGAAAGCAAGGATGGGAGATGGAGAAAGCAACACGGAGCCCTAATGGCATCATTTGAACCCTAGATCCAGCCATGCCTGAAACCCTAGACTTCCAGTTCCAACAAACAGTAATTTTTTTTTCCTAATGCTACAGATGAATTTCTGTTACTGGTAACGAAAAGAGTATCATCCAGACTATTTTGTGAAAATGCTTTTGGAAATCCATTGTCAAACTCCTAGGAGAAAGGTGATACAAGTGCGTACTTCCACCAGAGTGCCCATTTCCCCACAGTTGGGCAGATGTTGAGTCCCATATCCGTGACACCTTTCCAACCAGATTTTCATAGAAGATCTTTGTAGAATCCTCAGACTTATAACTGGACGTGAGTGCAAAAAGGCCTGAGTGTGGTGGTTAATTTTATGTGTCAAGATGACTGGACCATGGGGTGCCCAGGTATCTGGATGAACATTATTCTGGGTGTTTCTGTGAAGGTGTTTCTGAATGATTAACACTTGAATCCATAGCCTGAGAACAGCAGATGATGCTCCCCAATAGGGCTGGGCCCCATCCAATCCGGTGGAGGCCTGAATAGAACACAAGCTGGGAGGAGGGAGAATTTGCTCTCTGCCTCACTGTTTTCAAGCTGGGACATTTGTCTTCTCCTGCTTTTAGACTGGAATGACCCCATCGGCTCTCCTGGGTCTCCAGCCTCCAGATGCAGATCGTGGAACTTCCCAGCCTCCGTAAGCACGTGAGCCAGTCCCTCATAATAAATCTCCATAGATCTATGTATCTACGTCTATCTATTATCTACCTATAATCTCTCTGTCTGTCTGTCTGTCTATCTATCATCTATCTAACGTCTCCTGTTGGTTGTGTTTCACTGGAGAACTCTAATACAATGTGATCACCTGAGATGCAGAGAAGACCTTATGCATAAATATGTTCATTAATATTCCTAAGAGGGAACAATTAGAAACAATTTTTATACATGAAATGTGCACAGGACAGAATACCATACAATCACTTAAAATAGTGTTTATGAGTTTTTTGGTTTTTTTTTTAATAATGAGTTGGAAAGTTTTAATGGTTCCACATTAGTTTTTTTGGTGAGGAAGATTGGCCCTGAGCTAACATCTGTTGCCAATCTTCCTCTCTTTTACATGGGACACCAACATACTGTGGTTTCATGAGTGGTGTATAGGTCTCCACCCGAGATCCGAACCCACAAACCCTGGGCCACCAAAGCAGAACATGCGAGCTTAACCACTATGCCACCGGGCCAGCCCCATGAGTTTTTTCTTTTTAATAAAATAGAAGAATACTTCCATAAGTGTCATGGGCAACACGAGAATACAAAATCAGGTATCCAGTAATAATAACAGTAACACTCTTGTTTCTTGAGCCGTAAATAAGTGTCAGGCACCATCCTGGGTGTTTCATATGTGTCATTGAACTAAGTGAAATTCTCACCGCTATGTTAAAAATATATTTAAAAAAAAAAAAGACTCAGAAGAAGCCAACAGTGTTTGTCTTTGAAGAGTGTTTTCTTCTTTCCTCTTTGCTTTACCTTCTTTGGACATCGAGCTTGTGTTGCCTTGTTAATTGGATAGAATTAAAGCAACCAGAATTTTTTCAAGAGGCCTGGAGCCTCGTTCTCCTGCCTGACCCTTCATCTGACTTACCTGCAATCGCGGTACCGGTGGGACAGCAATGACAGGTGGCGGGGTGCCCTCTCCCTTTCCTGGGGGGCCTCCATCCCCAGAATCTGCCCATGGAGTTAAGCTCAAAATTACCGTATAAGCAATGTATCAACCGTGCTGACAGCAGCAACACTATCTTCTATGCAAATCACTGTAATTGTAGAGCGAGCACAGCATAGTAACAATCTATCACAGGGTAATTACACTTTTGTTATTCTTTTAAACTTCCATTAAAAGAAAGCATCTTAAATTGGAAAGAAACAATCCATGTCACAAGCCAGTTAGTCAAAAAATGTCTGTCTGTTTGGAGGTCCCAGAATGATCATCATAACATCCACCCCTTATGAAACACTTACCACGGACCCACCGGCGTGAAAAGCGCTTCGCGTTGGATGTCTCAAGATGCGCCCCTCGCTGCCGTGCTGGAGGTCCATCTTGTGATCACAAGATCACAGGTGAAAAAACAGAGACCGAGAAAGATTCAAATGGCTTGTTGAGGGGACAGAGCTAGAATCTAAGCCTAGGAGCTTCTAACTCAGGAGCGAGGCGGTCTCAGCCACCAGGCTATGCTGCCAGTAGAGACGTGTTCTCAACCTCTGCTGTGGCGTTCTCAAAGGATCGTGAATGGAAAGGAAGAGAAAGACAAGACGTGTATACTATGCCCCAGAGGAGCTCTGGCCTTCCCTTGGCTTGTCTTTCTCTCTCCCATCAGGTGGACAGCCACCAGAGAGGCTCTATGTGTAAACAGCTCCTCCGGGACTGCCCCAGGTACCCAGTCCAAAAAATCAGAAATATGGCATTAGGATAACTTCACCTGTCTCTCACCTTTCATATCAGTTGACGAATCCCATTATCTGAATACCTTTCGCTTCTTTTGCCTGTGACCCAGCTCCTCTGCAGCATCCTACTCAGGATGGCTTAATTGGGAAGTCTATGAATTATTTCTAGCTTCAGGCATGGCTGTATCCAGGAGCTCACACTGTGTCTTGAGCCTGGGATTCAGTTACAGCCTCTTAACTAGCCACACATCCTCCTATCTCTTGCGCTCCTCCAACTTCACCACCTTCCCATCCCCACTGGTTTACATGCCGATGCCTGAGATGTCTTTCTAAAGTGAAAGTCTGGTCACTATTCCTGTGCCAAAAGCTTTTGATGGCAGGATAATAGCTTAACTTCCTGCCTTGACACAATCTGCCATCTGCCCAGCTCCCCAATCTCACCTCCCAACATTTTTCCTCACGTGCCATATAAAGAAAAATTATGCTGACCTTGGGACGCTCAATGCCCTTCAGATGTCATCCCAGACTACTAGAGCAGAGGCCTCAAGGCTGCTGGAGGACCATCGACCTCTGAAAGGCACCAGGACCACCTTGGAAGGCCTGCTCCTGCACTTTCTTGTTCAGCAGCTCTGAACTCAGGTGGATCGCGAGTGTTTACATTTCTAACAATTCCCAGGGGCGGCTGCTGGTCCCGCGACCACATGTTAGGAACCACAGCTCTAGGGCAAAGGTCAGGAGGCTTTTACCGGAAGGGGCAGATCGTAAAGATTTTAGACTGTGTGGGCCAGAGGGTCTCTGTTGCAGCTCCTAAACTCCGCAGTTGTAGCAGGAAAGTGGCCACAGACGCAATGTACACACATGGGCGTGACTGTGTTCTGATAAAACTTTATTTACATGAACAAGCAGTGGGCCTTCTTGGCCCACAGTTTGCCTCTCGAGGGAATGGTCATTTTGTTTGACTTCTTACTTACTGTTAGGGCCTACACCTTGTGAAGTTAGATGCTAACTTGCAGAGTCGTCGTGAGTCACAAATGATGTCTGTCCCATGGAGAGGAAGATGATTTACGTGTGGAGGAGAAGACGGCCCCGAATGTTACCACTGTCTCGCCGTGCAGGGCATTCCCCTTGTGTCGGGCTTTCCAGTCCTGTGCCAGCGGTCTCCCTTACACTCCCTACGCAGCGGCCTCCAGCAGCCTCCCCCGAGCCCGCTTCCCCTCCTGCTGCCTCCCTCCTTAGCCAGCCAAGGGAGCCTCCGACTGAGGCTCTCCATACATTTACCCGAGGTCATGGTTTTCACTTTTTGAAAGGATACTTGCACAACAATAACACAATAAGGTATTTATGACCCTCATAAGGTTGCAAGTGACAAAATCCCAATGCAAAGTGGCAAAGTTTAAAGAGGGGAGAGAGAGGTGGGTGTCTCAGTCCATGTGGAAATCGGAGTTATCTCTAGTCTCAGGCTGGCGGTGTCCGGGGGACCGGGGAACATCATCAGGTCTCTCTCCGCCTCTGTCTCCATCTCCCTCAGTCTCTGGGTCTCTGTCTTTCTCTCTATCTCCCTCTTCCTCCCTCCATCACCCCCTCTCTCTCTCTTTCCCTCTGTCTCTCTCTTCCTCCCTCCATCACCCCCCCCATCTCTCTCTACCTCCCTCCCTTCCTCTCTCTCTGTCTCTCTCTCCCTCCCTCTCTCCACCTTTCACCTCTGCTGGCATCCACTTGGCTTCTTCTAAAGCAGGTCCTCTCATGTGACCACAGAGTGTCCCCAGAGGCCCCAGCAATGAGCAGTGGCCCATCCCGGTGCCCATCTTGCTCAGTGGCTCGGCTGCATCCTGGGAGGAGACTGAGTGACCGGCCGGATCGGGTGCCCCCCAGGAGCGGAGCACGGAGCCCAGCTGTTGAGAATCACCCCCCAGTCAGCTGAGTCCAGCCCCAGGCCTGTCCCCGGGGGAGGAGCACGGGCGCCGGCCCTGGAAGGAGCAAGATTACCCTGGAGTGGGAGTGGGGTACGGGGCAGACCAGCACATTTCTTCTGCTACTACAGACTATTACTACTGTTACTGCTGTGACTACAACAATAACAAAAACTAATAATACTAATAAAAACATCTTGTGTTTGGTGAGTTCTCGCTGAGCACCCAGCACTCCGCCTAATTGCTGGATGTGCATAACCTGTTTCCCCTCACCCACAGCCCCACATGATGCCTACTGGCACGAGCGCCATGGATGGAGACACCGAGGCCCCCAGAAAGCCAAGTGTTTCCCCCAGGTCCACACAGCTAACAAGCGGTAGGGATTGTGACCAAGTCCATCCAAATCCAAAGCTTGTGTGGTCTCCAGTAATGCAAGATGTGTAAATAGGAGTTTGCCAGGCTAGACTGGAGGGAATAGGGAAGGGTGTGGTAGACAGAGGGAAGGGCACTGATAAGCTATGGAGCTGTGAGAGATCACGTTGCCTCTAGAGGATGGCAAGCCGGAGAGGGTATGGCGAGGCCGGAGAGCACAGGCTGTGGCTCTCTTTCTGGGCTGCATGTTAGAACAGCTGGCGGGGGGGGGGGGGGGGGGGGGCGTTCACAAAACACCTGTGCCCGGGCCCACGCGCAGAGATTTTGTCAAAGAGTAGGCAGCCATCTTTCATCTTCCACACAGATGGCTCCGGGCTGTTAACTCAGGAAGAAATCTCCACGGTGCCTTTGAGAAGGTGCAGCTACAGGCTAGCATGCTCTAGAGAACATTAAAAAAAAAAAAAAAAAGAATGTTTTGGAACCAATGGAAGAGTAGTCAAAATCTTGATGTTTGCAAGTAATGGTTGTCAGAGGTAAAACAATCTTAGAGATGTGGCTCCATCCTCGATGTGTCACTAGAGAAGCCCTCAGATAAAGAAGTGACCTGTCCTGGCTCTCTGGAGACCCTCAGTCTGGTCCGTTAATTAACTCCTTAATTAATTCAGTGCATTTTGTGGAGCACTTATGTGACAGATGCTGTTCCACGCTCTGAGGATACTATAGTGAACAGATAAACATCTCTGCTTTCCTGGTGCTTCCATTTTAGGGAGCAAGACAGACATTAAAGGAAATAAATTAAATGTGTGGCACATCAGTGATAAGTTCTAAGGAGAAAAAAGGAAACAAAGAAGAGGATAAACAGTGTCGGGGAGGATGTTCCCATTTTATCCAGGACAGCCAGGGAAGTCCTCGTGAGAGGGTGACCCTGGAGAAAGTGGAGGAGCGGCCTTGGCCATGTGGGGAGGACATTCCAGGCAGAGGGACCCGCAAGTGCAAATGTCCTGGGGCAGGAACATCCTGGCCTGTTTGAGGAACAGCAAGGAGGCCAGCGTGCAGGAGCACAGAGAGCAGGGAGGAGAGGAGTAGGAGATGAGGGGAGGCTGGACAAGATCACGGAGGGCCTGAGAGGTCATAACATGGACTTCTACTCAGGGCAATGGAGCCCGTGGAGGGTTCTGAGCACAGGAGGGACAGGATCAAATTTGAGTTTTAACAGGATCTCTCTGGCTGCTGTGTGAAAGAGACAAGGGTGGAGGAGTAGGATATTGTGTTAGTAGGGTATTGCCATCATCCGGGCAAGGTGTGAGGGGCTAATCTTTCTGTCTCTAACTAGCTGGGTCACCTTGTCAAGGTTGGAAAATCTAGTTTGTCCTGCACTGGGAGAAAGCAAATCTTAGGAGAAAAACGTGAGGATGGGTTTCGAAGGCTTGAAGCTGTTGCACCTCGCTACCATTCGAATGTTCTCTGGGGCCCCCGTTCTTCATTAATTCATCAAGTATTGATGGAGCACTCACCATGTGTCAGGGATTATGCCTCGTGTCGAGGCTCCTGTGGAAAGCAAGGTGTGCGTGCCTCCCCCCCCCCCCCCCCCCCGCCCACCCCCGCCGTTGGCGCAGAACCGGGAAATCTCGTGGCTTTTGCTCACCAGTGTGCAACGGGGCGAAACAAGCCGTCTCCTGCTCAGGGCCCTGGGCAGGAAGTGGCCTCCTTTATGAGGACTCACAGCTGTCAGGAAACCCTTGGGTCATCCCCCACCTAAAATGTGCTCACGGGCCACCAAGTCATTGCTTATTTGGTTACTTAATAATCAAAAATAGGGGCCGGCCCGGTGGTGCAGCGGTTAAGTGCACACGTTCTGCTTCTCGGCGGCTGGGGGTTCGCCAGTTCGGATCCCAGGGGCGGACATGGCACCACTTGTCAAGCCATGCTGTGGTAGGCGTCCCACACATAAAGTGGAAGAAGATGGGCACGGATGTGAGCTCAGGGCCAGTCCTCCTCAGCAAAAAGATGAGGATTGGCAGTAGTTAGCTCAGGGCCAATCTTTCTCAAAAAAAAAAAAAAAAATCAAAGATAAAGTCAGGAGAAGACAAGTTAAGCCACACGCATTTCACGGCAGAGTCATCAGTGATGGTGAAGTGTGGAAACAACGCACATGTTGGACAACGTCAGCTGAGAATGTGTGCATCTGCGTGCACCGTCCGCAGACCGACACATTCTGTGTATACATTTTGTTGGACTTACCCTTGTATCTCCAGCACCTAGATTAACGCTTGCGTGCAGAGGGGCTTAATACGTTTTTGTCAAATGAACAAATACACGAATAAACGATTGGCTGACACATATAAAGGATTTAACGAAGTGCCCAGTGCACAGCCCTCAGTAAACGATAGATGTTAGTATACGACCTGCCGGTTTCTCCAACATCTCCGCCGAGACTCCCTCCCTCCCTCCCCTGAGACTTGGCTGCTCCTCTGGCCCTGTGCTTAGAGGCACCGGGTGGGCTCCTCTAGTCTCTCCTGGACCCACTCCTCTCCACTCCCTCACGCCCACCGCACCCCTCGGAGGGTTGGTTGGTATCAGCTTCTCAGGTCGCCTCGGCTGACTTCTCTTCGTTCCTCAGCTTACTCTACTCCAGCTAGTGTGTATGATCTCCTTTAGTCCCCACCGCGACCCTGTGAGAAAGGCATCGGACAAGGAAACCGAGGCTCCCGCAGTGGACTCGCCCCCTCCACCCGCTGCTGAGTGGGGTAGGGGGAGCCGAGCTCAGGCCTCCGGGACTCCAAAGTCCGCTTTGTAGAGGCCCATGACATCCTAACAACGAGCTCAGGGGGAAAAATCAATCATAGTGTTTGTGGCAGCGTTCTGGGGTCACAGATTTTTTTTCTTCAAAATCTCTTGATTTTGTCATAATAATTAATCTTGGCTTTAGCTTAGAAAAAATACTTATTTTGTGGGCTAAAGGAAATGGGAAGAATGCTTTTTTTCCCCTCATGCTGTCTGTCTGGCAGAAAGGAAAAACCTAAGTTAGATGAAAATCAATGAAAAATAAGAGATTGTTGGATGGATGGGGAAGGGAAGGGTTTGTCGGGGTGACTGGATCAAGAAAAATGAAAGGGCATTAAAAAGCAATGTCGCCACTTGAACTCGTTAATAACGCGAACGCGTGGCAGTAACGGATCATTTTATGTGATTTAAATTGCAGTCACATTCATCATCCTGGGTGATCCGGGAATCCACCCGACAAGGTGGGCATGACACAGCACTCTCCCTATTTTGTAGGAACCCAGTTACAGAAAATTAGTCTTGGAGCGACTTGGGGTCGGGATGAAGGATGCAGTGCAGACCAGGGTGCTCCTTCCCTTCTCTTTACTCCCCCTCTTCAGCAGTTTTTCCCCAGCCAAGGTCCTTCAAGAGGGTGGGTCTGCATGATACCGTGTTGTCTGGGGACAGTGCCATTCCCTGGGGAGGGCAGAGACAAGGAAATGATTACAATGTGGAAGTGAGGACCTGTATGGATATTCTCCTTAAGAAGAGACTTTGACTATATGAGTTCTGCTACCAAAGATAAGAGAGGAAGAGATGGAGAAGAAATCAAAGGACGAACAGCCAAGCCAGAGTGCCATCCAGAGAGTGGATGCGTCTCCGAGAGCGAGCTGAGAGGCAGCAGCCTGCGTCCGTCGTCTGCTCCCTTCCATCCTCCGGCGGGTTGCTGGGCTGAGTTTGACGTTCATGTTTAAAGATAAACAGATTTCAGATAGCATGTCCCACAGAGCAAGGCATAATTAAGGGCTCAAGTAGACAACCTGAGAATTGACTCGGCTCTGGATGAAAAACCCTCTGTGTTGGTTTTATTAAGTGACACAGGGACAGAGACACATAGGGCAGAAGCCCAGGTGACCACGGAGGCAGAGATCGGAGTGATGAAGCTACAAGCCGAGGAACACCAAGGATTGCCTGCAGGGCCAGAAGCTGGAGAGGGGCATGGGATAGATGCTCCCTCAGAGCTTCTGGAAGGAACGGACCCTGCCGACACCTCCATCTCAGAATTCTGGCCTCCAGAGCTGTGAGAGAAGAAATGACTGGTTATTTGTTCCTTCGTTCAAGAAATATTTATTGAGTGGCTGCCAAATGTCTGGAGCTGTGCCAGAGACATATGGAACAAGACCAAGCACCTGGCCGCCTGGAGCTTAGAGTCCAGTGGAGGAGACAGATGAGTCACGCAAGGAAGAAGCACACTGTCAACAGTCAGCTGGTGATAAGTGCTGTGGAGGGAATCAAGCAGGCGATCAGCAGGGACGACGGTGGGGCGGTTCTGCTGGACAGAGGGCTCAGCGAAGACCTTTCAGAGGAGATGGCCATTAGAGACCTGAGTGAGCAAGGGAAAGAACGTTCTAGGCAGATGGCAGGCACATGCAAAGTGAACACGGAGCTGCCTGGTGCCCAGAGCTATCATTCTCAGACTTTTTGGTCTCAGGTCTCTTGACATTCTTCAAAATAATTGCTGACGCCCAAAAGCTTTTGTTTTTGTGAATTATATCCGTTGCTATTTACCGGTTAGGAGTGAAAACTGAGACATTTAAAAATATGTATGACAACTTAATCCTAAACTCATTGTATATCAACATAAAAATAATGTGTTTTTTTAAGGAAAAATAATGATTTTCTAAAATGAAAAAGAAGATTGGCATTGTTTTGTATTTTTGTAATGCCCCTTAATGTCTGGCTCAATAGGAAAACAACTCCGTTCTCGTATCTGCCGCTGAATTCAGTCGGTTGTGATATGTTGCTTCGACTGAAGCACATGAAGAAAATCTCGTCTCGCCTGCATAATGGAGCTGGGAACGGGCAGCAGGAGTATTTTCCTGAAAAGTATATTCCTCAAAAGGAATGGCCTTTTCAGATAATTGTTGATATTTTTCTTTGTTGCTCTGCCAAAAGCAAAATTTCTTACAGGAACATTGGAAAGTGGAATGTGAAATCCTATCAATGAACTTTCTGTCCTGTGTTAGATTAAAATCCATTGCTCTCTCGTACTTTGAGTGACTCTCTTACTCATGCCTGATTTTATAACATCCCAACTGGGTCATTTGGAAAATATTGATTTACTGAGTTATGCAGAATTTCCAAACGTTGAAACATTCCATTATTCATTATTTTTTTTAAAACCCCCTCATTTGTTACTATTATCACCAATCTCACCAGAAAAGTCTTTAAGTGTTGGGAAGCTGTCCAGCTCACAATGGGGAATACGAGTTTCCTAAAATTCTAATTTTTGTTTGAAAGCTTGAATTTTATCATCAGCAATAAATTCTGTCAAATGCACTGAGCTCTCCCTGTGCAAATATCACCTTCCTTTCCAAGGAGTCTGGGAATAATGCTGATACTTTCCACCATTTATTGAGCTCTTGCTGTATGCTGTACATCTTACTAAGGAATTTATGTGTTATCTTGTTATTATATTCATGTTGCTACATCTCTGTGAGGTATTATTTCTCCCATTTTACAGATGAAACTGAAGTCCAGAGAGGTTAGGTACCTGCCCAAGGTCACACAGCTAGTGGCACTCTTCTATACTATCAGAATTCCAGAAAAGAATTTTCCAGGTAGGACAGGCCTAATTGAAATGCTCTGCCCCATTGGGCTCAGAAATTAAATTTGCTTGTGAGACTATGTATCCATTGGCTTCTCGGGTAACATGGACCCCCTCTCAAGACATACTTATCAAGACAGCTCAAATGTTACTTGTTCGGAGAAAACTTACACCTTCCCCGGGATACAATAAAAAGCCCTTTACCGTTTGTTGAGTGGTAGTTAAAAAGTGCCAGGCACCATATTCCATGTGCTAGACTGCTTACTTCATTTCCTCCTGGCAACACGCTTGCAAAGTAGGTGGTATTATTTCCCCGTGTTAATTTCCTGTTGCTGCTGTATAAATGACCACAAATTTACTGGTTTACAAATGGTTGTTTTAGTTCTGTAGGTCAGAAGATTCCCTGGGCTAGAATTAAGGTCTAGGCAAGGCTATCTTCCTTCTGGAGGCTCCAGGGGAGAATGTGTTTCCTTGCTCTTAGAGACTGCTTGGGTTCCTTGGCTCAGGGCCCCTCCCTCCATCTTCAAAGCCAGCAGCACAGTGTCTTGCTATCAACCTCTCTGTCTCCTTCTCTCTCTGCCCTGCTTCTTGTCACATCTCCTTGTTTATCTGACTCTCTGGTCTCCTCCTTCTTTTCCCTTATTAGGATCCTTGTGATGACATGGGCCCACTCTGATAATCCAGAATAATCTCTTCATGCCAAAGTCCTCAACTTAATCACATCTGCAAAGTCCCTTTTGCCTTGTAAAGTCACATATTCATAGGTTCCAGGGATGAGGATGTAGACATTTTGGGGCTGGTGGGGGTGGCATTATTCTGCCTACCACACCTCCTTTATCAAAAGATTCAAAGGAAGGTTAAGAGAATCTGCTGAAGTTCACACAGCCAGCGAGTGGGGAGTCAGGATTTTCATTCGGGGACGTCTCGGCTCCGGGTTCCTCCACTGCCCCTAGACTCCTTGCACGTTCCAGGGCCTGCTAAACACTGCAGGGCCCACAGTGCCAGTTCATCTTTTCCTTTTGACATTTATCTCCTTGTTTCGAAATCATGTGTTAATATCTTTGTGAGTGACTTGAAAATCAGCGCCGGGTCTTATTTACCATAATTTTTATTTTTTATTCAAGCACTGTTATGATAAAAATCAGACATCAACCACCATAACTCACCAATGGGTTTTCATTTCCCTTCCAGCCTTTATCCATGCGCAGATACAATTTTCCTGTCATTTGTAACCATAGCATGGGTACAATATTATATTCTGCTACCCTAGCTTTTTGTTATAAAAATTTTCAAAGATACATAAAAGCTGATAGTTCTAATCAGATCTAAGAATTGTTAATATTTTACCTTATTTGGTTTCTCTCGATGGATATTTTTGTGTCTTTTTATGCTTTTATTTGTTGTTGAACCATTAAAAAATAACTCCCAGGCATTATGACATTGACCCCTAAATTCTTCAGATGCATATCCTAACAATAAGATCAACCTCTTACGCGAGTACAATATCATCATTACACTATGAAATTACCAATAATTCACTAAAATCATCTATATCCAAGCCATACTCAAATTTCTCCAGCTGTCAAAAAACATTTACCAGCTTAAAAAACACACGAGGATCCAATCAAGATTCACACATTGTATTTGGTCACGTCATTTTAGTTCTTTTATTTAAGCACTATCACCCCCCGCCGCTTACATTTTTCATGGCACCCCATATTTGAAAAGACCAGGCCCTCGTCCTGTGGAATGTGGGCATGGATCGCCCTGTGGCTCTCTGCTGCTAGGCACAGGGTCTGGTGACCGCAGGCTGTTGGTTGAATAAGTGAAACCAGTGATAACGGTTATGAAAAATAATCATAGTAGCTAATTTTTATCGAAGGCTGGCTCTCTTGGTCGGTGCGTCCATACTCGTCTAATTTGATTCTCAAAAAACTCTCATGAGTTAAGACATTTTATTAATCTCATCCAGAGTTGAGGAAACCAAGGCTTAGGGAAGGGAAGTCACCTGCCTGAAATCACTCAGCTAGAAACGGGGCCAAACCAGATGGAAAACTGCGTGGTCAGGGAGGGGCTCACTGTTTCCTGAACCTATGACCCAAAGCTGGTCCGTCTGTACACACGCATGCATGTGTGTAACACTTATGGAGCGCTTACTCTTTAAGCGCCTGACGTGTGCGTTTATTTACTGATCTGAATATTCTCCAATGCCCAGCAAAAGGCGCGGCACAAAGCAGGCGGTCAGACAACGTTTGCGGAATGAATGAAGAGTGAATAAATGAATGAGGACGGATGTGACCTCCATCAACCAGGGGACTCCCCCACGATCTTCAGCGTTCACTTTGGAGACCCCGGTCCAGGGAGATCCTGGGGTTCGGGGGCCCAGGGCCGACCTCCGGCCGCTGCCCCGGGCTCGGGACGTCCTGAGTGCGGCCCGGCACCCAGATGGCCTCCCAGCATGTGAGAAGCCCGGGAAGGCTGGGCGCTTTGGCGTTATCATCTCCATCCCTTGCCCTTTCCCCTGCCGGCACCGCCGCCGGGCCCGCGGGCTCCGGGTTCGCAGCGGGCGGGCCCGCACCCGGCCTAGGGGCGCGGGCTCCGAGTCCACCCGGGGCTGCCTCCAGCCGCGCACGCCCACCTGTCGGCCGCGCATGCGCAGCGCGCGCCCGGCGCGCCCGGCCTCCCCGCGCCCTGCGGCGCGCGGCCAGTGCGCAGGCGCGGCGGCCGATGCGAGTGTGTATGTGCGGGCGAGAAGATGGCGGCGGCGGGGGAAGCAGCGTGAGGAGTCGGACGAGCGCCGAGGCTCATTGAAACGGGCCGCCATGGCCCTCCGCAGCCCGCAGGTAGCCGGCGGCCCGCGCCCTCGGCGGGAAGGGGCCCCGAGCCGCGGGCGGGCGGGCGGCGGGCGCTCCCTGGCCCGGCGCGGGCGTGTGGGAGTGGGGGAGGGCGCCGGGACACGCTGCCCGGGACTAGGCCCGAGCCGCCGCCGCCTCCGCCGTGGCCGCCCGCCGCCCCCCGGCCCCTGGGCCCGCCTCGGGGCGGCGCGGCCGAGGGGGCGCCGGGCTCGCGCGAGAGGGCGCGGGGGCGCGAAGGGGTTAACCTTCGGGCGGGAGCGCGCCCGCCGGCGGGGGACGCGGGGCCCCGGTCGCCCCGGAGCGGAGGCCGGGGGGCTTCGGAAGACCCCCGGGGCGGCAGAGGTTTCCACGCGCCCGGGGCCCCGCGTCCCCCGCCCGGGGCGAGTCGCCGGGATTTGGGGGTGCCCCGTTTCCCCCTGCCCCCGCCCCCCGCCAAGGCTGCTTTCTCAGCTTGATGGAGCGCGGGGGGCCGGCTGGGTCTCTGGTTTTTAGCCCCAAATCGCTCAGGGGCAGCCTTAGGTTACTGTTGCAAAGAAAACTCGAAATGAGTCTCCAGGGCTGTACTTTGACTTGCACTGGAGTGCGATCTTTTGCACGAATCCGTCTCAGCCTGGCCGACACGAACGCACCCTATGTCAGAACAGCATCTAAAGTTTGGGGGCCGTTTATCGCCATCCCGTCGTGGGAAAGGAAGAGTCAAACGCACCTTTCGCTTTTAGGGAGCGGGGAGTTGAGCTATTTGTTGGCTCCCCTCTCCCTCCCCGGTTACAGTTACTCTGGATGAAAATCGGCGTGTGGTGGTATTTGTCAGGCTGGCTGGAGACTGCTGATTTGTTGACATCGAATCGCTGGAAATTGTTGCACACTTCTATACCATCTCAGTGTGCTTTTGTATTAAATACGGGAAGATGAAACAAAGTAACTATTCGGAAAACTCGTGGCCAGTAAACCCTAACCCTTTGTAAGCTATTGGTTTTTTGTTGCTCTTTTGGAAGTGAAGTCGATTTTTAATAACTGTTGTAATTAATGCTTGTTGTGGGGTTTAAAACGCGAAAACTTTAAAAAAAAATTCGATCTTACAGGAAACAGCAGTTCTGTTAAATTTTTAGTATTTTAGTTTGCGCTGGAACTCTCCCTCTTTAACTTTTTGTTGTCCGCCTGCTTCTGTGTTTCGTATAGTTCTTGGCACGAAAAAGGGGCTTAGTTGAGTGATTTTTACAAAGGTGTAATTCAAAGATTTTTTTTGGTAAGAGATTTGGTATTTGCTTTTTTCTCAACTTAAATATTAATGTAAATAGCTTAGTGTTAAAATTAGTGCAAACAGGGACAAGGTTCATTGTGAACTAATGTGCAATATAATATTCATGGTGATTTTGAAATGAAGAAAGTGTGTTTAGGCATAATTCACTTCCGTTATTATAAGCACCAATCACAATGCACAATTGATTGAAATGTTAATTAGTGGTGATAATATGTAAACTTAGTTGTAACTTCATATGCATTCGTTGTCCAGGTATTTATGTTTTATACAACGGTATTGCCTATATACGTCTTTAGAAAATTGGAGTGGCGAAAGTTAGCCGAACGTGAATGTTATCGACACTTTGCTTTTATTCTTTTAAAGTGTGATTTAAGTGCTTTTATGTTCTGTCATGGAGAAGGTAGCAAAGGAAATAGTTTGATTTCTTAGAATTTTCTTTGTGAAAGAATAGTGATGAAACAGTAATGAAATCATACGTGACAGGATTTAGTGATTGTGTCCTGCTGAGTTAGGCTGAGCGTTTTAATACGTTTGTTTTATTCAGTTACTTGCCATCCTCGGTCCTGCCACGTTCATGGCCATTCATTCATTAATTCAGCAAAACCTCATTGAGCGCTTACCGTGTGCTCAGCACCGTGGTATGCCTGTGACTTGTTTACTGTTGGGGTTGACAACCACAAAATAACAGTAAGAGTCCTTTTTAAAAGTTGGATTAAGGTTACAATTTTAAGAGTTTATGTAGATTATATCTTATTCCCATATTTTTGGTTGAACCCTGTTTCCTGGATTGAAGTGAAACACTGCAAAACTCAGAAACTTTTCTAATGCAGATAGCTTTCAGCCTTTTAACAAATACAGGTGATGAACTTAGACAATTGAAGTGTAAGTACTTCTCTGATTTATGAATATTTGTTGTCGCAGAGGACCTGATTAAGTGATTTGGGGTAATTAATTTGAACTGAGCAGTTCTGCCTTAAACCAGAAGAAATTTTTGTGCTCGTTGAAGTCGCCTATAGTGAAATCCCTTCACTAACGCTTCCTGCCCGCTGTTGGGGCTGCACTGTGCTGCTCTGTCCTGGTCCCTGCGGCAGGCTGGCCGCAGTCTTCTCACAGGAGCGGGCCCCACACTTCACACTGGGATTCCTGGGATCCAGTTTACAGCATATGGCAGAGTGTTACCGTATCGTTGAAGATCTTTATCACTGACAGCTGTGTTAGTAATTTTCGAAAGAGATTTTTATTCGAGTCTCAGGCAGTGAGCAGCTGAAGTAAATAAAATTGTTTGAAATACAGGATATTTGGAGATACCAGTTTTCTTTTGCATAGTGACAGCAAAATATTGAAACGTGTCCTAAGACTTGATGTGGTGTTGAACGCTTGTGAGTTGATGGTTGCCTCGGTGGTTCTGTGGACCGACAGTGCGGGAGGAGCCACATCCAGGCCTCGCCCTCGGGCTCTGGAGCCCATCTCGTTGGGGCCACAGTACTGAAATCACAGTGAATAACAAGTGACCCACCTCATTCGAAATTCCTCTCTGGAGCAGAAGTTAGGACATATATTCCAGGGCTTTTTTAATGTGGAACTGACGTGATTTAAATAGTAGTTCACATAGGAAAACTTAAAGGAGAGAAGGATTACAAAGCTTAATGATTATTCAATGCCAAGCCTAGTGGCACATTTACTTTGTGCTGTTCTCCGAATTTAGTATTCAAATAATTGAGAAAAGTCATATCGTCTCTGCTTGAATTAGTTACATCAAGGTTATTTTTTGTTTGTTTTTGTGTTTTTACGAATTTCAGACATGTAAGTACTTGATATTGATGGATCTGGTTTTTCAAGTGGCGCATTAAAGGTGGTTGCTGAGAACACTTCTTACTCATTATATACTAAAGCATGGAAAGTAGTAGGAAGAGCTGGCTTTTGAATTTGTAGTTAGGCTGTTACATTTCTGTTTACTGCCGCACATGCAAGAATCCCTGTGGCATGAAACAGATAAATCGGTTTGCACTGGAATTTACTGGCCTTGGGCCATTGGATTACTGTCATTTGTCACTTTAGTGCTACTTCAGCAGTGTAGATGTTCATTTCCAAAGACTCACATGTGCTTGGACCGCAGTTTTCCTGTTTGTTGAAGTGATCTCCCAAAAGGTCTTTCTGTGACCATTTCTGTCACGAAATAAAGGTAGCGTGTGGGGTGTGTTCGTGGTATTTGTTTCAAGGGCCAGAAATTGTAGAATCTGTCATAAACCTAGATGGGGCGTTTTCAGAATGTAGACTTTTCATGAGCTGGCTACTTTCTGACTATTTGAAAGCTGCTCAGTCAGGACCCGGTTTTCAGCACAAGACCTGAGAAACCAGCTGCTGTCAACCAGTGCCTCCATTCTGCCCCCCTTGAAACAGCCTGTGCTCTGGTTGCCCTCTCCTGCAGATGGGGAGCTGAGGAGTAGAGGCAGAAGCATGGTTTGGGGCTGGAAGCAGATCAGAGCAGAGCTTCCCAGACTTTCTCTTTCTGGCTTCCTTGAGAATTGTTAGATGACAGCGTGCGTGTGGAGTGTTAGCCCGGTGCCTGCCACGAGTGTCCACATGCTCATGATGGCCGCTGGTGCGATCCTCAGGCCCCTCCCCTTTGGGCTTGTCTGCAGGTTTATTGGTGGCTGTTCTTCAGATCAGTTCTGAATTTGTTTTTCTGGAATCTGCCTGAGGACCGTCTCGTAAGCCTGCACTCTGATTTAAGAGTCTGACAACTAGTGCGTTAGAAATGAAAGGACCTCCTCGGAGGAAGGCTGGTGGCCCTGCCCTTATACCCTTGGGACTTGACTTTTACATCGGGCTGCCTTCCTATCTGGCCCCCCCCACCCCCGTCTCTCTGTCTGTCTTAAACATATCTGCTGGTGGTAGATTTTTGTTTCCCCATTTGTTCTTGTTTCATGGAGAAGCGCTCCTTTTCATCTCTGTGTTGGATGTGGATAAATTGGTATGCCCTTGCTCTTTTCTGCCAAAGTAGTCTTAAAAGTATCAAAAGATTCGCTGTGACAGCTCCCAACTTATATTCTCATTGGAGCTACTGTGGGAAAAAAATATGTTTAAACGTTAGTTGAATAATACTAGATGTATCAGGTACACCCTGCTGTAAGAAACTGAATGTAGGAAAAAACACACTTTAAGACTGCACAAAGTAGAGGGGTTCATGTTACAGACCTGTGCTTCCGGATGGCTGGCCGGTGGGAAGGGAGGAGCCCAGGAGGAGGGCGCCCCGGGGCTGCAGTCCTTGGTGAGCTCCACAGGCTGCACCCGAGGCGGTGGGCGTGCTTTCCACAACTTGTTCTCCTGCCTCTCCACAAAATAGAAGGTTACCATTATTGTGAGTATGTGTCAAAAGTACTCACTTTTATGTTTTAAAATATATTGAATTAAGCCGGTTATGTGTATATATTACATTTTGCAAGCTGTGGACCTTGCAAACTGGAACTGCCCAAGAGCGTGTGATATATGGTCCTGTGTAGAGCAGTTTGATCTGCCGTTTGGTCTGAGGGTTACAGTCCGCTTTGTTCACTTGTTCTCGCAACAACGTGATAGTGTCCTTTGCCCTGGATAAGAGCGTGCATTTTTCATTTTATTATATTCTTTTAAATTTGGTCAGGACCAATTGTGAATGTATTTGGTATTCTGATGACTGTCAAGAGGGTTTCTGGTGTTCCTTTTCTTTCGGGTTTTTCCCATTTTAGGCAGTTGAGTAGCTCTAGACAGAGAAACAGTGCCTCTCAGGAGACATGCATCTTATGTGAGTAAAACACACGTCATCCCTGTTTGCTTGAAATTACCAGGCTGTCTCCTTTCAGTGGGACATGGTGAAGCTTTGGGGGAGACAGAAGAGAGGTGGAAGATGAAGTTTACTTCTAGAGTCTTTGGAGATTCTTGCCTCGTGTTGTAAAATGCTCGTCTTGATATTTCAAGTAGTAGTTCCCCTTTGATGGCTGCCAAGATGTGTGTATTCATTTGAAAGCTGGAGTAGGCCTTCTGAATAGATCTGGTAATTGGTAGGGAAGAGCATATTCGTTCTAAAGCACTAATGAAGCATTGCAGTATCAACAGGTGTAGGATGTTGTGCATGGTCTATAAAGTGCCATGGCTTGTTTGATCCTTCCAACAACCCTGTAATGTATTGCTAATGTCACCGTTTTACAGATGAATGAAGTGAGACCCCCAGAGCTTGTGGCCTCAAGTCACGTGGCTCTTAAGTGAGTGATCATCAGTGATCAGGGACTTAAAGCAGGTCTTTGGACTTGTGAATTCTTTGCCTTTTCTGCTTTGCCAAACTGCTTTTCTAGAAGAGACTGACAAAGGCACAGTGTCTCACACCACAACTTCCCCGCACTAGTTCCTCAGTGAAAGTTTAGGGGCTGGACGAATGAATGAGACAAAGAGTTAAATGTTTAAAGATACCAATATGTTACTAAGTGTTACTAATATGTTACCAATTATTAATTACTAAATTTTGTGTGAAGTGCATTTTGATAAAAGTCCTTTTTGATTTTATTTCTAAATACAAAATAAAGACATGCTATGTCTAAAACATGCAGACAATACAGAAGTATTTAAAGTAAAAAATATGCCATTCTCTTCCTCTTTGATCCGTAATCTTCAGTTTGATGTATGTCTTCTGTGCTTTTTTCCTGTTAGGACGTTTTTGTTGTTCCATTGTATCGTAATACAGTCTGTTATAACTGGATAGTCACTGAGCTAAGCTTTTTGGAGCAAAGCTTGTTTTCAAAATTATTAAAGACATGTGTTTAAGTATAGTAAGTTTTCTTATTTTTATCCAATTTTGCCAGGGAACAGAGCAGATATTCTGGAGGTTAAAGTGGCTCATTGAGACCCAGTATACTGAAGACTATGGAAGTGCTGTGGGGTTTCTTAGTGATAAAATGTTCAAACAGGGGCCGGCCCTGTGGCCTAGTGGTTAAATTTGTACGCTCTGCTTCGGTGGCCCAGGGTTTCGCTGGTTCGGATCCTGGGTGCGGACATGGCACCGCTCATCAGGCCATGCTGAGGCGGCGTCCCGCATGCCACAACTAGAAGGACCCACAACTAAAATATACAACTATGTCCTGGGGGGATTTGGGGAGAAAAAGCAGGGAAAGAAAAAGATTGGCAACAGTCGTTAGCTCAGGTGCCAATCTTTGAGGAAGAAAATGTTCAAACAATGTTTTTTTTTTTAAAGAAGCGATATTTTGAAAACATACAGCCCCTTAATTAGGGCATCCATGCTGTCCAATTTTTATATTGTAAAAAGAAGTCTGATTCAAATTCATGTTCTTGTCTATCAGTCAGTCTCTGTACTAGACAAGATTACTGAGAGGACAAACCTTTCGTTAGTGGGAGCGATTGGTGGGTCACCAGCCCCAGTGAATAGTGGGGAATTGGGTAATTAACCTGGGTTTTTCCCTGTCTTCTCCAAAATTACGTTTTCTTCTCCTGCTCCTTTGTTTTTATCAAAGTACTGCAGTGACAAAAAATAACTCTCTCCCGCTCCCCACGTCAGGTTCCTCTCCCCAGAGACAACCACATTGAGCCACTGCTGACTCTAGTAAAATGCAAAATCAGTCTTCCAAGGGGAGCACTCTATTTCATTTGGAATTAATTTGTAGGATACCAGACTCTTTTATTCAGAACTGCTTATAAAGGACTTTATATCTTTTGTCATTGTTCGAACAAGGATTTTTGGTGGCTGGGCATTAGCAATATAGAGCTGAAAAGAGAGTTCCTGTGTTTTAGAAGTTCATAGAGTAGTGGGGGAGAGAAGCAGGCTAATTGGTGAATCCTGTTTTAGGGTCGTAGTTCTTTTAACAGAAATGTGAACAACATAGCCAAGAACTTTCATTCTTTTATTCATTCATTCATTCATTCTTTCCTTCAGCAAATAATTATTGAGTGGCTGCTGTGTACCAGGCACTGAGGATGCAGGGATGAGCAAAAACAGGCATGGTCCCCCTTACCAGGGAGCTTACTGTCTAATGAGGAAGACAGTTGCTAATCAGATAATCACAGTAATGCATGTGTCATTCCAAACCGAGAAATGTGTCTGGAAGGAAGGGAACAGAGTCTGTTAGAGTGGCCTGGTGAAGTCAAGGAAGGGTCCCCCAGAATTAGTGCCTTTGCTGAGATGCACAGCACGAGACAGTGGGAACAGCATTTGCAGTGGCTCTGTGGCTGGAAGGAGTTTGGAGCACTTAGGAGAACTCAGAGAGGACTCGTGTATCTTGAGCTTAGTGCTGGGAGAGGAAGGTAGAAAGGAGTCCATTCAACCTTCCAACCTTCCTTATCATCTTTATCCTGAGAAAAATGTGGAAGAGGGGATGATGCAGCGTTTGAGCACAGAACCTCACAATCAGGGTGCAGTTTGGGCTCACCCTCTGCCTGTCCTGTATAGCATAGACTCTAGCAGGGTCTCAGTGGCCATAAGGAGATCAGGTAGGGGGGTTCTTGGACTTTTGACTAGGGAGGGTGCAGTGGAGATGGAGAGAAGTGGCATGATCCAGAGGTATGTGGGTATAAGATGGACTGAGAAAGGAAGAGAGTGGCTCTCAGGGGAAACTAGGAAGATGTCTCTTCTAGAAAGCTGACATTTGGGCAGAGAAGCATGAGGACAAGGGCATATGGGGGAGAACATGCAGAGGAGCAGTCTGAAAGCCTGCAGCATGTTTGGGAACCCGAGATAAGTGTGCGGCTGAAATGATATGTAGGGTGAAGTGGTGAGCCAGGAGTCAGAGGAGTGAGGAAGGACCTTGATGACCAAGCCAGAGACTGCATTTGCCTTGTAAGCAGATGGGTGCCTGTGAGAAACCACAGGTTTTAGGAAGTGGGTAGCACTTCTCTGTGTTAGCATTGCTGTTGGAGATGATTGTACAGGGGGCCAATTGGGGTCCGTCGTGGTTTGTCAAAGGTTTCACTCTTGAGGCTCTTCACCAGATCTGGGAACGTGCTCTCTGCTCACCTCAGTACCCCAAGCATCTTGAACTCCGAAACTCTGCAGGGAAGAAACTAAGGCGTTCTTTTGGGGACATCTGAGGCGGATTAATGTGAAGCAAATAGCCTTTGAATGTCCTCAGTGATAATTGGATAGAGTGGTTAGGGAATGTCATTTGGGGACATTATTCCCTTTATTTTTTAGTGGGTACCTTTAAAAGTAAGCATTTCTTCCTTGATTATGTTCCTAGAAAATAAAGAAAATATTAGGAGAAACATATCACCCATAAATCCCACGACTCTGAGATGACTTCTTTTAAAATTTGAAATGCTTCCCTTCAGTACTTTTTGTGGAAAATTTTAGACATTTGGGATATTTTATATAATAGTATTTCTTAAGTTGTGATCCTTGGTCACGGTCTTCTCCATCTGAACCACCTGGCACCCTGTGTGCCATCCAGACCTACTGAGTAGGGATCCCTGTGACCAGGCCCCCACTCCGTGTTCCAGAACCTGCACATGGTTTTATTTGTAGCTTTTTTCACTTAACCTGTTGAGCACTTCCCATGAATAGGATTAACTAAGTCATATTTTGGACAAAAATGTTTTAACTTCTCCACTCTAGGTTAGGTGTGAACGACGACAACAAGTGCAGGTTCGTACCGCTCTGAGGGGTGGTATTATCTAATTTTAGCACCGAGTGGAATGGATTGTGGAAACAGCACCAGCTGAGAAGCCTGAAAATTTTGCCGCTTTGAAGATCTGCTGCATGGGATCTTCAGAGTGAGATTTCAGTTTTGTTTGAAGTTTGTTAACTAACTGATTAATTAATTCCTTTTCAACAAATATTTATCCTGCTCTTGCTGTATGCTGGGGCCTATGTTGGGTTTGTAAGTTGCAAAACACAATTACAGAAAAGTATGTAATTACAGAAAAGTATGTAAGTACGACTACGTTCCCCCAAAGCCACCAGAGCCGCTCTGCTGAGTGCTGGGCTCCGTGTCTGAGCTGGGGCCCTAGTGGAAGGCATGGGCGCAGCACAGCCTCCAGCACAGCCTGATTTGACGGGGCTGCCTGGTGTCCAGAAGCTGGACCGAGCCGCTAATTCATGCCGAACGAAGCCTGCTGGGGGGCAAAATCTGTTCGAGGATGTGTGCACAGTATTGAGCCAGTTTGCTATCAGAAGGTCTTGCTGCCTTTTTTTATTCCTGGTCATGGATTTGTCTGCTCAGGAAATTTTTGCCTCCAGTTTTTCACAAACTGGAGGCAAAAATAAGTACTCTTGGTTCTGTCTTGGTTCTTATCGAACTCTTGGCTTTTCCGTGCCACAGCTACACAGTGTGAGGTAAGTGCCAGGAGCGTAAGCTTTCATTTTCATCTGTGACTAGAGTTCTATTCAGTGAGAAAGAGATGAAGTAACTTTTTAAAAAAAATCTTAGGAAGCATTCTCTTCAGTTTTGGCTGGAAGCTTCGCTGGCTGTAACTTCAGCTTCCCTCCGAGCGATACTGTAGCGATAGCCCAGCAATGACTAGTCCCCGCCACACTTACCAGAGCTGTGTTTGGAAAGAGTTTGTCTTGCATCCGTGGAACATGTGGACAAACAGGTTTCTTTTCCTTTTAAGGTGGACAGAAAGTAAGGTACATTGCTTTTTGGTTTCTTTGCCGTTGATTTCTTTTTGGTGGAAGCATAGATTTGAGTTACCTGTGTTAAGTAGCCCACCGCTTCTCTATGAAAAGGGAAAGGAGCGTGCCTGTGAGCTCTGAGGGCCAGTGGACTTTGATTCTGTCGGTGCCCTGTCTTTCCTCCAACGGTCAGCCAGCCATTCACGGAGGCCTGCAGCCTGCCAGGCCCCGAGTGGGCCCTGTGCCCAGAGCGGCGGAAGGAAGACATGGCCCTGCCTGGCGGAGGGGAGCACCACACAGATGGTTGTCTAACTAGAGCTTGGCAGCTGCTCTGGGGTAGGATCAGGGCCCCAGGAGTGGTCTGGCGGCTCAAGAAGGCTTTCTTGAGTGTCGTGTGATCTGGTCCTCCTCCAGCACCCCCGCTGCCCAGCACGGCGTCCTGCCTCAGTGTGTGTGGAACGGGTCAGTTAGTTGACAGCAGGACCAGTTGAAGGAAATAAAGAGAACGCCTGGTCGTCATTCAGTCTATTGAGGCCTGCATATGGGTTTGTTTTGGTGTTTCTAGTTCTAAGAATGAAGATCAGGACCACGCGGTGTAGAACAGTGAGGGACAGGCTTGCCCGCCTTGGAAACCCATACTTTATGCCATGAGAATGCATGTGTGACCGCTAAGCTTCTTTTAAGGTTTTCCATGGGTCACTTTATCTCCATCATTTAGTGTCCCGAATCCAGGTGACTGACCTGCAGATCAGGTAATAAGCTGTTTTCTTTCATTCTTTGGGCTGTTTCTGCACAAATGTGGTCATGAGATCAGAGGGCAGCTACTGATGCAGACAAAGTGCAGCTTTCCCATGCCCAGGGAGCGGGCGTGGCAGTGGTCCCTTGTTGACCAGGTTAGAGTAAATGCTGTTATCGCCCCGGGGCCGTCAGCCTTCCCAGGTAGAGAGCCTGCATGTGTGTCGGTGATGAGTGTGGAAAGAGAACTTTTCACGTGGCTTGCCTCGGTTATTTTTTATGTTTGCCACTTTTGTTACCTTAGATATCCCAGCCAGTGTTGTCATTCATCCTCTTGTTATTTGTTGAGCTCAGCTATGTGCCAGGCACTGTGTGTACAAAAGTGAGTGTGAACAAGTTGTCTCTACCTGAGACCCTCTGCTCCAGACATGCTCCTCCCCTCTGTCCACGCGGCCTGCTCCCCAGCTCTCAGCCACTCCCTGTGTCGATGGCATCCTCTCAGGGAGGCCTGCAGTATTGCCGCTTTATTTTTAAATTCATTTTTTAATTTAATTTTTTATTGAGGTCGTAATAGTTTATAACATTGTGAAATTTCAGTTGTATATTATTAGTCAGTCACCACATAGATGTGCCCCTTTGCTCTTGTGCCCACGCCCTGGCCCCCTTCCCCTCTGGTAACCACTCATCTGTTCTCTTTGTGCGTGTGTTTGTTTATTCTCCACATGGGTGAAACCGTGTGCTGTTTGTCTTTCTCTGGCTTATTTTGCTTGACGTAACACCCTTGAGGTCCATCCGTGTTGTTGTGGATGGGACGATTTTGTCTTTTTTTGTACTGCCCTCTGTAGAGTGGCCCCCTCCTCCTCTCTCACCACCGTTTTGCCTTCTTTCTCCTCACTCACTCACCCCCTTCCGCTATCCTGTGTGTCTAGTAGCCTCACGTAAGTCATTCTGTTCATTTTCTGTCTCTCTCCCGAAATGGAAGTGTAACGTGGGCCGGGGTGCGGTTAGTTCACTGGCACATCCAGGGCTTAGAAGGCAGGCAGTGTCCAGTGAGGACTCGTCGGTGGGTGAAGGAGTGGGCGCTCTCACACCGTCCGTGCGTTCGGGAAGTCCACAGTCGAGTGGGGAAGCAGGCTCACCACCTGGTGCAGTCTGAGCGAGGGACTCAGCAGGCTTGTGCGGGGCGTAGTTCGCCAAGATGAGACTCTGGGACCAACTTCTGGAGTGTGAGGTGAGGCCAGAGAGAAGGCACTTGATGCGATGCGAGAGACCCCACATGCTCAGTGGCGTGGAGGGCCACGGAGGGAGCTGCAGCCCGGGCTGTGGGGCCATGGGTGGAGGCTTGGCTCCCGAAAGGCCCTGGGAGCCTTGAAAGGCTCTTCCTGGGGCCAAAATAATGAGATTGACATGTTGGAGAAAGCACTGTGGTGGCCGCATGGGGTCTAGATCATGAAGGGTGAGACTGGAGGCAGCCAGCTCGGCCCTCACCGCGACCCAGTGAGAAGTGCTGAGGCCTCCTCTCGGGGTGGCAGTGGGCAGAGGAGCTGAGGGCTTTGGGACGACCCCATGTGAGAGGAGGCATGGGGGCTGCGCAGCGCCAGGGGCCTGTGCTTGTAGTAACGCATGTTGTTTTTTAGTAAAAAGGATTATAGTGCGTGTTGTTTAGTCAAGTGTTTTTTTCCCCACTTCTCGTATTGTGAATATTCTTCATTATAAAACGTTTTTCTTCAGTATTATTCTTAAGTACTGCAGAGTATTCACAGATTATATTTTACCCACACCAAAAACAGTAATGTTCGGCATTTTTTGGATCCATTTTTTAGTTTTTTCTGATTGTGAGTTGATTATCTTATTTCCCAGAGTTAATTAAAGCACAGCATTGTAAACTGAAAGACAAACGTCTTTAATTCATTGATTATTTTGGGGGCAGAGTGGGAGATATATTTTACTAAGTAATGTTGAGAAAATAATTAGAGGTAATTTAAAATGAAGTTTTTTTATGTTCGTGGATTTTAAAACTGCGTACAGTACTAATTTGATGAAGAGCAAGTTATACATATAAAATATTTGAAAAAGATCTTGTCATAAAATAATTGTCAATAAGCTGGCTCATGTTTGGCGAAGGCCAACTCTTAGCTACTGCTGTAGATATTAGTGTTCTTATTCTGTGTAGGTCGTGGGGAACCAAGTGGGTGGCTGAGGCTTAGGACACAGCGGGGCACATTGCGAGGTGTGTACGTGCGTGCTGAATTACGGGGTGCGCGTGTTAAGTGCTGCTGCAGTAATTGAGGGAGGGGAGGAGATGGGCAGTGAGTAGCCTTGAGAATGCATAGGGTTTGGGCAAATGGAGAGGAAGGAGGAGGGCGTTCTGTGTAGGCAAACAAATCAGATTAACCTGTGCTTTGCTTGTCGAGTGATCTTACTTTTTATGAATCCTCTGGTGGCTGCCGCTGAACTTGGAATAAGCCTTTTATCTCTTTTATTGCTCACTCTGTTACTATCTTAGTTAGGATGCTTTTGATAACAGGTAAAAGAAAGCCCGGCTCTAGCTGGCTTACGCCATAAACTAGAGATTTATTGGCTCATGGAACTAGAAATTGCAGAGGTAGGTCAGGCTTCAAGGTTGGTTTGATTCATCAATTCAGTGGTATCTTTGAGGACCTGGTTTCTTTCCAGTTCTGTTGTATCAGTAGTATTCTGAGGCTAGTTTTCCCTCGAATAGCAAAATGGCCACAGCATTTGCAGGCTTCGCATTTGCTCCCAGCCTCCACCACATCAACCACAAGAGAGTGGGTGTGCATCCCACAGTTCTCGGCCGTGTTGAGACTTCTGAGCTTCGTGCCCTTTGGGCTACCCCTGAACCAGGTACTGTGGGTTAGGAGGGTGATGCCTTGCTGGGCTCTGGAGTTGGGATAGATGTGTGTCAGCCTTTTGAACTGACTGGTCCCCATCCAACAGGGGAGGAAGAGAATGAGCGCTGGGAGGAAGGCTGCAAAGTTCCTGACATTCCCACCCTGAAGCCCCATCCCTGCACTCTCCTTTCCGACGGTTGTCAATTCTTCCTTCGTTTGGACTCCTCAGGCTTAAGACTGTCCTTCGTGTTCGGCAGGTCATCCTGTACTGTCCGATGGCATCTTTTGTACCTTAAGTTTTGTCGTCGCTTACCTGTTCGTGTCTCTGTGCCTTGGGGTCAGCCCCAGGTTCCAATCATGACTCTCCCATTTTCTGTTCCTGGGATCTTGGGCAAGAGTATTTCTCTGAACTTAAGGTTTTTCTCATCTTCATCATTCAGTCAGCAAATGTATTCTGGATTCTCAGTACTGTGTTTAAGTGGACGCTATCCAGAACTGAAAGACAGAAGGAGATCGCAGTTCATTCACAGAGATAAGTAGGTAAATGAGAATTACCCTGAGATGTCAACAATGCTTTGATAGGAATAGGGGTTTGGAAGCCTTCTCTGAGGAAGTGATGGCTGTGTGAAGCCTGCCGGGCAAGCAGGAGTTCATCAGGGCGGTGCGGGAGGAGGGAGCTGCCTGCAGGAGGCTTCCCGTCAGGAGACCAGTGAGTACATTTAGAGTAACTGGGGTCTTAGTGTGCAGGGAGGTGAGGCTAGGTGGTTAAGGCAGGGACAACCGTTACACCAGGCTAAAAAGTTTAGATTCCATCTCTGTATGCCCTGCAATTAAGTTGACCGTACATCCTGGTTTATACGTGTTGTTCCAAGGTAATTAATGTGATCTTTTCACTCTGAAATGTGCCTCCAGTTTGGATGATAAATGGTCACCCAGCTTAAAGTAGGAGTTCAGAGCCGTGCAATAGCATGTACAGGATGAAGGGCTTACCTTGTAGTTAGGACCCTGGCGTCACATGAGATACAGCATTGCAGTGCTTCTCAACTCAAACTACGTTAAGAATCAGCTGGGGATCTTGTTAACAGCGCATTTGGCTTCAGTAGATCTGGGATGGGGCCTGAGAGCTGCCTACCCTCCCAGGTGATGCCTTTGCTGCTGGCTTGGGGACCACGCTTTGAGTAGCAGGGTAGTATAGGACATTAGGAGCACCAGAGGGTCTGCAAAGTCCCAGAATTCATATGCAAAAATGTGTGAATGTGCATTCTTTAGGTAATGGGCCAAATTTGTTTACATCAGATTCTCAGCGGGGGACTACCACCACCCAGGAAAGGTTAGGAATCATGCCTTTTAGAAATAATGTGTTGGTTAAATGAGATCTATATATTAAATGCCTTTAATGCTGTGCCTAACCCATAACAGTCATTCAGCATGTGTTAGGTATCTGTGCTCCTTCCCTCCCCCCCACCCCCCTGCCAACTTCTTTGAATTCTTTGAAGGCAAGAAACGTTGCTTAAACATTTTAAGTATCTTTTTTTTTTTTTTGAGGAAGATTAGCCCTGAGCTAACATCCACCACTAATCTTCCCCTTTTTGCTGAGGAAGACTGGCCCTAAGCTAACATCCATGCCCATCTTCCTCTACTTAGTATGTGGGATGCCTCCCACAGCATGGCTTGATAAGCTGTGCATAGGTCCGTGCATGGGATCCAAACTGCCGAACCCCAGGCCACTGAAGCAGAACACGTGAACTTAACTGCTGCCCCACCGGGCCAGCCCCTTAAATATCTTTTTAATATCTTCTATACCATTGGTGTTCAATAAGAATCTGTTTAGTTTGGTGGCACACTGTTTTAGGACTGTTAGCCATTCCATCAACATTTAAGGGTCTCCTATGTGCTAAGTAATTTGTTTGTGTTTTTTTCTTTTTTAAAGATTTTTTTTTTTTCCTTTTTCTCCCCAAAGCTCCCCAGTACATAGTTGTATATTCTTCGTTGTGGGTCCTTCTAGTTGTGGCATGTGGGACGCTGCCTCAGCGTGGTTTGATGAGCAGTGCCGTGTCCGTGCCCAGGATTCGAACCAACGAAACACTGGGCCGCCTGCAGTGGAGCGTGTGAACTTAACCACTCGGCCATGGGGCCAGCCCCTAAGTAATTTGTTAGATACTGAGGCTGCCATCTAATCTTGGTTATTGCAGCTATCCAGGCATGGAGGGGTCATCAGGGCTTAGCTGGATAGTGACAGTAGGCTTGAAGAGGAGATGAATCAGATTTGTTTTTTAGTAATCTTACTATTGAAGTATAATGTATGTTCAGAAAGGTGCTGCTCCTGCCTTTGATTCATTGAAATCCTGTTCTCTGGATCTCAGTTGTATGGGATGTCAGTAGGGTTAATTAATTAGAATGCCTTTTTCAGTTCATGCAACTGCTATTGTTCTTGCCAAATACAATTTTTTGAACATTTTGGTATTTTGTTGAGGTCTTCCCAGCAGTTTGGGATGGGAAGGGTATATAATTCAAGATAATCTTGTAAATTTCTCATCTGGAAGGTTGGAAGACCAACGAAGTGTGCCACTGACGTGTGTAGAAGCTGGTTTTCAGAAAATAATGGGCCTTTAAAATTTGTTTAACTGGAACGTAAAGTGGAAGTGCTGTGGGGTTGGCAGCCTGAAAAATGGAACTGGAACACAAGTGGACAGTCCAAGCTGCGGATGTGAATTTGGAGTTCATCAGTGTGGTTGGGGCTGTGGGTTAGGAGAGCTGCTGGGCGGGGCGATATCTAGGTGCGAGCCCGAAAGAGAGGGAGCAAGTGGTTAAAGAGACAGAACCCAGTCCTGCAGAGTTACGGAAGACACTGCACGGACGATATTGGGAAGAGTGTGTGCACGTACGCGTGTGTGTGTGTGTGTGAGAGAGAACTTGTTATTAATCAGGTGCTTGGTAGACTGACGAGCTTAGGATGTAGAGTGATCTTGGATTGGATTGGAAGGTTATTTTTGAAAAGGCAGAGTGTGGGAGGGGAAAGTTAGGTCCCAGTGAATTAACAGAGCAAATAGGAAAGGAGTTCAGTTACAGAAGAAGTGTCTGTGGAAAAGATACTCCTGAAAAGTTACGTGAGAGTTGAATTGTCCATCAAATTATTTCTAGTTTAGTTGCATTATAGGTTTTCTTCTGATTGACATTTGGCTTTGTTGTTAATGACCAGTAAACCCTTCAAAGCACTGAGAGAGTTCCCACTTTACAAACGTCTGCTCTGGATGTTCCTCACACTGCAGGTTCTCTTCTGAAGTGAATAATCGTCTCAGATTGTTTGATAGTGGCTTCTGCCTGCTTTGGGGGCTTGAGTGGCACAGGAGCTCTGCGCACCCTCCCTCCTGGTGTCTGCTTAGTTCCTGCCACCCTTGATTGTCTGCAACGGTAGAGCTTTTCCTTGGGGCATGTGAACACCCCTGCACAGTGATTCTGAACCCTAAGTGCATGTCAGAATGACACAGGAAGTGTTTCAAATGCTGGGCGAAGCCTGAGCTCCCCCCAGACCACTGAACCCAGAATTGTTGCCGGCGTGGCCGGAGGCTCCTCAGGTGACTCTGAGGTGCAGCCCGGGCTGAGAGCCGCTGCCTCAGGTTCCGCACAGCCCAGCTTGCTCCCCCTGCTAGGGGAGCCCCACTAGGGCTTGGTTTTCTGCTTCTGTATAAAAAACAGAGTATTGTGAGCTGATTGGGTGGAAAAAATCTCTTTTCCAGGATACTTGAGTCCCGAGCTCCACATATTTACTATAAGGGGGACTTTCTGAAGTCTTGTTTCATTTTTCTAATAAAAGATTTTTAATCATAACTATGAACTTAAATACGTAATTGCAGAATGAGGTGCAGTCTGTTATTTTGGCTGGTGAAGTAAACTGTACCTCCATAATGACAGTCTTTGCAGGCCGTTCTTCAACAGATCGTTAGCTGGAGGTTAAATGGAGAAGGTGAACAGTGTACTGCTTCCTCAGTGGACCTGGCAGGTCCTTAGCTAGCAGCATGCCTTTTTGCTTTCTTTGATTTTCAGCAGAGAGTAATTTTGCAGCTCTTAACTACTTCGACAACTCTTTTAAGTAACTGGTTTTCATTAACAACCAAAGCAACTCATTAAGGGGAACACTGTGCGTCTCCTCCCTAGAGGTGGAAGGAGAGGGCTGCATGTAGCAGCTCACGTAAGTACTTCTAATCAGGCAGCTCTGACTCCTCCACGGTATTGGAAGAACATTGGCAATGGCCAGCAGATTGGAAGAAAATCGTTTATGTAGTCATGCTTTTTTCCTGAATGTCTTTTAACATGAAGCTCTGGTTAGTGATGTCCTTTTCTTTCCAGCAGGTGGCCTTCAGCAGCCCAGCTGTTGTTGGTTTGGTTTCAGCATATTTCATTAAGTGAAAAATCCTGTAGAACAGATGTACTTACAAGTTTCTGCCCATGTAGCACTGTTTAATGCAACACTAGAGTTTGGATTCGGTGTTGTTGGCGGTCAGTGTCTCTGTGTGTAGTGTGGGGTTTGAGAAGGTGGTCAGGGGTCTAGGCAGTTATAAAGACCCAGCCAGGCGCGGACAGTCCAAGGGAGTGTTTGGATAATGATGGATGGACGCTTAGAGAAGGACAGGCAGCCTCATAGTGCTGACGGAGAGAAATGCACAGATCACGCAGAATAGTTTAGGTGGTGTTGGGTACCACTAGTAAGAGTCTTTGGACCAAGAAACGTGAAATCTTAAAAACAATCTCAGTGTGTGGATATGTATAAATACTGAGTGCTAAAGAATTCTGCTTAAGTAAGTGAAAGATTAATACTGTAGTCTTTGGTCTTCAAAGCTGTGTTTATAATACACCTGCCTCATCCACCTTATTTGTGGATGCGCATCAATTAATCAATTTGATTGTGCATCACTTAAGAAAAATCAACCATATTGAGATGTAATTCAGCACAATAAATGTACCCATTTTAAGTTTGCAGTTTGAGTTTTGACAGATGTACACACTAGGGTAACTACCACCACAGTCAAGATACAGACCGTTTCCATTGCCCAGAAAGTTCCCTCGTGCTGTTTTGCTGTGAATCCCCACCCCGTATCCAGGCAATTACTGATCTGCTTTCTGTCACGATAGGCTAAGTCTTCCTTTTCTAGTGTTTTGTTTACGTGGGATCATACAGAGTGTACTCTTCTATCTGGCATCTTTCACTCTGCGTGACATTTTTGAGATTCATCCATGTTGTGTGTAAAAGTTCCTTCCTTTTCAGTGCCAAGTAGTATTCCATTATATGGACCTGCCACAATTTGTTTGTCTCTTTACCTCTTAATGGACATTTGTTCCAGCGTTTGACTATTATGAATGAAGCTGTTGTCTGCATTCATGTACAAGTCTGTGTGTGGGCGTACATTTTCATTCTTTGTGACTAAAATACCTAGAAGTGGAATTGTTGGGTTATATGGTAAGTGTATGTTTTACTTTGTAAGAAACTGCCAGGCTTTTCCAAAGCAGCTGTATTGTTTTACATTCATGCTAGCAGTGCATGAGAATTCCCCTTCTTTGACATCCCCAGCAACACTTGGTATTGTCAGTCTTCTTGATTTTATTGTGTGTCAATTTTTTTTTTTTTGAGGAAGATTAGTCCTGAGCTAACATGTGCCGCCAAGTCTCCTCTTTTTGCTGAGGAAGACTGGCCCTGAGCTAGTGTCCATGCCCATCTTCCTCTACTTTGTACCTGGGACGCCTGCCATAGCATGGCTTGTCAGGTGGTGCCATGTCTGCACCCCGGATCCGAACCAGTGAACCCCGGGCCGCCAAAGTGGAACGTGTGCACTTAACTGCTGTGCCACCGGGCTGGCCTGCGTCAATTTAAAGGGAAGGAATTTTTTGTCCATAGGACCATGAGTTCACTCTATGACAGAAAAATAAATCTGCCTGAAAATACGTATTTCTTAAATATGTCAAGGAAAGAACTGTAAGTTTAAGCAAAAAAGAGGGGGGGTGACACTAGGAGAGTGCCTTCTTCACGCCAGACACAGATGATACTTGGTTGTGGGGGGTAGTGTGGGGTGGGAAATAAAAATGGATTTTTAAAAGGTTGCCCTGCCCTGATACTTTCTGATCATGTCTGTGCTTTGTTTTGCCCTTTTTTTCTTCTAGATTTAAAATTTTTTTTTTTTTTTTTAAATTTTATTTTTTCCTTTTTCTCCCCAAAGCCCCCTGGTACATAGTTGTGTATTCTTCGTTGTGGGTTCTTCTAGTTGTGGCATGTGGGACGCTGCCTCAGCGTGGTCTGATGAGCAGTGCCATGTCCGCGCCCAGGATTCGAACTAATGAAACACTGGGCCGCCTGCAGCGGAGCGCGCGAACTCAACCACTCGGCCACGGGGCCAGCCCCTAGATTTAAAATTTTGAAAGTTGATTTTTCTTTACTTTGGGAGACCACGTGGTAATTGTGATTGGTGTTCCTTTAGGTCAAAATAGGTATTCTCTTTAAGTTTTCTGTAAAGCTTAATTCAGTTGTCTTGATTGTGTTTAAATGTTATATTTAAAAATTAAATGTTATATCTTGATTATTTATAAAGATTATATTAAAAATGAAAATTGTGCTCCTGACTGGAACATCTCTGGTGATCATAAAAACAGGAGAATAAAATCCACTGAGAGGGGTCAAGTTAAAATTTTGCAGTCCAGGGGCTGGCCCCGTGGCTGAGTGGTTAAGTTCGCGTGCTCCACTGCAGGCGGCCCAGTGTTTCGTTGGTTCGAATCCTGGGCATGGACATGGCACTGCTCATCAAACCACGCTGAGGCAGCGTCCCACATGCCACAACTGGAAGGACCCACAATAAAGAATATACAACTATGTACTGGGGGGCTCTGGGGAGAAAAAGGAAAAAAAAAAATTTTGCAGTCCACTGACATCTGTGAAGTTTAAACTGTTGCTGTGGAGGATGGCGAGGTTATCATTCCTTCTTTCTTTCTTTCTTTCTTTTTTTTGAGGAAGATTAGCCCTGGGCTAACATCTGCTGCTAATCCTCCTCTTTTGCTGAGGAAGACTGGCCCTGAACTAACATCCGTGCCTGTCTTCCTTTGCTTTCTATGTGGGACGCCTACCACAGCATGGCTTGCCAAGTGGTGCCATGTCCACACCCGGGATCCGAACTGGTGAACCCCAGGCCGCCAAAGTGAAACGTGCACACTTAACCGCTGCACCACTGGGCCAGCCCCTTTTCCGTATTTCTTATTCTTGTGTTTGTTGTGGGTTTTTTCTTCTTCCTCTTTCTGAATTCATTTGTTCAACAAAGCTATTTTGAGCACCTACTGTATGCCAAGTACTGTATTAACTGCTGGCGATACAAAGATGAATTTAACTTGATTCCTGTTTATTTTTATTTATTTATTTTTAAAAAGATTTTATTTTTCCTTTTTCTCCCCAAAGCCCCGCAGTAAATAGTTGTATATATTTTAGTTGTGGGTCCTTCTAGTTGTGGTACGTGGGATGCCGCCTCAGCATGGCCTGATGAGCAGTACCATATCAACGCCCAGGACTCGAACCCTGGGCCGCCGAAGCAGAGTGTGCGAACTTAACCACTTGGACACGGGGCCAGCCTCTGATTCCTGTTTAAAAACCAACTTTATGGGGGTATGATGTACATGCAGTGAATTTCACCCATTTAAAGTATGTAGTTTGATGAATTTTAGCCAGTGTCTGTGTTTGTGTAATCATTCCCATCACTCCCAGTGGTTCCCCTTGTGCCCCTTGCAGCCTGTCCTCTCCTTCACCCTGGCCCGGCAAAGGTAGGGCTAGTGAGAGCTTGTTTTTTACTGGCCACCTGCTTTTTTTCCCCTCTTCTTTTGTTTTTCCTGCCTCCCTCCCTTCCAAGATTAGCACCAAGGTGATTGTAATGGATATGGAAATAGGTGGAATCTTGAACTTTTCCTAGTTCTATCCCAGATAACGTTCCCTGAATTCACTCCCTAATTTATTAGCTCTGTTCCATGTGATAAAAATTCTATATAACAAGTTACTGTATAATGAGGGCTATCTCTATTATCTTAGCTGTTTAGTACTAGTTTAGAGCAAAGCAAGTTAAACTTTAACTGCCATTGTGTAGTGTAACTAATGCAGACATAGGACTGGAAAGTTGGTAGAAGTGGATTTTTGTTAAACGAATCATGTTTTCTAATTTGGAGATGCAGTCTGTGGAACAAGGTTAGCTCAGAATCTCCGTGAAAGCGCTTAAAGAATATGCAGCCAACCTATTAAAAATCCTCCTTTGAAAGGTGAGAGGCTGTCTTTGGATAAGACTTTAATAGTCAGAATAAAATACACAAACCACATGAAACTAGACACTAAAGTACAGTACTTTGACGTCGAATCCTAAGAAGGAGGGATGCCGTCTGTGGGAGTGGCTTGGTCACATGGTTTGTCCATTTTGCTCCCTTCTCAGGACTCGTCTGCCCTGAGAAAGTAGAGGTCTGCAGCCCACCAGCCGAGGCACATGCCTCTGCCTCCCTGTCCCTTTGTCTGCCTTGCCCTTTGTAACACTCACTGCAACTTGCAGTCCACTTGCGCTGTGACAAAACTGTACGTGTAGTCGTGTCCTGAACGCCGTGTCTCTTATTCAGTTTATTCTCATAAGCTAGCATAGTTCAGCGTGGATAGTTGGTACTCAATCATATTGTTAAATCAACGAAATTCCTGCTGTGCATTGACCGAACAATGTCATCTCCAGGTGTCCCCAAAATCACCCGCACCACTTTCCAAAGTTGAAAGCACACTGTAACTATTCAGTAGATGTCAGTTAGCATCCATCAAATACTGACCTGATTTTTTTTTTTTACTTTATTGAGATATAATTCACATACCATAGAAGTCACTCATTTAAAGAAGTGTACATTTCAGTATTTTTTGGTATATTCAGAATTGTGCAACCATCACCACAGTCAGTTTTAGAACATTTCATAACTCCAAAAAGAAACCCCGTATTCATTGGCAGTGACTCCCCATTGCCCCTTCTCCCAGCCCCTGGCAACTGCAATCTGACTTCTTTCTCTAGGGATTTGCCTGTTCTGGACATTTCATATGAATGGAATCATACAACGTGTGGCCCTGTGAGTCTGGTGTCTTGCACTCTGCATGTTTCAGGGTTCATCCATGTGGTAGCATGTATGAGTTTGAGGACATTTCCAAACTGTTTCTTAGTCCTTGTTAGATCCAGGAGATATTTTTGGAGCTGGGAAGAACTTTGGAGGCTGTCTAGTCCAATATACCCTCATTTTAGAGATGAAATTAAGGCTTTATCACTCTTAGAACAGTTTATTACTCCTTAATGTTTACTCATATCTCCCAAATTGAGTTTCCTTGGGTTGGGAAATGAGGGAGAAGACTTTGTACTTCTCAGCTTCTGGTTAGCTATGACTTAGTTTTGTCATTTAATCCCATGAGGCGTACACAGGAGATCGTTCCTGGAGCTGGGGTCATAGTTGTCCGACTGCCTTGGCAGCTGAAGTATGATGCCTGTGCAGGAAAGTGTTTATTGATCACTGCCTTCGTCTCTTAATTTTTTACCACAGAGGCCGATTTCCTGTTTCTGTCAATCCTTTTGAAGGCAGAGAGCATTGCTTTGGTGGCACCTTAGATACAGTCATGTGGGACATGATGACCTTTCAGTCAGCAACGGACCGCATATATGATGGTGGTCCCAAAAGATTACTACCCTATAGCCTAGATGTATAATAGGCTAGACCATCCAGGTTTGTGTAAGTACTGTAGGGGGGGAAGACATTTTCGTCTACCCTTCCAGGTTCTCCTGCTGGTCTGAGAATTAGGTTGACATGAGACAGGTTAACAGGAGCAAGACAAATGAGTTTAATAACAGGTATACATGGTAGAAACCGGGGAAACTGAGTAACTCTCTGAAGTGGCCAGAACCCTCACCTTAAATACCGTCCTCAGCTAAAGACAGAAGATGTTGGAGGTGGGGAGAGTCAGAGACTTCAGAAGGAAGAAGGCAGCTCACAGGTCGGAGAAAACAAGTATTTGGCCACAGAAACAGAGGAACACAGAGGGGAGCCCGACAAGCAGGCTTCTCTAGGTGCCTCCCTGTCCACCACCTAGTGCATGTGGCACTTAACCTACAGCTTGCTTCCTGAGACAGGCTTGTTTATCTGAATTCTTTTAGGCAGTTAAGGGGGAGGTAACAAGAAAAGCTTGGAGTCTTTTGTTTCTTAAAAATAATCAGCCTAGGGCCGGCTGGTGGTGTCGTGGTTGAGTTTGTGTGATCCGTGTTGGTGGCCCATGGTTTGCAGGTTCAGATCCTCGGAGCAGACACACACTGCTCATCAAGCCATGCTGTGGCAGTTGCCTGCATGCAAAAGGGGGGAAGATTGGCACAGATGTTAGCTCAAGGGCTCATCTTCCTCACCAAAAAAAAAAAAAATAATAACAATCAGCTTAAAATAATCCTCATGTTAAAGAGACACATTTTGGGGTGGCAAATCTTGTTCCCTTTCACTGCCCTCTGTGGTGGTCACACAAGGATGAAATCACCTAACGACACACTTCTCAGAACGTATCCCGGTTGTTAAGTGACACGTGACTGGTGTGTCTTCGTGTTTCTGGAGAGGAAGGTTTGGGAGCTTGGCTGGAGGCTCGGCGCGTGGTGCTGCGGCGCCCCCTGGTGCCGAGCTGTAGTGGCGGTCCTCCGTGTCTCATGCTCTGCAGAACGTGTGCTTCTGTGGCCACGTTAGATCTGCACAGAGCTGTAGGCCGGCAGGTGGACGGTGAACGTCCTCCCTTCCCCTCACCTTCCTTGCGCTGAGGTTGGCTCTTTGCTTTTCCTTTAGCAGGAACACTGGTGTTTGCAGTCTTGCCCAGCCCTTCCGCTCTGATGCTGCAGCCTCTGGGCTCCTCCGGGAAGAAGAATCCAAGGGCCATGCCCAGGGGCTCTCTTCAGCAGCGGGTCTTGTTTCCAGCCTAGCTGTGGTGGGCTTGCCCTCTTCTCCTGGAGTGTTTTTTATGTACCCGTCGATATTTTAATGTCCTCTCTGGAAAGGATCAGGAAATACTCCAGCGTGTGAACAGTGGGCCTCCTGAAAGCCTGAGTGGGGCCAGTTGGCAATGAGGGAGCCGAGCTCAGCTGGGGCAGCAGTGGGGAGGAGCTGCCCGCCTCGCAGACTCGCTCCCCAGGAGGCCGCGGAGAGGCCGACAGCCCTTGTGGCGTGTGCCCTGGCCATGGGCCTTCCTGTGGGTGCAGGGCAGCTGGGAGCGGAGCGAGAGATGTTGCTTTCTCGTTCCTGCTGTTGACTCCGTTCTTCATCTGACTCTGGCAGGAGGGGGCTGTTGCTTAAAACCCAGCGGAATTTCCAGCTCTGCCTTATAACAGAATTTGGTGCCGCTCTTAGAAGAGTGGGCTTATTAATGACAACATAAATGTGTCCGTACTGCGGATGGCTGACCGAGGGCTTCCGGCGCCTTCTTTTGTGTCATCCTCACAGCCCCGTGTGTTGAGCGTCGGGCGTGCCAGGCCCGCACAGGGCTTTGGAAACACAAGAAAGGATGCGCTTGTTCCTCCTGTTTAGTCTCCTCTGCACACTTAATTGTCCTATGTTTTATCTCACTCTGCTCTGACAGGACAAAGCTACTTCATGCGGTCAGTGACATTTTCTCCCCCACTAGGTTATAAATCCTGTGAAATCAAGCACAGAATCATTTTCATCCTTTTATTACCCAAACACCTACAATATTTTTTCCCTAAAAATAGACTTTAAAATATATTTATTAACCTTCCAGAGGAAGAAGAGTGTTTTGCACTCACATGAGAAGGGTAAAGGTTTTCCTCATAACTGTTTGCAGCCTTAACTTTTAAAAATCTCTTTGTATTTGGAAATTTCAAATTTACAAAAGTTGCACAAATAAAAATAGTACAAAGAACCTCCATTTACTCCTTTACTCAGATTGCCCTGTTAGGATTTGACCCCGTGTTCTTGCACTTGTGTGTGCTTGCATTCTCTCTCTACGTACACGCAGGTACGCCCAGACGGACACGCGCGTGCACGGTTTTCTTCTGCCCTCTCTGAGATTGGAGGGTAGATGATGTACACCACGACCCTTTACCCCTGGATGCTTGAATGTGTGTTTTCCGAGAATAGGGATGTTCTCTTACATAGCCGCAGTACAGCAGTCACCACTTTTATAAGCTTACACTGATGCAATACTTCTTTCTCACCTGCTGCCCGTATTCTAATTTTGTCACTTGACCCAGCAATCTCCTTTATGGTGCCTCCCTTCCAGGACAGGGTCCAGTCTGGGGTCAGGTGTACCGCACTTAATTGTCATGTCTCTTGAGCTTCCTGTAATCTGGGACGTTTCCACAGCCTCTCATGACGTTGACGTTTTTGAAGAGCACAGTACCCCTTCTCCCCTTTTGTAACATTGTTCATTTTGCCAAACTCCTAAAATAATCTGTGGTTGAAAATTATGAAGGCTGGGGCTGGCCCCGTGGTGCAGCGGTTAAGTTCGCACGTTCCGCTTCTCGGCAGCCCGGGGTTCACTGGTTCAGATCCCGGGTGTGGACATGGCACCATTTGGCAAAAGCCATGCTGTGGCGGCGTCCCACATATAAAGTAGAGGAAGATGGGCACGGATGTTAGCTCAGGGCCAGTCTTCCTCAGCAAAAAGAGGAGGATTTGTAGCAGATATTAGCTCAGGGCTAATCTTCCTCAAATAAATAACTAAAGAAAAAAGAAAAAAAGAAAATTATGAAGGCTTTTGGAGAAGGAGGTGGTGAACCCTGAACATTTTAATGATGCTTGACTATCCTGAATTTCTGTGATAAACTCTTTAATGTGAGAACGTTTGTGTTGATTCAGCCTTTAGTCAGATATAATTTTAGTTAAATAATTGTCACTAAAATGGAGGGCAGTGCAATTTATGTCCACTCACTGGGATGTACTGTTGAGTAAACATTTGGCCATTTCTTTGCTTTTGTAGTTTTATCAGGATGTCAAAAAATTACCTTTTTTTCTCCCAGTAAATTTATTTAAGCTAAATTTTACTTTATAAGCGACGCTTTTATTTGCCTTTTTGGAGCAATGTGGACAAATGCTTCTTTGTGGTTGTGCCTCCTGTAATAATTTTGAATGACGCAGATGATTTTGTTAAGTACTGAATGATGTCATGGCCTTAAGTTTGTATGAGACACTTTATTGTATCATTCTGAATGAATGTTTGATGGTTACCAAAGAGGCATTAATGTGTAACTTTGCCTAAGAAATGTTTTTCCTTTTTTTACATGCACTCCGGTGGTAGGAAATTCCCTTTTATTCCTAAGGCTGCCCTAGCCTGAGGCCTCAGTGGCTTGGCCTTTGCTGATCTTTGAGAATGAACTCCCTATCATATATCAGGCCTGCCTTAATCTGCAGTCACTGCGTTACATTTGAATTCCTGTTTGAGTGTAAGTAGTGTGTATGTAGACATGTAGGAAAAAGCTACATGGAGTTTATCTGCCTTGAGCGTATGGGGAACACTCACTCTACGGGAAGGAGAGGTCCTGACCCAGCCTCCCCCTGGTGGTGAACACCGTGCAGAGACGCTCCTGGTCTTTGTGCCAGCTTCTTAGCGATCCCCTCTGTTAACTCAGTCACAAACTTGAAACAACTGTTCTTTATGTTGGTGAAGTGTAGCTGCTCGCTTTCGAAAATTTATGTATTTGGGGATTGAAAATAAATCTGATTATGGCAAGAGCATGTGGCTCGTGTATTTTGTCAGAGTTGTCTATGGTGTCGATGAAAATAATCCATAACCAATCTATAAATGAAAATTTGGGTGAGTTTATTCTGAGCTGAAATCTGAGGACCATGGCCCGGGGCCTTTCTTCCCGAAGGAAGAAAGGGCACCAAGGAAGTGAGGTATACAGAGTGGTTATATACCCCCATACAGGACGTTTCACATATGATTGAAATGTCCCTCCCACAATAGTCACAAGATTGCCCTGTCGGCACAGCGCTTGGTGGACACAGCAGGTAGTGGGTCTGCTGTCTCAGAGGGCGTAGCAGGAGGCAAGTCTATTGTCTCCAGCTGGGCGGTCACAGGTGAGCGCAGCAATCAGTTCCTAGCCTAAGGAAAGATGCTTAATCCTTAAAGAAAGGCCAATGTTGGGAGGGGGAGGGAAGTTGCACCTTTATCTCAAGGGCCTTTGTTCTTGCCATAGCAAATATCTAAAGCAGATATACAATGCATGCTCAACAGCCATGGTCAGGTCCTTTTGGAAAGACAAGCTCAGGCCTAATTAGGTTTACACCAGATGGCTTCCTCATATTCTCCAATATATCCTATTACTTGCCATTTTTATTTGTCAATGGATATATGTGAGCCAGGGTTAAGGAAATTACGTTGGAGTTCAAAACAGCTCTGGCTAGCTGCTTGGCAAGTGTTAAATGATATTTTAGCGTTGCATAGTTGATAGTTAACAGCTGCTTATGGTGTCTTTCTTGTATTAAATGTTTTCGATCAAGATCTAATCTGTTGTCAGATCTTGAAACTAACACTTGCAGTAAGCTGCAGATTTACAATGTTTCTGCAAAATGGGTATGTTTGAATAGTCGTACAGTGATTTCTGTTGTTTACATTGACTTTTTACATTGAATTTTTGGAATAGATAAGGTGTTTGTATGGCTCAGAACTAGGAACTCTGAGAAGATACACACTAGGAGGCCTCACTCCCGCCCCACTTCGTCCACTTGGTGTCCCCGTGGCTCTGTGCTGAAAACAGTTACATCCCATTCTGGGTTCCTTTTCCAGTATCTTTTTATTGCAAAGACAAGTAGATATTTCTATTTTCCTCTCTTTTACGCAAAGAATGTTTTCTTCATTGAACAGTGTCTTAGACATTTCTCTCTATCTGTACATCAAGCTCTTCCTCATTTCCCCCCCCCCCCCAGTGAATCTTGTAATCAGATTGAAGGTGCCTATCTGTGGAGAAATGGTTGACATGAAGTTGCAATAAAAGCACATTTACAATCTATAGCAGACGTTTTAAAATAATACTTCAAAAATAATTGGATAAAAATAGTAAAATAGAAAATAATAGAAGAAGAAGTCTTTCGGGAGCCTTTCTCAGCCTTCCAGTGGTTGGCTGTGAGGTTGCCCCGCCCAGCCCGCTAGTGCGGCCACGCGGGGCCTGCGGGCGCACCAGGAGCCTTGTGTGTGCGAGTAGCTTGGAGTCGTGTTTCCTCCTCCCTCTCCCTCTTACTGACAAGGTTTTATTAAATCATTTGGAATTTTAGTTCTCTTACTGGATTCACCGGATCTCTGTCTTTAAAAGACTTTTCAGACTGTGTATGAACTCAAGTAAGAAAGGATGCTTAGGAGTGTGGATTAAATGAGCATTGCATTTTTTTTCCCAAGAAGAAAAGCTGCCTGAAGAAAATAAGTTAACAATCCTGTAGAACATTCCAGTTCTCATCCCTGTATGTCTTCCCCGCATTCTGAATTACAATAAACAGAGTCCTTTCTACTCATAAGAGAAGATAAAATGGGTGTCTTTGACTGCAGTGTTTCTCCTATTGGTATTGCGTGAGACAGCATGGTTGTAGTTTGCTGATTCCTCATATTTGCAGTAGGCTTCACAGCTACAGTGTCGGCAGTCTCTTGGACCTTACTTCTTTGTTTACCACTCTTGTATGTCTTGAATTCATTTTCTGGAATTCTTAAGCAGGCGCCACCCCACCCCAGCCCACCCCAGCCCAGCCCGAGGGTGTCCGGGTGTCAGAGAGTGTTGTTTTTCTTTGGCCTTTGAGTAATGGCCTCAACTGTGGGATAGAGTTCTATGAAAACAAAATACTCTAGAATTCTAGGAACAAAATATTTTTTTCTTGGAACTTTGAAAATATCGCTCCATTGCTTTGTAGTCTTGTTGACTCTGCTGTTGAAACCTTCTGCTGAGTTTGTAAATTTAGTAATTTAAATCTAATAATCTTCTGATTTCTGTGAACTCTTCCTTCTTCTCTAATGATTAGGTCCTTTTTCATGCTATTCTGCTTATTTTGTCTGCTTGAATCGCTTTAAGGATACAAATTAGAATTTAACTTCTTTTCTGTTTCCTGTGTCCTGTTTACTCAGTCATTTTCCCCTAATTTTAGTAGTAATTCCCATTATTGCTGTTGGTTTCCCCCTCACATGTCTTGTGATTCTTTATTGTCCATTCATGCATGAGGACTGAAATCCTGTGTTAGTGGGTGTGTTTCCTTTACAATTAGGGTGGTTACTGTTTCTCCAAAAGGCTTCTCTTGTGAGTATTTTCATCACCCTAGAAGTTCCTTTGTGCCTCCTTTTAATCAGTTCTTCTCCAGACCTTGACAACCGCCGATCTGTTTTCTGTGCCTATAATTTTGCTCTTGGATGTTGTATAAATGCAGTTAGACAAGCTGTGTGCCCTTGTGAGTCTGACTTCTTCCACCTAGCATGATGCTTTTGAGAGTCCTGCAGTAGTGTTTGGTTGTATAGATGTACCACGTCCACTCTTGATGGATATTTGGGTTGTTTCCAGTTTTGGGCAATAATGAGTAGAGCTGCTGTAACATCAGCAGACAGGTTTTTTCATGGACGTTGGTCTTCATTTCTCTTGGATAGTGCCTCGGAGTGCTGTTGCTGGGTGGTATGGTAAGTAACTCTGTAAGAAACTGCCGAACTCTTTTGCAGAGTTGCTGTGCCATTCTGCGTCTGTACAGCCAGGCAGGCAGTTCCAGTTGCTTCACATGCTTGCCGGCGTTCATGTGGTCAGGAATATTTTCTCCTAGTCTATGGCTTGCCTTCTTCTTTTCTCCTGACTAAGTTTGAAGGTTTCTATCTAGACTTAAAGATCTCTGTCTGCAGTGGGACTGCAAGGAACTCTAGTCGGCAGTGTCATTTCTTCGTACACGCCTCACTCCCACCTCTCTTCTGCTTCCTTTTCACTTAGATTCTTTCCCTCCCAGTGCTCGGGATTGTGCCTAAGTGGAATGAATGTGCGCTTACCGTTGGAGGCGGTAAGACGGTCTAAGCTCACTGAGCTCACAGTGAGAATCTTTCCGAAGACCATTTCTAGATTGTTTTGGGACTCTGCTTATTTTCACCATTAGTGTCACTGCACAACTTCTTTGTGGACTTTTGCAAGTATATGTAAATACTATATGAAGATATTTTTGGTTTTAATATATATTTACAGTCTTGGTGGCTGTTGCCAAAGAGCCCTCCAGAAGGGTTTCCCCCAGAAATAGTGGTCCATTCTCACCAACAGGGTGTGAGAGTTAGTTGCCATTTATTCACATTTACAATAGTAGTGGGTATTATTCATTTATATAATATTAAGCTACTGGTTATTTTTGAATCATGTGCTTGTACATTTCCCTCCAAGTTACTGGACTGTCAGGTCCATGAGAGCGGGGGACCACACTCTGCTTTACCATTGGTATCCCCGGTGCTGGTCATCGCGCACGCGCTAGTAGGCTCTAAGTGTCAGGGACTAAATGAAGGAGTAATTAGTGAGGCATTCTCTGTTGTAGAAATCTGGGCGCACTGCTTCTTGTTAATGGCTTGTTTCTTGAAGCTCCAGGGAGGGTATAAACTGTTAGGCACTTGCCAAACTTGCTTCCATGTAGGTTAGCCATTGTTTTTCCAGAAAGTCATTTAGAATTCTATGAAATGAGGATTCACAACTATGTTTGTGTCTATCGAATAATGTTTATCTGTGCATCATGTTCCAGTGCATTTTTAAGATAAAAAATTACGTATACTTTTAAAGATCATTCGTCAGGATCATTAACATTTTGCTTTTGTGGATTTCCCTATCTCCCCATTTGAACCGCATTTTCTGCTTTTCTTTAGTATGTATGGCAGAGAAAGCTGGAAAGGAGGTAATGACATGAGTCAGCAGAAAGGTAAATGGACAACTGGAAATGTTTGTGAACCAAAGAATTCTCCTGCAAGCAGGACTCTGCTTCTAAGTTTGGTGTATAAAATTGACCTGTTTCAAAATAAGCTTTATCAGCTTTAGAGTATTCTTTGACAATCTATAGAAAAGGCTAAGTCGCATTTCTCTTGTTTGTAATTGGAAAATACTAGAAATCGCAGTTTGCAGACCCTTATTTTGTTTAATCAAGAAAGGGTCTTGGGGATTCTGGCCCAAATATTTCATAGGATTATTATAACGTATAGCATTTTTTCTAAAAGTACATAATTTGTGTATTTTATGTGATCGGTGATTCTCTTTTTTTCAGTATATTTTTGGAGATTTTAGCCCTGACGAGTTCAATCAGTTCTTTGTGGCCCCTCGCTGTTCAGTTGAGGTAAGACAAAGCTTTGTTTTATTGAGTATATGTGTAGATAGAATCAATGGTTACATTTTCATTTTTATTTACTGATTTATGCTTTTGATAAAGAATTCCAATGTACAGAAAAGTACAGAGACTAGTATGAGAAATGCCTGAACCCACCAACCAGATTTGACTAATATTAACATTTTGCTGTATTTATAAATAGCAAAACACTACAGATGGTTGAAGCCTCCACTCTACCCCTCTCCCATCTCATTCCCCTCCGTCCCCAGAAATAACACGCCTGCTAAAATTGCTCAGTTTTGTTTCCTGACTGTGGTTTTCACCTTTTGCTACATACCTGTGTATCAGCAGATAGTACATTGTATTGTTTTATGTGGTTTAAAATGTCACAAAAATGGTTTCATATTATAGTCATCATTTTGTAGTTTGTTTATTTTAAGCTAACACATTTTTTAGATTTAGCTATGCAGATGCATTTTGATCTTAATTGCTAAATACCATTGATGGATCATACCAATTTATTTGCTTTTTCCTGCTGAAGGCCGTTTCGGTCTTGAGTTCTTCCAGTATTACAGAAGTGTTGCAGCGAACATGTTTCGTCCTGTCTCCTCACGCTCCTCTCCGGGTTTCTCCAGGATATATTCCTAGGAATGGAATTGGAGGGTTCTGCAAGGAATTCGCGGTTTTAGTTTTGTTAGAGACTGCTAATTTGCTTTTGAAGTGGTTTGAACACTCTGCGTTCCCATTGGCAGTGCCCGAGAGTTTTCTCAGTCTTGTTTTTTAAAAAGTTCTTGCTAATTCTCAGAATAGGCATACTTAAAATTTTTGTTAATCTGATGGGATAACTAGATTCTCCGTTTTATTTACATTTCCCAGATTACACAGAGTTGAGCGCTATTTTATTATTTTCATATGTCCGTTGGCAGTACAGATTTCTGCTTGTGTGAATTACCCAATCTGTACCTTTGTCTGTGTTTTCTATCAAGCAGCTTGTCTTTTTCTTATTGGTTTATAGGAGTAATAACTTGCATGAGGGCTTTTAAACTTCATATCTGATGCACTTTTTTTTTTGCTGGGTAAGGGCAGTACATTTTTATCTTTAATGTCAAATGTATTGATTTTTTTCCCCTCGTGGTTTGTGGATTTTTGGTTTTTAAAAAAATCTTTAAGAAATTCCTCCCTTTCCTCAGGTAATAAAGACATTTGTTTTCTTGTAAAAGTTTGAAGGTTTTTGTTTTCACTTTAGGATGTGAAACAACTGAAATTGAGGTACTAATTTGTGTCCGTGTGCGCTCTGCGCGGCGGGGGCGCTGGCGTCCTCTCCCCCGTGGCAGCAGGGAGTTGTCCTAGCGCCATTTACTGAGCGCTTGGCCCCTATTCGTGTGCCGCCCTGTCAGGGCGCACATCCTAAGACAATAAGATGTGTCTATGCATTTTAGAATTCTGTAGAAGGAAGACTGAAGTTTAGTTCTCTCTTATTAAAAATCAGTTAATTAGGAAAAACATCAGATCCCATATTCCTCAAGCCTTAATGTTAATACTCTACTAATGATTCACGTTTTAAATACTTTCCGTCTTTGAATTACAGTAAAATGTGGTAGTACTTGTCAGGAACACTACAGTGTAACTGTGTTCTTTGGGATTAAGGTTTTAAAAAACGGTGAAGCCCAATTTCTGTACTTTATAGCTTTTTTCAAGGGTGTGCATATGTGTGGGTTTGTGAGTGCTTGTTTGCAAGTAAGTGTGAGAATGAAAACCTGGCTTTTCCCATGATATGAAAGTGGGAAATGTATCGTATTTCAAGTCTGAAGAGCTGGGTTCCTTCCTCACACTGCCGCTTAAACGGGCTTGGCCGTCTTGGGCAATTTCCTGCATCTCATTGTGCCCTTTTTTTTTTAATTTGAGAAATGGAGAATGCTTATTTACTTAACAGAAATATTGGGAAATCATTAAAGTATGATGTGTTAACATTTAGTGAGTACCAAATATTAGTAGATATGAAGGATGTTAGTGGTAAAGTTATGTCAGACTTTTTATTTGCAAAAGTAATGGTTGTGTCTCATCACAAGAGTTATAGCCAGAAATCTTTGTGAGTCTGAGCTTACTTGAGGTCTTCCCGTTTTTTCACTTGGGAGCATGCCTTGAGTCTGGGAGGCGGGTGTGACAAGTGTTGTCTGTCACAATCACAAAAGGGAAATGTGGGCTAATTAACATGATCGGGTTGAGTTACCTTTCTCAAGGTATAATTACTATAATTCAGGGGTCTGGCTGACAGTAATACTGTAATCACAGAGGACACGGACTGCCGAAGGGGGTGGCGCGTGGGTGGCTGCTGGGTGTGTGAGGAATGATGTCTTGCTTCCACTGCATCGTTTGGCCTTTTATCTGGAAGGTAAAAGAGTTGCACCTCACACCTGCACTGTTCCTTCCATGTGGCCGTGGCATAAATTAGAATCCAGCCCTATTCTTCCTACACATTTTCGCTGTAAGGAAATTGATAAAGCATTTTGTCTCTACTTAGGGCCAAGACTGAAAAATAAAAATTTGAGAAATGTGGAGTGTTAAAATGTGTAAGTTCTATCTTTCTACAAAAATCATCATCCTCCTCAGCTGAGAGTGTGACTGTCTTTTACTTTCCTTCTTTGGAAGCTTGCCCACTGGCAAGATCGGGTGGGGAGTGGTTTAAAAGAATCCGAAGAAATAGGTTCAGCTGATTTTTTGTGTGTGATCTTGAATGTGAGAGTAAAATTTTAAAAGGTAACTGACATCTTTTCTTAAGTTGTGCTCTAGTTTATAAGCCAACGTGATTTAAAAATGAATTTCTCCAAATGGAAAAAATACAGTCAACATACTGAATAAGCGTCTTTTGAATCCCAGTCATAATCCTGTTACTAGTGTTCAAAATAGGGAGAGAATGCTCATTGGTCTCGAAACTTCCCAGAATCACAACATTGGAGGCAACACGTATGCCTCAACCCGTTACTGAATAAACAAAATAAACAAGCCCCGGGTAGCATGATATAGACTGTAAGTGTCCGCGCCTGTGTGTGTGTGTGTGTGTGTGTGTGTGTGTGTGTGTGTGTGAGTGATGCAGAGAGTTCAGACAGTTATTCTTAGTGGTTTGGTGTCTCAGTGGGATTTCAGAGGAGATTCACCGTTCATGAGGGTCTTGGCGACAGAAGCAGAATAGATAGTGGCTGCACAAAAAGATTTTAAAACCTTACCTTCTTATTGAAGGGCCCGAGCATGGACTTCACAAGACGGCAGCACTGTTTTCAGACTAAGCTGATTTGAGTTTGTATCTAGTAGAACTAGATTTCAGTGTTTTACATTGCTCAGTGTGCATTTGTATGTGAGATTTGATGTTTTTGCTGTGATTTTTAAATTTTGTGCTCTTTTAAGTATCTGTATAGTTAAAAATGGACCTTTGAACAATTCTTACAGTTTTATTCTGCTGTGTATTTATTATACCCAATTACCACAGACCAAGGGACATCTTATGAGTGGCAGAGAGTTGTTGAATTAAAGGTGCCATAAGCCTCTAGCGTAAAAAAGAAATACACACAGACACATTTCTTCTGAGCCACAACTCAGTTCAGCTCTCAGTAACTCCCACAGCTACGCTCTTGCCAGATTAGTCATCAAAATAAGTGTTTTAAACACACTAACAGAAAATGGCAGTATCGCGCCCTGGAGTCAGCCGGGTGGTCTTGCAGAGCCTGCCTCTGCCACTTACTAGATTTTGTGTAAATTCAGCGTGATTTAAAAAACAAACAAAACACTTTTAGCTCCTTAACGTTTCCATCACCAGGGGGCACCCTAGTGTCGTTGATAGAAAAAGAGAAGGCATTCTGTGCATGGGAGTTTGCTAAACTTCTCTTGTGACTGCAGAAGGATGTGAACCCGACTCGGGGCTTCCTCACACGCGCCTTTCTGCTCCACACGTCTGTTCCAGCAGTCCTGCGGATGCGCCTGCTGCCAGCGTGTGAATGATGTGGAATGGTCTTTGCACTACGGGTGCAAGGCCAAGGGTGGCCCGTCTCAGCACCCAGGCTGCTTTCTCGTTTTGCGTCAAGGTGATGAACACTGGGGTGCCCCCGTGTGGTGAAAATGTGCGCAGCTCTCAGGTCCTGAGAGCGCTCCGTTCTTTTTGAATCGCCCTGCATTTTCTTAGCTGCTTATTTGTCGTTAATTCTCTGTGGAGAGAACTTGGTTATTTGGAGTGATAAGCTTTTATCTCTGTGATTATTGAATAACTTGCTAAGAGTTGATTGCAGAAGTCAGCTGAGGAAGCCACTTAAGCAAGTAATTGTGGGCACAAGCATCACCCGGGTGCCTTGACCCCTGCGGGACCCCGTTCAGACACCTGGGCTGGGGTGCAGCGGGTGTGGCATTGAGCACGCTTGGAGAAGTGCTGTGTTAGGGTGTCATGGTTCTGTTCTGCCTTCAGGTAGCAATTATCTTTCCATTTAACTTACCCCTTCCCATCCTAAACTCCTTATCTCAAACATGTCCATTCAAAACAGTTCCAACTCTTCAACGGTATGCACTAGCTAGGAAGGAGAAAAACTTGGTATATTCATAACACCTTCCCGGCTTTTTACAAAGAGGTCAGACACTTGCCATTTTGCTTTCTCTCTTCCAAACAGGGAATGTGATTTCTAGCTGTTAATTCCGTTATTTAAGGCACTGTGTTAAAAAGGGAGCCTCGATGACCAGACTTCCATTCCCAGTGGCCTTTCTCCACTCTGCCGTGGGCCTGGTCCCGCCCTCTGCTGGCTGTGCTGACGCACGGTGATTGTGAACGTGAAGTGCAGATGGTCACTAAGAGTCATCTTTGCTAGTCAACAAAGACAAGTGGGCAGTCTAACATCCTGTGAAACAAAGGGTGTATCATAAGCATTTTATTGTAGCTGTTTACATGTCCATTTTTTTTTGCTTCATTTTTGGATCTGTTTAATAACAATGTATATTTAAAAGCATTCCTATGGTGTTTTTTTCCTTAAATGAAGATGATTGACTTTTACTGTCTCTCCATGTGTGTTATTTTGGTAAAAATAATGTCATGAGAAGTTGCATGGATAAAGAATTTTAATGAAGTGTTGCTCTAATGAAATAGTGTGTGTCAGGTTTTCATGTTTTGTTGAGTTAAAATTTGTCTTCCACTTCCCTGTGTAGCTTCCTCCATACAATGGGACAGTGCTGTGTGGCGTGCAGGCTGCAGATGACCTACCTGATGGTAAGCTGGTGCTCCCTTCATTTCCCTGAGTGAGTTCTGGCCTACGTGCTGCAGGGGCAGGCTGCCTGGAAGCATGTTTCCTGTTTGTTCAACTTTCTGAGTAAACATTCCCTTACTGCTTGCTGATTTTGCTGTGAACTATAGCAGATTTCATCACTGAGCTACTTTGACTGATGGATTAAAGTTCATTCTGTGCTTCAGGGTATGAGAGTTCAGTGTTTAGTTAAGGAAATAGTTCAGTTCTGTTTTTTCCTAACAGTTCTCAGTGGCACAGGTAGGCTCGTTCCCCATAGCCGGTTCTGTCAGTGAAAGTTCTGAAGTGGGCTTTCTGCCAGGTTGCGGGGCTGCAAGGCCCAGAGCTGGTGAGTCTCTGAGCATGTACTCTTTGCATGGCTCCACGGCAGTTCGAATCTTTGATTGCAGCAGTTTGCGTTTATGTCCTTGGCTGTCGCTAATGCTCTTCAGAGTTCACGTAACTTCTTTACCTCCTGGTTTGTCACTTTTTTTGGGTCTCCTACTCAGACACTGAGCTGATTACAGGAGACAGTGCTTCTTGAGATGCCGTGATTTGATGTTGTTGAAGTGCCCAGTGTTTAAATAACAGCAGGGTCGTTTAATTATTGGAGGCTGCCACAGTGCAGGTCAGACCTGTCTAGCGCATCTCCAGTTTGCATCTTGTGAAGGGCCTTTGCTGGCCTCGGAGAAGCTAAAACCAAACGCTTTCTTTGCAAGCCAGGGATTGGGTTCCCATTTTCCTTAGCATGGTCAGACCTGTGAAAGTGGGTTAATTACAATTTAGGTTTAAATACAAAGCTTGAAGAGGCTGTCCAACCTTTTTATCTACAGTAAAATCAGTAAGGGGTCATATCTAAAATTATTAGCAGTTTTACAGGAAACAGTGATATAGGAGCCCGTAAGGGAAAGAGCAGTTCTAACGATGGCTTAGGATGAGAATAACATAAATGAAACTGAAGGGACCCAAACACCCTTGCCAGGCTGTCCATCCAGCATCTGCAGGGGCTTTTTGTCAGTCAGTCAGATTTCTGTCTGTCTCCATGTGCTTTGCACATAATAAGCATGCTGCCGATGTTTACTCGATGCTTAGAAATGTTTTGTTATTTTCTCTTTCCTGTTACTCCTTTCTTTCTAGTTCAGTTAGTGGCCTCACCATCTTCCCAGTGGTGTAGATCGGAGGCTCCAGCAGCTCTTCCTCCCAACGTTCAGAGTTCCCATTCCACTCGCTTCAAATCCATTTCCTCCTTCCCTTTCTCACGCTGTGCTCCTCCTTCCAGGCTGTCATTGATACCAAACCCATTAATCTCAGGTTTGTGTGCCTGGTGCCCAGCAAGCCAAACACCAAGACATGAGTGCTTGGAGATGGAGTAAGATTGATTCGAACTGGCCAGAACTAGTAGGCGGGAGCCTGGGTTCACTCAAATCCACCTCCCCAGGAACAGAAAGCAGGGAAGTTTTATGGAGCTAAGGGGCTTGGCAGGAGGAGCTCTGGGGAAACAAAGGGGTCACTCGTGATAAGCCCCTGGGGATCTGACTTCTGGGCCATCAACAGCCATTCGTTAGCAGCCATTTGGGTGGGCAGCCATCCAGTGATTGCACCCTCCCTGGAGGTATTCTCTTTCTTCTTCAAAGCAAGCTTGCAAATCCTCCAGACCCCTGAGTCACCCCTCAAGTTCAACAGGAAAAACAGTACGTAGGTTTAATATCTGTAGTAGCCCTCAGGTACCCGGCTTCATCATCCTTGTTCAGGTACTGCTTCTTGGCTTTTTTCCTCCATTCACCCATCTTCCCTCAAGCGTATCTATTATTCTGCTGAAATTGCAACTGGAATCTTGTTACCTGCTCACAATGTTAGTGACAGGCCAGCTTAAAGACCCCTTTTTCTCTGAGGTGTTTCTGTCCTCTTGTGTCTCTTGTTACTTTTGTTGACAAAAATAATCCATAACCAATCTATAAATGAAAATTTGGGTGAGTTTATTCTGAGCTAAAATGTGAGACCATGGCCCAGGGCCTTTCTTCCCGAAGGAAGAAAGGGCACCAAAGAAGTGGGGTGTACAGAGTGGTTATATACCCCCAAAGAGGGTGTTTCACATAGGATTGAAATGTCCCTTTTACAGTAGTCCAGAGGAGACTGCTCTGTCAGCACAGCGATTGACGGACACAGCAGGTAGGTCTGCTGTCCCGGTGGACACAGCAGGGTGGCAGGTCTGTTGTCTCCAGCTGGGTGGTCACAGGTGAGCTGGGTGGTCACAGGTGAGTGCAGCAGTCAGTTCTTACCCTAAGGAAAGATGCTTATCCCTAAGGAAATGCCAATGTGGGGGGAAGTTGCACCTTTATCTTAAGGCCATTTGTTCTTGCCATAGTAAATGTTTAAAGCAGATATACAATGCATGCTCAATGGCCACGGTCAGGCCCTTTTGGAAAAACAAAGTCACGCCGAATTAGGTTTACACTAAATGGCTTCCTCATATTCTCCAGTATATCCTATTGCTTGCCATTTCTATTTGTCACTTTTATTTCTCTTATAGCGCCTCTCCCACTGTGCAGTAATGAATCTGCCTCCCTATTTAGGTTGAGTTCAGCTGTGGGTTGCAGGGACCATAATTCGTCCACTTCTCTAGTATCTGGAATGTTGTAAACCCTCAGCGTGTTTTTGGGTGAATAATTTAGAATGATCTATTCCACCTTCCACCACATCCGGCTTCAGCCAGCTCTTTGCAGGGTCCCCCTCACGGCCGGTCTGTATACCTCTGCCTTTTTTAGTCAGTTTCTAAAGCTTGAGATAGCCTACATTCCCCTCCACCCCCACAAATCCAGGTTCCTGCCAGTTCCACTGACCTCTTTCTAGCTTCTGATTGAAATTGGTCACTTTCTTCTGTGTCCAAAGCATTCTTTTTGTAAAGCTGTTGAGAACTTATCTCACCCTCCCTCCGCATTGTCATCTTCAGTCCCATGTGGTGTCTCCCTAGTAAATGTAACTCGCTGGGGCAGAGACCTTGCCTTGCTAATCTCTGTACCCATGTGATAATACACACCTCACACATAGCTAGGTGCTCCTGATTGTTGAATCAGCTTGCTAGGAGCTGTCTCTAGCAGAATCAGAAATCCACTGAGGAAGCCACATAAGCAGTAGTTCTCAGGTGGTAGTGGGCACGAGAATCACCTGGGTGCCTTGAACATGGCAGACTGCAGGTCCCTGGGCCGTGGTGGTGTGTGTGCTACTGTGAGCAGGCTTGGAGAAAGGCTGTGTTAGGATGTCATGGTTTTATCTGAGCTGGTTTTCCTTCCCCCGGCAAACCCACTGCCTGCATGAGCTCTGTATTGAGCTCCCATTTACTCAGTGCCTTGACTGGGTAGTTTAAAGCACAAATTGGCGGGCCGTCCACCCCTATTCTGGCCTGACGTGTTGGGCTTTGTGCTGACCTCTCTGCCTTGCAGTGACATGTGTGTCCATGACGGGTGTTCCTGCATAAGAAGAGGAGCTGTTCTGGGTAGAAGTCTGCCTTCCAGTGATGTGATCCAATGCTATTCTGGGTCAATGTTTTGATAATAGCCATAGCATATTGAAATGGTTCCATTAATGTCACATCACATTCTAGAGTGTTTCATGATAAGATTAAGAATTGATATGTGGAAGGCACTGTGTCTATTGGAAATAATCAGAATCCCGCACAAGCTGCACGACACGTTGCATACTAATTTTCAGTGTAATCACACAACGTACGCCACAGCCTCCAAAGGGTAGTCTACCCCTGCGGAGTGTTCTTCACCTCTTCAGGTCCATCCGTTTCAAACCATGTAGCAGCATTGCACCTTGCAGCATCGTGAAATAGGTGATGCCTGGAAGCGAAATGGACAGTTCACCTTGAGGCATAATAATAGAGAAATTAATTTCTCTTTGATTCTTTTCAGAGTAGGGAAAGAAAAAAATCAGTACTCAGGGGCCAAAGCTCTCCTTCTATAAAAAGACGTCCAAGGTGAAATGTATTCAGTCCTCTGTAATAGAACACGACTTTTGATACTAGGATTTTTTTTCCTTGAAATCCATGCCTTGAAAAAAACTTGGCCTCTTGTACCAGACTTGGAGAAATCTTCAGTTCTGCACTAAAAATGAATTAAGGCGTGAGTTTTTTCCTTAACTTCAAAATGCTCGGATACAGGATGACACTGAGCCTCGGTATCTATTGAGACACAGCTGATTCTCGAACTCAGCCTGATTCCAGAGGGCTGAACTACGAAAAAGTGCACATCTTAGAAAGTATGGAACACCTAGATTGTTGTCAGTTGGCAGGAAATCTTGAAGGATTCCAAAGAGATTTTTTTAAAGTTCGCAGTCCTAACTTTATCTGTTAGTATTTTTGGAAGTACTTTGACCACCCATGGAGCTAATCCAATATGAATTCACTTAGTGGATGTTTACACGCATTCATGTAAAGCCTCTTTCCTACTTCGGTTCAGGCTGTCAGTGGGGAAGATCAGGAGACGGATAATTCAGAAGAGTGCTTCTGAAGTGCAGTTTTATATAGAGCATTAGTTCTTGGTGTAGTTCAGACTTCTTGAATTATTAAATTGCACTAACTAGAGAAGCCTTTATATACAATGATTTTAAGTCCTTAAGTTAGTCATTGTGATTTTTTTAAATTAAGTTGTCCAGAACACATATACCATAGTCTCAGGCATCAGTGAGCTAATAAAGTCAGATTTCATTGAGGGGTGTTTTTATTTATTTTTTTGAGGAAGATTAGCCCTGAGCTAACATCTGCCACCAGGCCTTCTCTTTTTGGCTGAGGAAAATTGGCCTTAAGCTAACTAACATCCATGCCCATCTCTACTTTGTGGGACGCCTGCCACAGCATGGCCTGGTAGGCATGGCATACAAACCGTCAGACTTCGGGCCGCCGAAGCAGAAAGTGCCAACTAAACCGCTATGCCACCGGGCTGGCCCGGAGGGGTGTTTTTAGACAGGCAAAATATTATTTGCTTTTTATTATAATTCCATTTTAATTTCTACCTTCTGGAAGTCTCCCTTGGCTACCCTGAGAATGGAAGATAAATACAGGCCTCTGCTTTCCATAGTCCCAATTAAATATAATTTTATAGTTATTTTAAGCAAATTACTTATTCAGCACAGAAATAAAATGTCATAACTTAATTAGGAGAAGATTTTAAGGTTTCAGTTTTCTGAAAGAAAATAAATTATTGAGACTTTCATAAGTTTTCACAGTGGTGTTCGTAACTGATGGGTTAATTACTGATCGTTTTCTTTCTAAACAGGACAAGAATATCAGAGAATTGAGTTTGGTGTGAATGAAGTAATTGAATCCAATGGCGCTTTGCCGAGAACGCCCAACTACAGTATTTCGAGCACATTGAATCCTCAGGCCCCGGAATTTATTCTTAGTTGCACAGCTTCCACCAAGACCCCTGACGACCCGGATAAAGAAGCGAACTACAGCTCCACTGACTGCCCGGACCCAGCCTCTGCTCTTGCTCTGGATGGCAGCTCTAACCTGGAGGCGGAAGTGTTGGAAAATGACAGCGTCTCCGGTGGTCTTGGACAAAGGGAGCGTAAAAAGAAGAAGAAACGTCCACCTGGGTATTACAGTTACTTGAAAGATGGCGGTGAGGGCAGCGTTTCCGCAGAAGCCCTGGTCAACGGCCATGCCAATCCAGTAGTCCCGAACAACTTAGGCACAGAGGAAGCAGAGTTGGTGGGCGATGTGCCCCGGTCGGGGACGCCCAGGACTTGTAGCAGCCCTCAGGACTCCACGGACTTTGTCAGTGACACTGTGCCTGGTGGTTCTTTCCCTGGAGCCCTCGACAACGATGCCAGGACTGCGGGGCAGCCTGAGGGCTGCCCCAGGGCTGACTTGGAACAGTCCTGCCTCCCTGCAGAGGCTGGCAGGGACAGCCTGTTGAGGACAGCTGTGGCTCAGCCTTACATTGGGACTGATACTACTGAAAATCTTGGAGTTGCTAATGGACAAATACTTGAATCCTTGGGTGAGGGCACAGCTGCCAACGGGGTGGAGTTGCACGCTGTGGAAAGCCCGAACTCGGACCCTGCTAAAGCCGAGGGTGCTTCCCCTCCTGGTGACGCCCTGGCCTCGGCCATGGGCGCTGCTCCCGCCAGTCAGCCTGCTAAATCATGGGCCAGTCTTTTTCATGATTCTAAGCCCTCTTCCTCCTTGCCTGTGGCTTCTGTGGAAACTAAGTATTCCCCTCCTGCCGCGTCTCCCCTGGTCTCTGAAAAGCAGGCCGAAGTCAAGGAAGGGCTTGTTCCAGTTTCAGAGGATCCTGTAGCCATAAAGATTGCAGGTATAGTTGAAAAGATACAGGTCGAAGTGAAGATGGGAGCAGATCTCATTGCCTGTTGAGTGAGAAGTTTGAGACAGTCTGGGCTTATGAACTGTGGTGATAGATTGTTACCCAGAACACTAATAGATTAGCTGTGTGTTAATCGGAATTCCTGAAAAACGCGTGTGCCTTAAATGTTATCTAAAAGTAAAACGATGCATAAGCAAAATGGGAGGAGGGGTATCATACCTTTATGTTAAGAAAAAATCCATGTCCATTACCAGTGCTTTTCTGTTGACAAATTACATTTCCGTTTCTTGGCTTTTGATTAAGTAATTCTACTCCATTGTGTGAGTGTATAATGGACTTGTTCTCTCTGTGTTACAGCTGTCCTACACCTTTGGTGTGATAATCCCTGAAGTGAGCTCACTTCACACTGTTTCTTTTCTCCGTTTCTTAAGATATAAGAAAGCGTTTGGGCTTTTTGTTTTTAATGCCTATTTTGGATTGAGTAAATGGATTTTACTCAGTTTTAGCACACCAAGGTCAGCTCTTGACAGGAAAAGAAAAACTTAACAGTTTGGCCCAAAGTTAACATTTTGTTTCAAAGTGCCAAGGCTCAAAAGTAGCCAATTCACAGTAAAAATATAAAGCTGCATAATTTGCAGGGTTTTTCTAAGTTAAAGCAGGAAGTCAGAAATACAGAGGAGCATGTATGTTTATGCGTCTCCAAGAAGCCAAAGCCCTCTCTTGAGGTTTCATCGCACCAGGAAGTTTAGTAACCAACCCTTCAGATTCCTGCCCCTTAGCTCGGTTACGATAGGCGGTCTCATTTGTGCTTTATGTGATGTTTTCTGACGTATCATTTTGGAACACCTGACAGCATCCAGGATGAGGATGAGTGCAGTAGCAAGCTGCAAAATGCACCGCTTTTATGCATGGTCAGAATTCCATCAGATAGAAAACACAGTCTTTTGATGGCAGTAAGGTGACGGCAAGCAGTATTTAAAAAAAAAAAGTAAGCACTTTATTTCTTATACAAAATACATAATTTTGAATAATCTTGGTGTCTGGAGTTCTCTTAAAATGAGAAGACAATTAATAGGCCAGTCGTCACTTTGGGCTTCATATATGTTTTTAAAAGCCAAGTGATTTCTTTATCATAACTTTTAGAATGTATTCATTGCCAGGGAATGCTGTCATAGTCGGGGTAAGACAGTGTAAGCCTTGGTTACAGATCGTTTAAGTTAAAAGTTTATTTTTAACCTCTAATGAATGAGAAATTCATGGTGGGCTGCTTTTGAAAATGTGCATTTTAAGTTCGAAGTCTTGAAGACATTGTAATTATACTTTTGTTCCTACTTCACAAAGGAAACCTCCCATTCCTGGGAAGTTTTCTCAATCTTTATTTTAAAATAAGAAAGAAGAGCTTCATTTGAAGTGTTTTAAAACATTCCAGTCCTATGACTCTCAATGTGGTTTGACACATAGTTTGCTGTGTTCTCTATGTGTTAACCTCTAATTAACCTGCTAACTCTAGCGTCAGCCTGCTTGTGAAGCAGTGCGGTGGGCGGAGAGCGTCGCTGCAAACCATGCAGGTGGCTCTGCGTTGGCGTGGTGTGTGCCCCCACGCCTCCCCAGCAGGTTTAGGCCTTAATCCTGTTTTGATTAGGCCGGTTATAAAGATGTGTCAATTATCTGAGCAAAAGTGTAGCTCTTTTTACAATTCTTCTTTCTCTTGTTTATTAAGCCTTAGAAATAGAGAATGTAGCTGCTGACAGTTTTCAGCATTACGTCCTGTAAAATAACGCAGTCATAGTCGTCACAGTGAATAACTCTTGCAGTCATGTAGAGCCTAATTAAGTGAAGCGATATTTGGATTTTTTTACTTTTGTCGTATTCTCCTACTTAGAGATTTACTTTATAAATATGATGAAGTATATTCGGTTTGTTATAAGTCAGACCCACTACCACAAACTTCCCTTTAATGGGCATGCTTTTAAACGTAGCCCCACTTAGTTTAAGCAGGATTTAACTGAAATTCTGGCTCCATTAAAAGATCTGTTGATATTGGTTATCATAGAATTTGACTTGGATTACCTTCGAAGTGGTTCTACTGAGAGAGTAATTTTTATGTTTACTTTATAACTTTTGGGAAAGAGGGAGACAGGAACAGTTCAGATATCAAATCTATTCTTTCTTGAGTTCTTAGAATAATAACAATATCCACAGCAAGTTTTTGATCCCAGGTGCATTTGTTTTGGATGTCTGTATTTTCTAGGTTATCAACCCTGTGCTTAATAATTGCCAACTAATTTTTGTACTAGGAAGACAAAGCAACTGTAAACAAAGAACGAGAATCACATATAAGGCATTTTGAAGTGAAATGCAGCCCACTCTTGATTCCTCACAAACTGTTCTCCATTTCTTTAGTGGGCTCTGCTTTCCCCTTGGTGGCAGGGCCATATTCATGGTGTAGCGTATTTGCCAACATTTGGTTCCCTTGGCTGGTTCTTGTTAAGTGTAAACTCTTAGTCAGGAAGGATATGAAGGAAGAGCACTCCACTGAAAACGCTCGGTGCCTTCCCGACCCCTCAGGGAGTGCGACCCCGAAACGAAGGCTGCGGAGGCTCACGAGGGGTCTGGGTGTCAGCGTGTGGTTGCTGTGCTCTAAGAGGGGCGTTTCAGGAGCAATAACTGAACCCAGAGCCGAGAAAAATAAACCCGAAGATCTTAGCTTGTATTTGAAAGTGGTTGCAAAACATTCCCGATTCAGAAGTGTGGCAAATATGAGTGACTCAGGGGTAGCTGTGCCGTCGCTCCCGCCGTTAGCACACGTCATCGAGAGTTGTTGGAAAGCAAACATCTTTTTAATGAACATTAAACTTTTCCTGGGTTTTTACTAAGGAACGTTTATCATTTCTCAAACCTAAATTGTATCAAATGCTTTAAAATCACAAATAGAGCTATTTTGTTTTGCTTTTATTTTATTCTATTTTTTAAAGATTTTTATTTTTCCTTTTTCTCCCCAAAGCTCCCCGGTACATAGTTGTGTATTTTTAGTTGTGGATCCTTTTATTTGTGGCATGTGGGACGCTGCCTCAGCGTGGCCTGATGAGCAGTGCCATGTCCGCGCCCAGGATCCGAACCGGTGAAACCCTGGGTGGTGGAAGCGGAGCACGTGAACTCAACCACTTGGCCATCGGGCGGCCCCTTGTTTTGCTTTTAAAATTGTGCATCAGTGTATTTTGTTTTAAAGGGCTGTAAATAATGTTGGGCAAGGAGAGAGATTAGGGCAAATGCCCAAATGAAATGAGTTAAAATTTCAGTGAAGGAGAACTGGATAAACTGAGGTTTTTTGACAGCTCTAAGAAAATTCTATACTGTGAGGAAATTGAAGTATCTGGTAATATCACTTATTATGAATTTTAGTCCAAACATGTTTAATACCTGATTTTGCACAGTAGTTTTATACCTAAAAAGTTTTGCTGGGGAGAGAGCTACAAAATTGTTACAAGTTGGATCTGCTCAGAAAAATGAATTCCCATGTCCATATTTATTTTAAATGTAAACAGAAATATACCCTATGATTGGTATTTATTTTGGTAGTTTATCAATCGTATTTATACCACCCTCCTCCTTGGGAAATGATTGCTCAAATATTTTGCATTTTTCTTCAAATTCTCCTAAGTGGTGAAGGTCGTGATAACGTAGCGTGCCCTAAGCTGAAAAGGGCAGCTCCTGTGTGCAGGAGTCCGTTCCGTGTCTGATTCCATGTGGACCGCGTCCTTGCTGCTGCTTAGGATGCGTCTCTATTTTATAGAACTAAATTGAGACCCCTCCGCCTGGAAAATGTCAGCTGGGCTGTAGTGCTGCGTTTTGGTCACTTTGCTGTCCTCCACCTGATTAGGTGACCAAGATAGTGTGTGTGCTTCCAAAGTGATGTAGTGAGGAAAAAGTAAGCACTTGGAGAATGTTCTGGACAGTTAAAAGATGACAGAAGAGCAGGTCAGCAACGTCAGAATGTTGATTACGGGCCAATTGTTGAGCCTTAAGAATCAAAGAAAGTTCTGCACCTTGTGTTTTCATGGATTTTAAGTGGTAGTATGACCTCCAAATCCTAATTTTAGGAAAACAAAATTTGGTGCATAAAATATGTGTAAGTATAATCGCAGCTTATGTTGATGTAAAAGTTGACGTCAAAACTCGAGTTCTGCCACCGAGTTTATGTCATTTCATATTTGATTTATGGCAACGTATAGAAGCTACTTTGTGCGTCCTGAAATACGAGAAACGATATTAAACACTCCATTTTTCTATATGTCAGCAGATTACATAAGAAGGTTGAACTTTAATTCAACCACTTAATGTTTGAGGTATTACAAAGGGTGAGGACTCTGGTTTCAGTTTTATATCTTTTATGTGCTATGGAGTCATTCTGGCATTTTGTGCCGTTCCAATAACATTGTTCTGGGCAACCCCACCAAGTCCTGTGAAGAAGATGGGTTGGGGAGGACATCTTCCTAAAGCCGCCGTCTAAATGGCTCTGGTGGTGAATTACACTAACAATGAGGAATTGAATAGAAGGCCTCTGAGAGAAAAGTTTGTTATTGTAGTCAACTTCTGATTATTTGCCCTAAAAGAAGGTAAAATAGATAACCAACAGCATCACTGTGGGTGGTGACTTTGGGCTGCAGGTCAGATTTAGAGTTCCACCCTCAGGAAGTACCCTAACTTCTCTCCTTTGTGGCTGCCCTTCCCAGTTTTGATTCTTTTGACTTCCCTAATTCTAGTGCTTACTGGGCTTTAGGCTAGGAATAAAATAGTTAATGGAAATGGTGATGTTGTTATAAAGGGAACTTAATTAAATAGAGCCAAGAGCTATACAAAAAAATTAAAAGCAGTATTCATAACTGGCTTGTCTGCAAATCGTGAATAACTGACTTCTGAACTATACCAGTAGGATTCATTCATTTTAACAGGATTCAGTAATAGCGACGGGTGACAACTCACTGGAATTAGAATTGTCGTTTCACTTGTGCTTTTTCACTAGGAGGGAGAAGGGGAGGAGCACACGGACGCTTTGTCGCGTCTCAGGGTCTGGACCAGTGTGTGCTTATTGAGATTATTCAGGGGAAATACAGTACGTTACAAACCTGAACCTCTAAAATTGTTTGTATATTTGGTTTTTAAGAGAAAATCCTAGACAGTAAGATATTTAATCCTAATTTTTTTTACAATCTTTCATTCTTTTTGAAATGAAATTATTAATATATATTCACAAAGTGTTCAAAAGTTCATTTTAAGGAATTTAAGCTAACTTATTTCTTGGAGTACTGAAAATTCTTGGTTCTCTCAAACTCTTCCAGAAATCAATTTCCTTGTTACTTCTCTTCCCGCCTGTGTGAGCTCCTTATTTCCTAATGAGGATTACGGAGCATCTGTAACGAGCTGGCCGTCCTGCTATGTGTTCTCTGTGCACTTGTTGCTCATCCCACATCCTCACGTGGCTGTGCATGAGGCCGCTCGTTGTGTCTCTCTCAGGTGAGGATCTTGCAGTCATCTGCTCCAGGTGGCGGATGAATGATGTGGCAGAGCCAGGCTGTGAACCCTGTCATCTGGGTGTCTTCCTTGACTTGTGCCCTTGGTGGTCTTCCCCACGGGGCACTCCTAGAGGCTCTGTGAAGTGTGATAGAATGACTTTTAGTGTCCATGGGGTCGTATCTGACAGACTCGAATGGTGTCCTGTACCGTAAGCAACAGCTTTGGTATCCAGGTGTTTACTGCATCCCGTGTTACTGTCTAATGAGTGCTTACTGGAGGCAAGCCACCAGGTCAGTGCGTAACAACTGGCCTGGCCGGGAGGGTTGTCTAAGGAATAAGATAGGAAGAGACAGCAGCTCTTTTTAGCTGAAAGAGAGAAGTTATCATTTGCAGAGGAGTGTGGGGGAAGAAGGTGAGGGGGAGACCTGATGGAGCCAGTAGGGATGGTAGTATCAGGCTGGGGGCAGAGATGGCAGGAAGTCCTGTAACCCTGGATGACCCGGTGGGCGGGGGAGAGACTCAGCTGATGGGTGGCAGTGTGAGGGTGTTGTCTGTAAGGAGCTTCCTGCCCAAGGAAGGAGCCTCACTGCTAATACGAGGGAGACGACGAGGAGTCTGCTCCTGTGGAGACCCGCAGCGCATGGCTCCGAGGCCCCTGTGGGGAAGACTGCTCCCGGCAGCCTGGAACCCTGGCTCACTCTGAGAGCGCAGCTGAGGGGCACCGCAAGGTAAAGCAGCAGAATGCTTCTGTGCTTTTTAGCTCATAGAAGTCTTGCCAGTGTAGAGAAAATTTTTCTAGAATAACAGATAATTGTTAAGAAAAATCTAGATTGTTCAGTGTCTCTGTATTTTCTAAGTCTGTAAAGACTTAGTAATCTACATTTATGAATATTGGAGCAGAAGTCTCTTTAAGAATGTTAAAGAAGCTAGTTTAGTACATTCTCTAGTAAACGTACTGTGTTCTTTTGTTCCACATTGTGTTTTTAGACCTTTTGCATTTTTAATTTTGTAGATAGATGTCTACTTGGAATGTTCCGTTACTTGCAGTTACTGAACAAACCACTAGGTGATGCTGAAAGACTTGAACTAATATTGTGAAAGATGACAGTGAGACAGCTTTTTACCTGCCTGCTCCTTAAAATCAGCAAACCAAAAGTAACTGCCAGAAACTGGCATCGATTCAAGGAAAGGGTGGATGTAGACACTAAAGGTTTCTGTCCAACCAGTACACACTGTTTCCCAGATAAATGTTGGAAAGCAGTCCGCTAATGGGCGGTTTTGAATTGGGTGTATTTTCTGATTCCACAGGGCTTGGGTGCTCCAGCCTCCAGGTGTGCGGATTATTTTGGGCATGTAGCTCAGTTAAGGACGTAAGAGGAGATGTGTTTTCCAGGGCAGCCTAGAGCAGTTCTTGATATTTTTGCATCTGCTTCCTTTTTGAGAGGGGAGTTAGCCTTGTCATAAGTGATTTTTTAAATTTAACAAGATGTGAATTCAAAGTGCTTTTGACCATCTGTAAGCATGTTTTTTATATAAAAATTTTATTTTATTTTCAATTTTCCCTTTTTCTCCCCAAAGCCCCCCAGTACATAGTTGTATATTATAGTTGTGGGTCCTTCTAGTTGTGGCATGTGGGACGCTGCCTCAGCATGGCTTGATGAGTGGCGCCATGTCTGCACCCAGGATCCGAACCAGCAAAACCCTGGGCCACTGAAGTGGAGCACGTGAACTTAACCACTCAGCCGTGGGGCCAGCCCTGTAAGCATGTCTTTGAGTCTGTTACAACAGTTGACATGGAAGGGAAGTTTCAGGGAGGTCTTGTATGCCTGTCCCTTGTCATTTTCTTTCCATTTTCTTCCAGTGTCTGTACTGAACAGGAATTAGTGTTGTCAAGCCCCCTCCTCAGCCCTCCCTCTAACCTTCACCCCTGCCCCCACTGTAGAAGATTGAGGTTGCTCTTTCCTTTCTTGTCCCTCCATAAACCTTGGTGAGTCTGCACTTCCTTAGCTCCTTCCCTCCAACAGTCTTGTGAGCCTCTTAGGGACCCCATCCTGTCTCACTCTTCAGCCAGCCTTCTAGCCAAAGGGCCCTGCGTGTGTCCTCTCCACTGTCGCTTCCCTCCTTGAGGCCGTAGAACCTACTTCTGCCCCCACTACTAACTCGGAGTACTCTGTCCTTGAGGTTACCATGTGGGTTCTTCCTGGCCTGTCACGTAGGCCCAGTGGTGCCCAGGGTTCCCCTTCGGACTCCTTGTTCTCCTTGCTGTCTGTGCTGTCAGAAGGTCTAGTTCCAGCCCTGAGCTGCAGGGCCTGTGTGTGTGAGGATAGATACATTACTTACTGGTCTGTGTGTACTGTTCCTGGTGTACCTCTTATCAGCACCCTGAAAACTGAACGCATTATCTCGTCACCGCACAAAACAGGAAGTAACCCTCTCGTCCTGCTGTGTTCCTCCTCTGAGTGGAAGGCACCACCGTTCCCAGCCGGAGACCTCCTTGTGGCGTCAGCTGCCTTTTGCTGTCATCGGCCCCTGGCCTCCTCAGGGTTCTCCAGTCCTTGGTTTGGGCTGAGCACCTCTTCGCTGAACCCCTCCAGCTTAGCCTGCGCTGTGATGGCCCTTCTTCACTGGTCTGCAAGCTCTCTTGCAGCAGGGCCACCTCTTAGTCATCTCTGCGCCTCCTGGACCCGGTGCCCAGGCAAGACTCAGCAGATGGCAACATGTCATTTAACAGAGGTCCCTGTGTTCGCAAGGCAGTTGATTTTGAGTCTTATGGTTATAAAAAACTTGTTAATTGTTTTTAGATATAAAAATACCATGGCAGAGATTCACAGGTGTCACGCTTGAGTGTTCATTTGGGATTGAGGGATTGATGCTTATTTGAAAATGCACAGATTTTTTGGTAGAGTAATTATATTAAATAATTGCCATTTTCTGTCACACACTGGAAATTATGGGTTGTTGTCATGATATGGCTCAAAGACAAATGTAAAAATCCATTGTAAGTAGAAGATCTGACGCCTGTGGGGAAGGGTTCATATGTGAAACCCCAGAGTAGAATTCTAAAGTGGAGCCCCTTATCTATTGAGATGAAAGAGCTGGGCCTCTGGAGTCATGTGTCAGCTCAGTTGTGTGACCTATGTCAATTACCTAACCCCCTGGCCCTCAGTTTTCTCAGCTGTACAATGGGGATGTTAACGCTGTCTCTTCGACAGGGTTGTTAGGACAGTTATGAGTTATACAGATCGAGCTCCCAGCACAGTGTGTGCCGCGTGACTGCGACTGTCTGTGCTGGGTGTTGTCACGGGTCGGCTTGTGGTTCAGTTCTGTAACTGAGCTGTTACTCACTGAAGGCGCAACACTGCACCCCGTAGTCAGAGAGAGATGAGAGGAGCTTTGCAGGCTTGGTTTAGTTGGACAGATTCCATTGGCTTCTCTTGAGCCCGTGATGTTTTCCTTTCTATAAATGTGAAATTATTCCCTATGCTTCGTCAGTTAGAGGAAAGAGGGCATTTACTCTTGGGAGGGAGAGGGGCGGGAGTGTGTGTTAACATTAATGTTGACATTAGAATTTGCAAGTTGCAAATTAGTTTCTCATTTGACTAATGCTTAAGTCTAGGACCTGCCAATCCAACTGTTTTAGAAAAGAAAGCCTTCTTCTGAGTGATGCCTTGGATGGATGCTACTGTCAAATGGTGTGCTCACTTGGTGTTTCTTTCCTGGGATACAACTTAAAAGTAATGGGAAACAGTGTGGATGTTTGGTTATGGATTTCAGGCACTGGCTGCACTGCTTGGCTTCTGTGTGGTCACAGGCAAGCTAGTTAACCTTTTTGAGCCTCGGTTTCCTCATCAGTGAAAGGGGGTTGGTAGTGGTACTTCCAGGTTACTGAGGATTAAATGCAGCCGATTAACATTTGTATGTAAAGCTCTTGCCGAGCGTAGAAGTTGTCCTTAAATTGTAGCTGTCACTGTACAAGTTTCATGATGGGCTATGGGGGGGACCTTGTCTTGTTTTAAAGACTTTCTGGAAAAAATTATTTAAAGCATTATGTAAAGATGTCATTCACGGCTATCTCAAGACTGAAAGAGAGTGATGGCAAAGGGTGAATCTGAGGAGGAGCTTGTTTTTAAGTGGAATAAGGGAATTCCAGTGTATAACACAGTCCCTAAATAGGCATTCTGATGAAAAATACAATTTAATAAGTAGGAGACAGTTGTCCCAAACAGTATCGTCACTCACTGAGCACCCACTGTGATGTGTTGGCTGCCGTAGTGGTTGCTGGGAGTTCAGACATGAATGAGACTCTGGTTCTCACGGAAGCACCTTCACGGCTAGTGTCTGAGGGACTGTGCTGTTACAGAAGCGTGCCTGCTCTCAGTGTTCAAGGAAAAGAGCCTGTATCTTTTACATTTATTCTCTAATACTATGTTGTTGTTTAAGCTTTTTCTGTTTCTTATTACAATAATTTTCATGCTTCCTAATTATATATTCCCAGGAAGATAAATAAATGTTGGTGTTTGGGGGGAAATATTTTTTAAAATTTTGAATCGTTAAATAATGTACATGATGTTGAATGAAACAAAGTTTTAGCGCAGTATGCCTTTTCTTTGGATGTGTGTTTTACTGAGGGGTTTTTAACACTCTCCCAGTGTAGAGCATAAGAATCTACTTCAGTGTTGTTGACTTGATGTCATTAACTTCTTCAATGTGCTTCTTTCCTCTTTCAGAGTTACTGGAGAATGTAACCCTCATACATAAACCAGTGTCATTGCAACCCCGTGGGCTGATCAATAAAGGAAACTGGTGCTACATTAACGCTGTATCCTTCTCAGATGCTGTCCCCAAGGCCAGCTGACTGCAGTTTGCTCCTTCTTGAGTGCATTTGACTTGGTTCAGCTTCCACGGGGCATCTACCTCACGTTTTGAATCCAAAACCTTGGTTCATTTCTTAGTCTGCCTGTCTTGCTTATAAACAGGGTTCTTGCTGCCCCCAAAAAGATGACTTGTTGACCTGTGCCTGACGGAATCAGGCAAGTTTTATTCTCATTAGAATGATCCCAAATAATAGGGCAGAGTGACCACTCACAACTGGAAATTTTGTTTTACTAGATTTTGGTCGTCTTGGTTGAGTTGGGTTCTCGCCTATTAACGACTGGATTCATATAACACCTTCTATGGCTGTCACAAGGCAGGTGCTCCCTGGTGGTTTGGTTTATTCTCTTTTGTGTGTACACATCTAAGTCCTTCAGTGTCCTTGGCTTGTTTTACATGCTCTTGTGTTGAAGGTGCCTTTTGGACATCTGCAGTGTCTGTTGTATTTCCTTTACGCTTCCTTACTGCCGACGTGCAGACGCTGCAGGCCCTGGTAGCCTGCCCTCCGATGTACCACCTGATGAAGTTCATTCCTCTGTACTCAAAAGTGCAGAGGCCTTGTACATCGACACCCATGATAGACAGCTTGTAAGTAAGGTGCTCACAAATGTTTTAAAGGGCTAGGTTTCTCTCCCTCTGATAATTAGAATTCAAATGACTTAGCAAAGTTCTTGTTTTCCTGTAAATGAGTCCCTAATTCTATTTTTTTAAATTTACTGTTCATGATTTTATATGGAAGCTAACCAGAATTAGAGCTTATTCATCTGTGTTCTTTATATTGAGTAGAATAAATTTTAGTGTTTACCAGTTTGTATCACATAAAATACCCCGTAAACTTATACAGAGAAGATTTAAGACTCACCAGCTATTATAGCACTGATTACCTGGAATTTGCTGTCTTCATACTAAGTAATGTCTCCTTAGCCCGTCAGTGTTCTTTAGTGAAAGTATGTCTTTTTAAGAAGTGCCACTTAACGTTTTTTTTTCCATGTTTAGTGTCCGGTTAATGAATGAGTTTACTAATATGCCAGTACCTCCAAAACCCAGACAAGGTGAGTACAGATGAGGTCTTTGGGGCCGTTAGGTCCTGGGAGTTACGAAGTCAGATCACTGAATTGGATCACGTCAGTCTTTGTGGAGAGAAAATGTCTCTTCAAGTACAGCTTGTGACATTATGTTCCTCTCAACATTGTGAGGGGGCGGGGGGGAGTTTGGTGATTTTACTTTCCATCAGTTTAAGACTGCGTCTTAGTTATGAAAGTCTCTGTTCTGTTTTCATTGCAGCTCTTGGGGATAAAATTGTGAGAGATATCCGCCCTGGAGCTGCCTTTGAACCCACGTATATTTATAGACTCCTGACCGTCATCAAGTCGAGCTTGTCTGAAAAGGTTTGGGACTGTGCTAACGTAGCCAGTATGAATGTGGCCTTGTGCTCCAGTGTGTGCCCTGACTGTGGCCTGTTCAGGGCTTGCCCTGTGCTTTAAGTGCTGCGATTTGGTGGGGGTTCCGTAGATCTAGGCTTGTTATGGTGTCAATTGCCTGGATGAGTTTAGAGTATGACGGTAGTTATCATAATTAGGGCCAACTCATGTAGCATTTACCGTGCACCAAGTACTGTTGTAAGTTTGTTCCGTATGTTAACTTACTTAACCCTGTGAGTAAAGTATGGTTACTGTCTCCTTGTTACATTTGAGAAGAGTGAAGTCATTGTCCAAGGTCGCAGAGCTAGAGCCTGGTGTTGGAGTCAGCCCCTAACCACTGTGCCGTGCTGCCTTTCAGGGAGAGTGGGCTGGTAGGGAGTGGAATAGTGGCAGGGCTGAGAAGAGCCTTTGTCTTCCTCATGCTCCTGCTTTAGCAGCTCCTTGGGTCCTTGACTGGAGCATCTACATTTTTATCATGCGCTTTGCTGGGAAAGGCCACAGGACCAAGGGCCAAGGAGGTCTGGTAAAGGGCCCTGATGGCTTTGAGAGTGACTCTGGGGCATCCTTTGCATTAGTTAACTGGAGCATTTCTTTCTTCCCTGGTAGAGTTTGTGATGAATCAGTACAAGCAGTTGAAATGATGCTCAGGGAAATTATTTAGAGAGAAAAATAGTCAAGAAAATTCCATTAAAACTGAGTAAAGTAATATGAAGCTCCATTGTTTTGGAGAAGGGTGAATGCCCAGGGCAGGCAGTGTAGTAGGATACCACCAGGGGCTTTTCCATGCTCATAATGTAGCTTTTGGTAATAAGCTCAGAATTTACATTTCCCAAGTGATGGGGAATATACAGAGTGTCAGGAATGCAGAAATGGAATAAACTGTACCCTCTGCCCTCAGCTCACCGTCCTGTGGGGGAACAAGATAGATGACCTAAGGGTAGAGACAACAAGAGAAGTGCTAACATAGACGCATGTACCGATGCTTTAGAAGCCAGAGGAAGGCCCCGCAGCCCGGGTGGAGGCAGAGCTAGAGAGGCAAAGGCACAGCACTTCCTGTGGTTGAGATCCTGCTCAGAAGTTACGGTCATGGACAAAAGTGTCTGTTGAAGTTAATAAATATTGGCTGTGTCAGGGTCCCCGAGACCTCCCCCAGGTTTGGTGATTCACTAGAAGGAATCATAGGACTCGGAAGCTGTTGTCCTCACGGTTAGGGTTGGTACAGCACAAGGACACAAAGCAAAAACAGCACAGAGTAAAGACACCAGGGCAGCGTCTTTAGGAAACTGCAAGACCCCTCTCTTAGAGCCGTCGCACAGGACATGCTTGGCCTCCAGCGTCAGGTTGTGGCAGCGCGTGGGAAGGTTGTCTCCCAGGGAAGCTCGTTAGGGACTCAATCTTCAAGGGTTTTATTAGGGGCTGTCACGTAGGCACCCTCTGCGTAGCACAAGATAAAACTCCAGACTCCCAGAGGGAAGGTAGGTATCTTAGCATCAGTCACACTGCACAATTTAGGCACAGTCCTTTATCAGTTCTGGGAATGGTGAGAACCTTCCTGAAATCCAGGTTTCCGCATGCCAACCAGGACCATCCCAGCAAGCAGGCTTTTCAAGGACAGCAGCCTCAGGTCTGCTGTGTTAATTCTTTACCACATCCTGGGCTGTGCCAGTTTCTGCCCTTTTCCACACACACGCAGAACACACTCACACCAAACAGCTGCTGTCCATGGCTGCAGTTGCATTTGGAACAAGCAAATCTACCCAGGGGCCGCAAGCAGAAGAATTTACAGATCCTTGGAACATGCCATTATTCTCCAAAGAATGAAATGTGAACTAATTGCGGTAAAACCATTGTGAGATTATAAAACGAATATGTGACTATAGTGTGTGACTCATCTATGAATGGTTTTGCTGATGTGTGTGTATTTAAAACAGTTAAGTCTTTAAATAAATAGTTTTTCACATGGGCTTTGGGTCCTTCCCCCTACAGTTGCCCATCATCAAAAACAGGCAGGAGGAGACGTACTGGGCTGCTGATTTCACAGCGGGCAGCATGAATGATAACCCTTGGGGTTGTGCAGTGAGGCGGCCCTAGACATTGAGTTCTTGTTCTTCTGTTTCATTTAAACAAAAGAGCAACTTTTAAATAACGTTTTTATTATAAAGGTAATGTATATTTGTTGTAGAAAATTTCAGAAATACAGGAAAGCATAATAAAATAAAAATCCCCGTTAGTTCTCTCACTTAGAGATAAGTGATCTGTCTCCCCCCACCTTCGTCCCACCCTTTGTCTCAGCCGTCCGAAGAAAAGCTCACATGATATTTTGGAAACACTTGGCATTACTTCTTGTTGGAAATTTAAGAGGAGGCATAGTTTGAATATGCAGCTGTAATGTTCCCTTCAGACCTTGGCTAGTGGTCCATTAAAATTCATGGGATCGCGTCTAACCTTTCCAGGGCCGACAGGAAGATGCCGAGGAGTACTTAGGCTTCATTCTGAACGGACTTCACGAGGAGATGTTGAACCTAAAGAAACTTCTTTCACCGAGTAATGAAAGTAGGTTATGGTGTATTTGCTACAGAATTGCGTCACAACATTTTCTTAAGAATTCTTCTTAAACAAATGTTATGTGTTCATATATTAAGTTGCTTCCCCCCAACAGTCATTTGCCCTTCACAAATCACTTATTTACTCATTAGGATAAGTAGTTATTTTTATGTTGCTTATTACATACCATTGAGAATGTTATATTTGGATAAATCAAAATTTATCCAGAACCTCTGCTTTGTTTCCTTCAACGTTTAATTAGGAAAATGATCAAACATGGGGAAAAGCTGAAAGAATAGTTTGATGAATACCTGTGTAACTGCGGGATTCTGCTGTTGTTGACATGTTGGCATTACTTCTGTCTCTTTCCATCCACACACACAATGTCCGTGCACATTGTTCCTGAGTGATTCACACTGAAGGGCAGGTGGCAGTTTAGTTCACCCCTAACTGCTAAAGCAGGCACCTGCTGAGGGTAAGATTACTCTCTCGCGTGACCAGAGTCCTTTATCAGATTAAGAAAACTAACTGGCTGCACAGGAATGCCCACTGTCCCGTTGTCCTCACGTGTCCCCGGTGGTGCCCAGAGCGTCTTCTGAGCAGTTTTTGCAGCAGGGATTCAGTCAGGTCACTCAACGCTGCGTTTGTTCTTAACGTAGAACGCACTCTGAGTTTGTTTCAAAGGCTACAATTGACAAATCTGTGCGGGTGGTTTAAGTAGAAGCTTCTTTTATTTTTGTTTATTGCTGTTCTTGTTGTAAATAGCAGCCTAAGCAGACTGTCTACTTTTCAGAACTTACTATTTCCAATGGACCCAAAAGCCACTCAGTGAACGAAGATGAGCAGGAAGAACCCGATGAAGGAAGTGAGGACGAGTGGGAACAAGTGGGCCCCAGAAATAAGACTTCAGTCACTCGCCAGGCCGATTTTGTTCAGACCCCAATCACCGGCATTTTTGGTGGACACATCAGGTTTATGCTTTTCTGGAATAATTTAGTATTTGCCTTTTTCAGAGTTTTGGCATTTTGCTAAAGGGGGAAAAGGTGTAAGCCTTGTCCTAAGAAATTTTGCGCTCGATGGTTCGCCTTTATGTTTCTGTGCCTGCTCTTTCTTGGACTTCCTCATGCTTCTCTTGCCGCCCCAATGCTCTCTCAGTACCCATCGTGACATTTCCACAGGGGCACTGTCCCCAAGGTGCCATCTGCTAGCGTGAGCTCCTTGCTCCTCTTACTCCAGCTGCTCACAGCTAGGTAGGCAGAGGAAAATGAGCTCATTGAAATGCAGGCTTTGTGAAGAGGGGAAATTCATGTGTCTGATTGGAGGAGTTTTAGGTGCCGGAACCACGGGAGCTGCCAAGTTGAGAGAGTGTGGAGGAAGGTACTGTCACAGAGAGGAGGGCGGGTGACTTCCTGCAAACCTGGCACCTCCTCTGCCCCAGTGCCCTTAAACCAGCTGCTTTTTGCTCATTCACGAACTCCTAAAAGGTGTTTATCTGTTTACATTAGAGCCGTTCCTTACCACGTGCTGTGGAAGTCAGTAGAACTCGCCCCGTCCCCAGGGAGGTTCACTCACCTGAAGAGCGCATTGTCCTCTCTGAAGGCCTCGCAGCGTGACCCGCGAGGGGGGTTTTTAGGGAGACTCTCCGCCTTGTGTTGTCCCAGATGATGTGTATCCAACAGAAGTAACACACTATTCAAGGCCTCAAGACTTGTTCAGTCTCTCTGCTCTAAAACAGTGTAGACTGGGCATCTTTCAACAGACTAATGAAAACAGCCCCTCTGCGCTGACTCCCTCACAAGCTGGTCAGCGATGCTGTGGGACTGGATGTGGAGGCCAGCTGTGCTGCTGCCATGGGACCTTGCACAAGTCCTTTCTGTGCTCTTCGCTGTGCGCTAGACTCTACAGGCCCCTCTGTTCTGCAGTCTCTCCGTGTCAGCCCTATGGTCAGGTGTGCTCTGGGGACGCCCAGCCACGACCACTGCTGCTCTCACTCGTTTTTGCCAGATAGGTCCCTGGGGATGGGCTGTTTGGGGAGAGGGAAGCAGGGATCCAGGTCGGGGAGCAGCAGCGAGAGGAGGCTGCCTGTGCCCTCAGCTCTCCGTTAGACCAGCAGCCTGATGTTAGCACTGTTGGGGTGATCACTTATGGATCGGGGAGAGGGGTGAGGGAGCAGCCCAAATGGATGTAAGGTAGGTGGAATATCAGGATTGCAAGGCCACTGATGGCCAGCATACCCAAAGATCCCAAATTGGTTTGAAAATAACCAGTGAGAAAAGCTAGCGTCCACTTTTGAGGAATTTCTGGCTTGGCCTAAATGGCTCTACCGTGGCCCCTCGGCCTCTCTGGGCTCCTTGTGCTGAGATTGGTTGTTGATAATTCTGTTTGAAAAACGGTAAAGCAAGGATACTGAACTACGTATAATTTAGAAACTTCTCTTCTGTGTATAATAGCCATCATTAAGCATGCTTCTTTATTCAGACCAGCTAAAAGGATTTCTTCTAAAATTCACCCTGTTTGGGTGGTTTTTCAGTTTCCCCAGAAAGACCAGCACCTTTCGCCACCTTCCCCCTGGGCCCCTGGACACTTCTGATAAAATCCAGGCCCTTTGAGTCAAGAGGACCGCTTGTTTCTTCACCGACTTCAGTGACTGCTTTTCCGCGGTTCCCTTTTGGAACCAAGGGAACGGTCGTCACTCTCCAGTCTCTCCCGAGAGGAGCGTGGAGGCACCTCCTCGGAGGGTGTGCGGAAAGCCGCGCGGGAAACTCAGGCCCCGAGCAGGGGCCTTTCAGCCTGCTCCTCGCAGCGTCTGCTCTGCGAAGTCGAACGCTCTGCACACCCGGGCCGGCCGTTTGTAAACAGTTCGCTCGGCCCGCAGGCCCAGAGCCCCTTGTTCAACTACTGGAACGTTTCCTGGCTGAGGCTAATTGAGAGGGGCGGACACACGGTTTGTACTCAGGAAAACTTAGAAAAAGAAAGATGAAATGAAAAGCCAGCTAAGAAAACAAGGTTGAATTGGCACCTTCTTCTGGAGGGTGGGAGGCTTGTTCTCTGGAGTGTAACTTGTTTTATTATACACACCCTGCTCCTTTTCTTTTCTAAGTCATTTTTATAGGGGAAGATGCCATTAAAAATATTCTGTTTCCCTTGGGGTTTCCTCTATTTTATTAGAACAGGCCATGATACTTTGAGAAAATGAGAAGTGTCAGCATTTTGAGGCTGTGGTAGGATCGTCACAGTGATTAACAGCGCGGTAAATCAGCCGTGGGGGGCGGGGAAGGGATTGGAAGGCGAAATGTTTTCTCTTCGGAGCACTTGAGCTGGGAAGATTATCAACTGGTGGCCTTCGTTGCTGGAAATACTTAGCAGATGGTATTCAGAATTATTTGTAAATTCAGTATATTTTTGGCTTTTCTGTTCTCTCTAGCCTTATGAATATGGTATTGAGTAATATTATTTTCAGTATTTATTCCTCTTCTCCTGTTGGATAATCTTAAGGGAAAGTCGGAAGGAGTAGTCTCTTAAATTTTGTGTTTTTGTTTCAATTCTTAGGTCTGTGGTTTACCAGCAAAGTTCAAAAGAATCTGCCACTTTGCAGCCATTTTTCACGTTGCAGTTGGATATCCAGTCTGACAAGATACGGACAGTCCAGGATGCATTGGAAAGCTTGGTGGCGAGAGAATCAGTCCAAGGTTATACCACAAAAACCAAACAAGAGGTATATTCACAGTTGATCTTGACTTTTATACTGAGGCGCTCTGATGTGGTGGAAACACAGAATTAGGAATGAGGAGAAGTAGGTTTGGGTTCTGCCTCTTAAATCAGTCACTTAGCTGTTTTAGACTGAAAGTTTGCACAGTTTTAGAAGGAAATGGTTGAAACAGATGAGTGTACCAACCTGCTTTCACTCTGAATCATGTCACACAAGATAATGATTTTTTGGATTATTTATCCTGAGCTACATTTAATTTTCTGGCTATCTAATCATGATGTCACAAAATCGCTACTACCTCTAACAGGTGGAATAGCTTCTTTACCTTCCTGGCCTCGTGGAGCACGGTCTTGTGAGATTAGTTAGGCTGTCAAAGAGATCCTGAACACATCTGTTTTGCATTTAATCGTAGCTCTTCAAGGACGTTGAAAAATAGAAACTAATTGTTCTGATGCCTGTTACTCTTTGATTTGATCTGAAAAAGATAACGTCTTTGGGTCTTCAGGGGTCAAGACAAGCAGAGGATACCTTAGCGTGGTGTTCTTGTCAGCTCCGAGAGGGACACTGCTCTGCTCTGTGGGAGCCTGATGGTTCCTGGCTATTCTGACAGGCCGGTGTAGGCCTGTTTTCTACTCTCCAGTAGAGAATGTCTTTTCTATTACATATCCTGGATTGTGGCAGGGAATTTATAAAATGTGTTGGGGAGATGATGCAGGTGAGTTATGGGTAGTACTTTATTTTTTTACATTTTTTTATTTTTGAGGAAGATGGGCCCTAAGCTAACATCTGTGCCCATCTTCCTGTGTTTTATATGTGAGGAGACACCACAGCATGGCTTGATAAGCAGTGTGTAGGTCCATGCCCGGCATCCCAACCAGCAAACCCTGGTCCGCCTCAGTGGAGTGTGTGAACTTAACCACTACACCACTGGGCTGTATTATGGGCAATACTTTGGTGAACAGTTTATAGTGTTCCTGGGAAGCTTGGTTCAAATAACTGGCAGTATGTGGTAGTTCTAAGGGGAATGTGGAAGACCGGTCAGCACCTCACCTGGCTGAGGTGGGCCTGCCCTTGCAGCCCACGCTCTCAGTGAAGACGAGCAGAGTGGGACCTGGAGGCCTTCAGTTCCTCTGGGGTCTCCTGCTCCCGATTGGTCAAGCCAGCCTCTTGGGGAATCTGTAGCAGTTACAACTAATCCTCCACTATATATTTTCTGACTGGCTTCTCATGGGCAGTTTTGTTTAAAACAAAGTGGTGGGAGCCAGAAGCAGGATCTTGGCAGTTGCCTTAGTAAGTAAGCTGAGAAGAGTCCGGCGGTGGAACTGAGCTTAATGCAGAGGGGGAGAGAGTGGGTATTTGTTTTAGGAGCTTGGTTGGTGTGGCTGAGTTGTGTCTTTGGCTGTGGGGACTGTCCACTTGGCTCCTTCTGTGGCAGCCATGACTCAGAGATGGAATTGCTATCCTGGCCACTGTGCCCTCTTCTTGCTGTCTCTCCTTTGAGCCAGCTGTGCGAGTCTCTGGCCCCTCGTTCTGCGGGGGAGATGTTCAGCCTTTCCCTGGGCTACCAGGACAGCCCCCTTGGTGGTCTGTTTTCCCCTCGTTTGCTTCTCCTGCAGTTACACTTCGACTTTAGGGAGGGGGTGTGGTGGGGGTGGGGATGGAGCTGGAGGTGGTTGTTGGCCTGTTGTCACAGGATGGTGAGGAAAGCGGATTTATTCTAGATGGCACATCTGGAGGAAGGCTCCGAGAAAGCAGCATTTTGGCGCAGCCTTGAACATGAAAAACAGTGATGCTGACTGTTCTAGCTCCATGACTGTGTTCGTGTGTTATCAGATGTGGTCAAGATCACTCGGAAAAGCAGATGTTTGGGGAAAGAAGATTTTGGATAGATTGTATGAAAATATCTGTAAAGAGCAAATAACATTTTCTGGAATGTGATTTTTTAAATGTACTTTTGAAAATAGTTTAATTTTATTATATTTTTAGGGTTTTTTTCTTTGGCAACACATGAAGGTCCATGGGAAAATTTGACTATACAAAATATTTGCTGTATAGAAAAGGTCTGACTTTTGTTGGATGATAAGAAAGTGTGCCTCAGTTTGTCTGGAAACCCAAAACACACATTTATGAATTTTAGGTTAGCCGCTTAATGAACTGCCTGAAAATTTAAGGTCAGGGTCCAAGATCATGAGCACTGAGAAGCATCCCGGAGATACTGTCGTCAGCTCTCTTGACTCAAGTGAGGAGCCTGGGGGCTTGTCCTCATCCTCTCTGGTTTTGACTCTTGAACTGGAGTTGCACTTTTATTCATTCACAAATCTTGTTGGTTCGAGAGAGGAGAATGCAAAGACAGTGGGAATATAGAGAAGCGGAGGGTGGCTCCTTAGTCTGGGTGGGGGGACGGGCAGGGAAGGGTCCTGAGACTTCATCAGCCCGAGCAGTGAACCACTAGCTTGCTTTCCAAAAGCCTCCTGCCCCTTAAGATACCTTCCGCCAGATGCTGGTAGGGTCCTCCGGAAGCTTTCTCCATATCTTACGTATCCTGTCTTTGGGATTGTTACTTTAACAGATACTACTGCCAGAAGTCTTCTCCACATAAATACAGGAAGCATCAAAGCGTTTGTAAGGACAGAGAACAGTAGATAAAGGGATTAAGTATTGTTTGTGAAGTTGTATTTTAATAGAAAGCATTCATTAGACCTGTGAAAGTACTTAGTGGGCACATTAAATTGATAAAACTGAAACTGTTAGAAAACTAATGGTTAGATAAGTAGCTTTAGGGTTGTTTAAAACATCTAATTTAGGAAAACATGTTGGCGTCAGTTTTATCAATACTATGAGAGTTATTAAAAGCAAGTTAATACATATGCAATTGAAAGTGCCACTGAGTCAGCTTTTTAATTTTTGTGCCAATTTGTCAGTAATGCCACAGAGCCAAGGTTCTTCACTTGGAGCTCACAGATGGGCTCAGGGGCCCAGGGGGTCCTCTGCCGTTGTGTTTTTAGGGATATACGCATTTTTCTAAGAATAATATCAGTAGCTCTCAAAAAATCGCATCAGATCCTCAAAAGATGGTGTGACCCGGGAGGTTTGAGGAGCCCTGCCACAGAGTTGAAGGCATGAGCTCTCGGAGGTCTCTGAGTGGCAGGTGGAGATGGCATGCGCTGCCTGGAGTAAGACGGGCGGCGTGTCCCGGTGTGCTTGTGTCCTAGGTCGAGATCAGTCGGAGAGTGACTCTGGAAAAGCTCCCTCCTGTTCTCGTGCTCCACCTGAAGCGCTTTGTTTACGAGAAGACTGGTGGCTGTCAGAAGCTCGTCAAAAACATCGAATACCCTGTGGACTTGGAAATCAGTAAAGGTACAAATACATAATACATGAGGCGGAAAGCGTTTTTGCTGACAGTACTCCTGGAAATCAGTGAGCTTGACGCTTTAGCATTTCTGTGTAAGGGTGAGATTAAGGAAGTTCTCTTTCATGACTTTTTTTATTTTAAATTTCTTGACATTTAATAGACCTTTATATTAAAATTATCATTAAAATGCCTTTTTAAAAATAAAGGCAAAAATGAATAAACCATGTTATTTCACTAGATTAGAAAAACAGGAGCTTTTGTCCATTAAATTGAACATGACTTTTCTATGAACATTTTATAGGTTAATGGTACAAAGTAATTTTTCTCATAATAAGTGTTAACGACTGTGTTGGCCAGCCTGATTAAATGGACTTTTTGAATGAATTGAGAATGTTTCCCCTAGGCCACTGGGGGTTCCTCTGGCCTGGCTGCAGTGACACACATTACATTCGTGGCACTCTGTCAGCCACAGGTCCCTGGCAGGTGACTGGCGCTCTGCAGCGTGAGCACATGCTTTCAAAAGAGCGCCAGACTCAAGCTGTCATGCTGACAACACAGCTGGAAGGAAGACTCCTTGAAAGCTTCAGAATTTGTGAAAAGTGTATCGTGCAATCCAGAAGCTCGATCGGGAGTGGAAGAAGCTAGCGGTGATTCTGAGAATAGCAGGTTTTCTGGAAAACAGAAGAGAGGTCGTGGGGCCGTCACCCCTGGATCTCGTAGAGGAATAACCCTGTCGTCTCCCTCCTTCCTTCTCTCCCCGCAGCACGGCACCCGCACTCCACTCCTCCCCAGGCCAGGGACTTGGGAACTGTGGGTAGCTGGCTGTGTTCATGGTCAGCCGTGCCTGCACCCCAGGGACCTCGCATTTCCTTCAGCTGAAGATTCAGACTTGGCCACAAGAGTTGCCGTCTTCAGCTGATAGATTTGCCTCTGGGGCCAGTTTACGGCCCGCCCCTCCTCTCGCACTTTGTGCTGCTTCATTCATAGGCAGCATGTTTTTCTAATCCCAGGTGAGACCAGAAAGGGGAAGAAACGCCAGCCGAGAGTCGTGTATTGGTCATCTGTCCTATTTTGCACGGCTGTCAGGAAAGGTAGCGAGCGCAGAGTCCAACAGCGGCCTTTTACCCCAACCCCTGCGTCTTCCCTCACCCCTAAATCAACCATCTTGACTAACTGACTTATATGGTTTTCACAGATTTTATTTGCCTATCTTTTCTTGCTTGTTATATGTATTTTTGTATCAGCTGCCACCTCAGATGCTTTCTAGAAAGAGAAATGACATAAATGAGGACAAGGGGACCTAGCTTAGGTCATGGAGGTGGGGAGCAGAGAATGAACCAGTATTGGCTGGAAGAACAGTCATCTCCAGATGAGCTCTTCCTGGCTTTGGAGTGGGGCTTCTGTGAAGGGGAACTGCGTGCCTTAGGAGCGAGAGGACTTCCGGCCTGCACCGGCTGGGGGACCAGCACCTCTGGCTGGGGAAATCTTCTTACTGTTACTTGATTGAAGTTTTGTGGTCTGACTTCCATGTGAAACGTTTTAATTCTTAGGTCTGCCAGGGCTGCTTCATTCTGTTTTTGTTTTTCAGTGGGCAGCTTTTTTCTTTTCCGTGTTTCAGACATCTGCTTGTAAGGGATTTCTAGCATGAGTCTCATAGGCTCAGTGCACTGCCCATGCTTCTTTCACGGATTGGGTGTGGTCGCGTGTATTAACTGCATTGCACAGTGCGTTTTCCTTATGGGTCAATGTTAATGCTGGTAAAGGGATGGGGTTTTGTTGTGTGTCCTGGCCTGCTGGGCGGTGTCCTTGAGTGGAGGCTGCTGTTAGCCCTTTGCTCCTGTCACTCTGACCTTTCTGCAAGCGCTTTTATAGATTGGAGCTGTTGGTATTTTGTTTTTCAGAGCTGCTTTCTCCAGGAGTTAAAAATAAGAATTTGAAATGCCACAGAACCTACAGGCTGTTTGCGGGTAAGTCAGTCTGTGCATGGTTTCCCTGTTAAAACAATGCTAAAAAGGTTTGCTGCCAGGCACGATTTTGCTGTGGTGCCACTTAACACAGGGAATAGTTTCCTCTATTTGTACCTGTATGGACTTTAGAAGTCAGGAAATCATTTGAAAATATGTGCTTTACCTGACACTTGGTGCTTGGAATTTGACAGAATACCCCTTCTCTCAGCTGAGCCCAACATAAGACCTTGTTGAGCGCGATCGCTTTGGTCTTGGGGTCGGAGGATGAGTTCTAGGCGCCAGCCTGGCAGTGTGAGAAGGCGGCCTCTGCCTGCTGCAGCTGCGCCTGTGGGGGAGAGCTGTGGAGCGGCCGCGATGCCCGGTCGCCAGGGGAGCACGGCGCGGTCGGGTGTGCCCGAGCAGGTGCTCCAGCTGCCGCGGGCCCCTCGGCTGCCGCGCTTCTCCATCAGTCCCGGATCATCCAGTGGCCGAGGGCACAGCCCAGCCCCAAAACTGGGGCCCTGGGACCTCCTTTATCTCCCGGCCTGGAGCGTCCGCTGGGCCCGTTTGTCTGATACACCTCTGTCCTTGCCCTGTGTCCTTCCTCCCGCCTCTCTCTCCTTATAGCTGGACTCATTGTGCCTTTGAGGCTCTCCATCTCCTTTGGTAGCTGTCGTTGTGTTTACTTTTCTGGCTGTGTTTGTTAGACTCTTCTGGCTTCTCTCTCATCCCTTCTTTGTGTTGCCTTTGATGAGCCTGTTTGTAATTTAAAATAACACATGTTGATTGACCCTCACACCTTCGTTGAGCCTTTCTACTGCATGCCTTTTATATATTGTCTCATTTATTCCTTACAGCTGTCCTGAGAGGTCAGTGGTGGTGTCCCCATTTTATAAAAGAGTAAACTGAAACTTAGAGAGGAACGCTCACTGCTCTGTGACCCAAGTGGCAGAGCAGGGCTTCTCTCCTCTACCCTCAGTCCACTGACAAGGCTGTAGGAAGTGGGATTGGGCCCTGCTCAGTGGAGGAGGTCCCTGTGCCGCATCAGAAGGTGTTCGGCCCAGTTGGCTTTCTTTCCACCAGACGCTGTTGCTCTTGACTTTCTTTTCTCCACCAAGGCAGCTGGTCACAGCCCCTCCCAGCCTGTGGGGACCCAGAGAAGGTGGTGACGCACACCTCGCTCTTGTTGGTGTCTCCGGCCCTTCCCTTGCCCTGCCCTGGGCTGGCAGCTCTGAGGCCTACCCCCGAGACCAGAGGAGTCCTCCTGGTCGAGTCCCCAGGCTCCCTGCACTGGGCTCCGAGGCCCAGTGGGTGACAAAGTGGTTCTTTTTGTCTCCCTGCAGCTCTCCCTTGGGGCCTTGCAGGGCAAGGCTGATGATCAAGGGCAAGGGGTAGGAATTCCTTGTCTCCTGGTGTCCAGGGGCCTGGTGTGGGTGCATGTCCCACCCCGGCCGTGACCCAGGGGTCACACCTGAGTTGTTCTCTCCTGCTCTCCTGAGTCCTCATCTTGAGTCTTCTAATCTCAGAAATGAGGTCACTGGTTGGAATTTTCTGTAAAATGTGAGTAAAGAGGTACTTTTTAAAAAGGTTCTGATTGTGGGACCAGAAAGAACAAGGTAGTAAGGCGCGTAAGCTTTTTAAAAACTCAGATGCTGAGTTCTGTTCTGGCAGGTGGGCTCGCCAGGTGTCCGTGACCTGTTACCGCATTAGTTACCAGGCGACTGCCTCAGAAAGCTGAGTGCCGGTCGAGTGCTCTTCTGTTTTGAATTGTGGAGTCAAGGGGTCTTACAGACACCGGCTCCTGGCCAGCCGCCTGGGCCCCTCTTGGTAGGAGGGAAGCGTGCTGTCTGTAATGTCTTCATGACATCTGCCAACAGATTTGTTTCAGGCCTTTCACTAAGGCTTCCTAGTTGAATTAACAGGATTTTTTTTTTTAAGTAAATAAGTGGTATTTTTTCCTGTTAAAACATTGTTATAGAAAAATTGGAAATGTTTTTAAAAGAAAAAAGTAATAACTGTATCACTGCCTCTGTGGGGTCACTCCTCAGCTGTGCGCTCAGCTCAGCTGATGGTCCTGGCGTCCCTCCTGGGACGGGTGCTGTCACCTGGGAGTGGCAATCCAGAGAAAACCTAGCGTTCTCATTTTTCTTCATGTAATATGAGCACGCCAAACGCTCTTAATCTGTTCTGCCAAAAAATTCATCTCATTGTAATCTGCTTCACTAATCTTTCTTTCTAGTGGGTCTTGAGGTTTTTCTGTTTTTTGACTGTTGTAAAATTTTTGTCCGAGATTCAGATAATCTCTTGTCAGCGTCTGGCTGTGGGCTGGCGGAGGGGGCACGCACGTGTTTAGGCCTCGGATGTGCTCTCTAGAGGGCAGCTGCTCTGCTCTGACGCCCTGCTTTCCGGTCCGCTTCTGCAGCGCTGAACATCGAGATGGTTGATAGTCCTTGCCCAGAGGGCTCACAGACGGGACAACCCCATTTGATTGGTGCTTCTTTCGTTGTTTGTGAGGTATCGAATGATTTAAACATGTCGTTAAGATGTATGTGTATAACTTTTTATCGTAAGTTGTTCAGGGGCTTGGAGTTTCAGTGACGTTTCCTTGTGTGATTACATCTCTCCGTCCCCCTGCTTTGGGACGGGGTTCCAGGGGACAGCGCTTAGGAGGAGCAGGCGGTGCGCCAGGTCGCCCTGCCTCTCCGACTGAGCCCCGGCCTCTCTTGCAGTGGTCTACCACCACGGCAGCAGCGCGACGGGCGGCCACTACACCACAGACGTCTTCCAGATCGGCCTGAACGGCTGGCTGCGCATCGACGACCAGATGGTCAAAGTGGTTAACCAGTACCAGGTGGTGAAGCCCACTGCTGACCGCACAGCCTACCTCCTGTACTACCGCCGCGTGGACCTGCTGTGACCACCTGTGTGCTCTGTGTGCCCGACGCCTGCTTCTAGAACACCGACTCTCACTGACTTCCTCCCTCTCTTTAGTGGCTCTTTAGAGAGAAACTTTCTCCCTTTTGCAAAAATGGGCTAGAATGGAAAGGAGACGCCTGGGGGCTTGTGCGCAACATAGTTTGTGTTGACTTCTAACTTCCAAATCAAAATCACTCGGTCGAAACAGACTGTCGGTTGATTTGAGAAAATACACAAAAACCCATATTTCTGAAATAATGCTGATTCCTAAGTAAGAGGGGGAAACTTGCATTTGATTCCCAGTCTAATTGCTTAGTAGAATAAATCCTGCACCAGCAACGACACTTGTAAATTTGTGAAAATGAATTTTATCTTTCCTTAAAAAATAAATTTTTTAATCCATCACACTTTCCTTCCCCACCCTTTAGTTTTTGATAAACAGTAAAAATGAGCCAGTTATCAGAGAAGAAATAGTTCTTACTTCAAAAGAAAAATAAACACAAAAAATAAGTTGCTGGTTCCTAACAGGAAAAATACATTTTAATAATTGTGCGATGAGAAATTGCTTACGTGCACATTGCAGATCAAATATTTGGAGTTAAGCTGTTAGTCACATAGATGGGTGATTGTAACTTTATTGCCGTTAAAAGATTTCAAATTGCTTTCATGCTTCTGTGTACACATAATGACAAATGGGCAAAATAATGAAGGTTGGTCTTTCCTTGAGTCTCTGTGTAATTCCGCTGTCTGCTCTTCTCTAGCGCTGCGTCTCTAATTGTACACAGTTTAGTGACATCTAGGAGTATAAAGTTGTCGCCCATCAATAAAAATCACAAAGTTGGTTTAAAGCTCTGTGTGGGGTTTCTTTGACTGCGAATGCCATTTTCAGAAACTGGAGCTCAGGGGGGCGTGACTGCCCCTCCAGAAGTAAAGTGAGCCTTTGAGCTGCCTGCTGTGTTTGTGAAAGCCGAACCAAGACGCGGGTCATGCTCGTTTAATGTTTCCAGAGGGGTTAACTGTGGTGATTCGGGTAAATGGATTTTCTGACTCTTCAGATAGCTAAAAAGGGGAGATAAAGTCTCCATTCGTTGTTTCTGTCCCCAGCATTGTTGAGTGTCACCAAAGTGGTGGGTTTATGGCTGAGCATCCTTTTAATTGTGTGCCACTGGGGCATCTTAGCAGCACATCTGATGCCACCCTCGGGTTGTGGAAGAAAGCCTTCCTAGACAGAAGAGATGGAGAGGAGAGACGTACACACAGGTCAGGCTGCTCCCCGTGGCTCTTGGGCCTCTCGTGCCCCAGCTTCCAGCCCCGTGCAGGCAACTCATCATAATGTACGGGATCCCCAGAGAAGCGGCTCTACGTGGTCTGAGCCTTTTACCCAAGCTCTTCCTCTTACCATCTTCTGTTCCTAATCATAGCCTTGTGCCACTCCTGGCTTGAGCTAGCTGTTTAAAATTATAGGACAGGCACTGTCCACTTGGCTTACTTAGCTTGTTGTAATCCTGCTCTGATTTGCTTGGCTGACAAGTCATATTATAATTAGTTTCTCATTAAAATAATATACAACTCTTATGTAACATGTGGATTTTGGAAGCCAAATGAACTTTGGGGGAGCAGTAACCCAGCAGTAACTGCACCAGCAGTAACCCAGCCAGTGGTGAAATAACCCCTGTTCTAAAGCACTTCCTTGAGTTTCCGGGCTGTGATACTCTGAGCCCTGTCGTGTCCCATCTGGAGGGAATGGCTTATCTGTCTGAGTACCCACCTCTCTAACTGGTGTTGGTCCTCCGCCCCCAGCAGGGTAAAGTGGCTCTGTTATTTCAAGTTACTGAAGTATCCCCTGCAGTCATAGTGAGCGGCCAGTCAAGAGCAAGGCTGGCTGGTCTGGGAACGCCTTCCACAGGGATCTGGAGCAAGGGGCCGGACGAAGAATGCTGCTGTTGTCACACCAGCCTGCTTCCAAACCTTCAGACACGTCCTGTGTACTTGGATGAGAAAATTTTCCCTCACATAGCATGCAGGGGTTTCTCCATAGTCTTTATGTTGCTAAGGTATCCGTTCTGTCAGTCCCGAAATAGTTTGGAAATGACTGAGACATTGAGAAACTTCCTTGGAAAGATCTCAAGTCTCTCAAAAGTATTTAGAGATGATTTAGGCCCAGTGGGACATTCGGGTGTCCTGGTCACTGTGTAACGTGTAGCAACGATGCATTTGCTGTTGAGGTTGCTGTCCCTGGGGCCCATGGGGACTTGTTCTCAGCCATCTGGTAGCCAGCAGGGGCCTCCTGTGTTAGCCTGCATGTGAGGATGTTTGTTTGAAAGATGAAAGCTAGCTTTGTTTGAAAGAGCGTGCGTAACCCCACGCCCCCTAACGACCCCGACTCTATTTATGACAGAGATGTAGCTTCCCAATTTTGTTTTGCTTCTGCGGGCTGAGCACATTTGGCTGCACACAGGAGCGAAACTCAGAAAGGGACAGGATGCGGAACAAGGAGATGCCCCCTGCAGTTAAGCATTATTTGCATTTGTCCCTGGAGTGAATAATTGGCTCATAGATAAAGAATTAGATCTTTCTAGCAAATCCAGCATTTTCTAGGGTCCCACGTGAATTGTGGGCTTATCCATGTTATCGGTTTTTGAGATTTTTGACCTCAACGTTTAATGTTTTGTGCTGTAATGTTTAGTATTTTTGTAAGTTTCATAGACTGTTTCCCTGTCTTTAAGCCATTTACACTTAGAACTTGGCCCATTAACCTTGGTGTCACGGATACAAATTTAGTGATGCTCCTTCATTAGGATTTGACATGTCTTTATAAGTGGCTTTTCATCCAGTGTGAGTAGGAGGGTATTGTTAGAAGTATATTACAGGGAGATTTTTCTTTAGTGTGTAAGTTTTAGTAATGAACTGAGAAGTTACACAGGGAAGAGTGTAACGAGGTTTCCCTGGTTGGTACATTGCCCAGAGCCGAGAAAGCGCACGAGGCACTACGGGTTCCATCCAGAATGAAAAACGGCCGTCGTTTCATCGTCCTCTGTGTATGACATGGTTCGGCTGCCCGAGCGGCTCTGGCAGCACACTGCTTTCTTTTCTCAGTATGGTGAGTTTCATCGTCTTGGTCTAACGTGCGGGCCACACGAGCAGGAACTCTGTAATCAGAAAACACATCATTTTATGTCTTCCTTAGTGGAAATTTCTGGTTGTTGCTCTCGTAGGCTGCTTGTGCTTGACCAGGCCAACCGGTCAGAAAGCTGAGATTGCGGTCAAAGTCCGTTGCTTTAATTGGCCAAATAAACCGGTGAGTTTAGAATTGAGGCCATCAGCTAACTTGGGTGAGTCAGTGACAGGAAGTTGTTCCCATGTGGACACCTCACTCTAGCCTTTTCTTCAGCTTCTCTTTGGAAGGGCTGAGTCCGTCAGGAGAGACAGAAGACCCGAGACTTTTCTGTTACTTCTCGGGCTCAAGAAAAAAGAAGATTTTGTTGACTGTCCCCAGTGAGGACAGTCACCCATTACACCAATTTCCTCAGGGCCAGTGGATTTAGAAAACATTAGGCAAAATCCGAGTGTTTTAAAAATAGTCAGTGTCTCGCAAGGTCCTGTGTTAATGACCAATCCTACATAGAATTTTGTGTTTTTTCTTTACAGTCAATCATGGCAGATTCGAAGCAGGCATGCCTTCCCGTCATCAACATTTTGTCACTTCCCAGGGTTTTATTTTTTAGCGTTGTTTCTCAGCTTCTGGTCTGACCGTTTGCATCCTTTTTTTCTTCCCCTGTGTTATCCTCTTCTTCACGTTACCCCAGTTTTCAGTGATTGTTTTTTTTTTTTTTTTGGTGAGGAAGCTTGGCCCTGAGCTAACATCTGTTGCCAATCTTCCTCTTTTTTTCCTTTTTCTCCCCAAAGCGCCAGTACATAGCCATAAATCCTAGTTGTAAGCCTTTCTAGTTCTGCTGTGTGGGATGCTGCCACAGCTTGGCTTGAAGAGACGTGTGTAGGTGTGTGCCCAGGATCCAGACCAGCGAACCCTAGGTCGCCAAAGTGGAGCATATGAACTTAACCACTATGCCACTGGACCAGCCCCTGACCATTCCCATCTTATTTGTACCTTATGGAGAACAATTTATTTGCTTGAGAAATGAAATTCACTCCATAGCCGGGCTTCACCTTGGTGTTTGTTCTTGTAAGGAGTAAAGGAACAAACGTGTGATCCCCTTTCACTCTCTTATCTTCTCCCTACGCCCAGGACAGGGCATCTTGTCGCTAGCCAGTGTGGATGTCTCGGGCTGTGTGCTGATCGTCATGAGGGAGAATTGACTGAGCACTGATTCACTGAACACAGTACCACTTTGTCAGGCGGTCTTTCCGTGGAAACAATTGGCAAGTAAACGTTGAAATCACTGTTACTCGCATTAGAGAAGATTCACGCAGCCGGCTGCGGTGGTGTTTACAAAGGATTGTGTTTTGACTGGAGGCATACTGAGGGACGGCGTCTAAGATACTTCCATTTGAAACTGTTATAAACTGCATTTTCTCCCAGACCCCCATTTAAGTGCTGGCACTTTGTCGTATTTATCATGGTTGGGAAAGTATCGTTTGTTTCCTAACGAGTACAATATAGGGTAACTTTGTTTCTTCTGCTGTACCAAACCCCTAACATGCATTGCTGCATTTGCGGAGTTCTGGATGGACTTCCCAAGGAATGCCTGTGTCCCTGTCGGCACACTGGGCAGCTGGATAAACCTCAACCCTAGATTTTTGTCTTGTCTTTTTTTTTTTTTTTTGGTAACATCTTCACCCACCCAGACTGTGTTTTGGTTTGTGTTGTCGGCCATCGGCATGGTTTTCAGTGTTCGGGATAGCCCTGGATTCCGGGGTTTGACGAATCTGACGTTGGGCTTCCTGCCTGTCCTTCAAAGCAAGCAAATCTCTTGACATATTTTCTGAGTATTTGGGGATTCTCTAGATGATCTAAGAAAAAAAATTTTCCTCTGCTTTAAAAAAAAAAAAGATTGAAAGCCTCCTGTGTAAGATGTGGATTTACTTGCTGATCTGAAAACGGACTGCCCGTCCTTGCTCCTTCCCGGGGCTCCTCGGGGGGCGGCTCTGGGCAGGGTCGAGGCTGTCGACCTGTGCCTGTCCTGGCACAGGCAGCTGTGTGTTCACTGCTGCTTCCGCGGCTGCTGAGAGCAGAGGGCAGCTGCCCCACTGCTTGCTGGATCCCGTGCAGCGTGAAGCCTTGTGCTCCTGCGCTCTGCAGGGGGTAGGTCGTGCCTCTCAGCCTCCCGGGGAACGTCCTCCCTCTGCCCCGTGAGGCCAGCGAGGGGTCCTCCGAGGGAGTGGTGCACGGACAGGAGATTTGTCCTCTTTTGAAAAGGTGTAAATTAACTTTGCAGTGAATAAAGTTGACTTTTTAGAAAGATAGCCCCTGTTTCCTGTGGCTTTAAATGCTCCTTGCTGCACTGGGGCCACACCTCCCAGAGCAAGCAGCACAGGCTCCACGGGAGCCCTCTGCCTGGGCTGCGACCAACCATGAGGTTCAGGACCCAGAGCACTTCCACATTGGGACCGGGCACTCAGAGCAGAGTCCTCTGGTCACCCTGGGGCGCCCCCTGAGCACCTCTCTCCAGCTCCTCCAGCTCCTCCACTTCCCCTCGCCTCTCAGGGACACCCTCCGCCTTTGGCTGCGGGCTTAGCATATTTTTAAGCTGTTCATGATAGCCAAGACAGAGGGCTTCCTATGGACCAGGCCCGCTTCTGAGCTCTTTACAGGCATCAGGCTCCCTGATCACCCCACGAGGACCTCCTGTCTGGTGGCACAGTGGGGAGTTGTTCTGCTCAGAGTCCCGGCACTGTGCTGCGGGCAGGCGCTCCCCGTCTCGCTCCTGCGGCGGGCCCTGCTTGCTGAGCTCCGTCCCTGGCACTTGGTGAACTGGGGCGGCAGGCAGGGCCGGGGATACTGCAGAGAAACGCAGGGAAACTGCACAATCCCTCAGTGCCTGCAGCATGAAATCAAAAACAACTTGTTTGTGGTGCCTCAGAGGCGATCGGTGCGTCGGGATGAAGCTGAACATCTCTGCCCCAGCCCGGCTGCCAGAAAGTCATTGAAGGCGACGATGAACGCAGACTGTCCGTTTTGTGAGAAGCGTATGGCCACAGAAGTTGCTGCTGATGCTCTGAGTGAAGAAGGGGAGGGTTTCGTGGTCCGGACCCGTGGTGGGGCCACAAACAAGGCTCCCCCTGGAGCAGGGGGCCTTCACCCACGGCCTGTCCGCGGGCCTTTGAGGAAGGGGCGTTCCTGTTACAGAGCGAGGAGGCTGGAGAAAGAAAGCGCAGCTCTGTGCGGGCTTGCGTTGTGGATGCCAGTCTGAGCGTTCTCAACTTGGTCGTTGTAAAAAAGGGGAGGAGGATGTTCCTGGACTCACGGATGCTACTGTGCCTCGTCGCCTGGGCCCAGAAGAGCCAGCAGAATCCGCAGACTTGCCAGTCTCTAAGGAAGCTGACGGCCGCCAGCATGTTGTGAGAAAGCTTCTCGAGAAAGAAGGTGAGAAACCCAGGACCAAAGCACCCAAGGTCCGGCGTCCTGCGACTCCACATGTCCTGCGGCGCAAACGTCAGTGTACTGCTCTGGAGAAGCAGCGTCCTCAGAAAATAAGGAAGAGTCTGCAGAGTATGCTGAGCTTTTGGCCAAGAGAACGAAGGAGGCCGAAGAAAAACACCAGGAACAGATTGCCAAGAGACTGAGGCTGTCCTCTGAGTCCAGTCAGGAATGAGATTTTCTAAGGGTAACAAATAAATCAGATCAGACATCAAACAACAACAACGAAGTAATGAAATGATTAAAAACTGGGGTGCAGAAGCCATACTCACCCTGCACTAACGGTCATGTGGCCTTGGGGGCGTGGCCCAGTGTCTGTCTAGGAAGTGGCTGTGGTGGTGCTGCCACACCGAATCGGGGACAGGAGTAGGCACGGTGTAATGGGTGTGACCTCTTAGCACCGCGTGGGGCTCAGCGAGCCCTGGACACTGGTGGCTCCTCTGATGTTGGAGGAGGAGCTGGGCCACGTTCTCCAGGCGAGCCCCGGACCAGGAGCCCTGGCCGAGTGGGCCCTTCCCACAGGAAGCCTAGCTCAGGGCCGGGCCAGGTCCTCCTTTCTGACAACTCGCCTTTCCAATCTCCCCCTTTTACCTACTGTGACCTTTGACCCTGCTTGCCTGTCCCCTCATTTGAGTTCTGCCGTCCTGTCAGTTGGGGATGCATCTGTTCAACCCAGACGGGTGGATGTTGCCTGCTACCTGGTCAGGGTTCACCAGGAGAGGTATATGTTTCTTTCTGGCCAAATTTCCCCTAAAAGCGTGAATGTCTGGACTGTGGGCAAACCAGCGAAGTGATCCCGACCAGCCCAGTAGAAAAGTTGTACTCCCGCTGTCTTCCTCTCATTCAGATGTGGAATCAAGGGTCGGCCACACATCCGTGCATTCCATTTTTCTGTTCCTACTCTTCTTTGCAGCTGTAATGGGACTTCTTTTAAAACTAAAAGTCACCAGTGCACAGGAGATAAACCAGGTCAAAGACCGCCTCCAGCCTAAGATTTGAAGCAACCTAAGATTTGTTTCCAAAGAAATAGAAATATAAAACTTCAGCTCAGCCCCGTTTACGACTAAGGAGAGAGCACGCACTTCGATAAACACAGCAAACCGCTGGAAGCTTTAGGTCTGTGTGTGCCCAGCCCCGGGCAGGGAGGGCTGAGGCTGTGGGGAGGCAGAGGGGATGGAGGAGAGGAGAGGAGAGACACCTAGAGCGGGGAGGAGCCTGGTCCTGGGGGCGCGGTGGGTGCTGACGGCCACCGCGGAAACCAGTTTCGTGTACACTTGCCTCCTGCCCTCTGCAGGAAAGCAGCTAGTCCTTCTCTTCTAGAAACACTTTGCTCTGAAATTGTCAGGGTCTCAGCGTCTTCAACACAGTTCGTGTGTTAGACATTTGGAGGTGCCGTCTGCTTGGCCCGAAAGCCTGTTGGATGTTCCCAGGCGGGCGGGCCGCCTGACTTCCTGTGGCATTGGGTGGTTGAAGTCCCCGACTTCAGATTGCACTGCAAAACCCATATTGACTTCTGAGTCATCTTCTCCTGAAACCAGATCGATGTCAGTGTTTTGGTCTCTTTAGTCCTAACGGCGATGGTATAATAGGAGTCAAAGGGAAAATAAAATTCCCTGAGAGATTCTCAGCCGGCTCTCCCGCCCCTTGGCTCGGAGCCTCAGAGCCCTCTCCCTGGAGCAGTAGCCGCAGCACAATAGGCTCGCAGGTCCAGCCAGAGCATCGCTCTGGCCCGTTTGTGCCCTGGACCGGATGGAATTAAGTTGTGGCTCAAGCCGAGCACCAGCCAGCAGTGTCAGCTGCTCAGGACTGACCTCCTGGCCCACTGAGCGATGACCCACCCGCGCCGACGCCCCGGAGCAGGTCTGCAGCCGCCTGAGCCAGCAGGGCGGGGCCGAGCCTGCCCCTTTTCACGGAAATGATGAGCTCTCCAGAAATGATGAGCTCTCCAGTCGGGGGTGCCAGAGCAGTAAAACCTGGGGGGCCGTCAGTGGCAGCCTCGCTCACTTGCCACGGCGGTGGCTTGGAAAATATTGCGAAAGAGAACGGAGTGGCTACCATGAGTCTGCACATTCATATGACTTGGAATCCCCCAAAACCAGACCTTTTCATTTCACTTGAGTCAAAGTGATACTTTGTGGACTAAAACGTCCTGTCCTACTTAAGCGGGAGTGGTGGCAAGGGCGCTGATGTCGCGCCTTGCGGAGTGTGGGGCTGGCTGGGGTTGGAGCGGAGGATGACTGACGGATGGCTAAGCGCACTAGCCGGAAATGGACTTGTGCTTACTTACACCGCCATGTAAGCGTGTGGAGCATTTCCAGTGCCCCTGAGCTCCCTCCCTGTCCCTGCCTCATCCCTAATTGTCACCAGTACCTGACATCTGTTATACGTCAGTTTCTCGCTCTTGGCACCATGGACATTTGGGGCCAGTAATGCTATATAGTGGGGCCATCCTGTGCATTGTAGGAGGTTTAGCAGCCTCCTGGCCTCCTCCCACTGGATACCAGGAGCATTTCCCCTCCAGTGGTGACAGCCAGATGTTTCCAGTCATTGCCAAAAGTCTCCTGGGGGCCAAAATCACCCTGGTTGAGAACCACTGCCAAGACCATTTTGACTGTTTTGAGCTTCCCATAAATGGCATCGAACAGTATGTGCTCATCATGTCTTTTTTCACTCAGCGTTATTTCTCTGCAGTCCATCCACGTGGTTGGTTGTCCCAGTCATTTGTTCTTTTTCATTGCTGAGTAGTATTCCATTATAGGAATAGACCACAGTGTATTTGAGTGTGCTGTTGGTGGTGGGCAGTCCAGGTAGGGCCGTCAGGAAGAAGGCCCTGAAGGTTCCCGCACTTGTCTTTGGTGCACACGTGCGCTTGTGTTTCTTGGGTACGCACTCAGGAGTGGAAGTGCAGGTTCCTGGGGTAGGTGTATGTTTAGCATCAGTAGACACTGTCACACAGTTTTCCAAAGTGATTGTACCAATTTCCACTCCTACCAACCGGTCATGGGGCTCTGGTCCAATTTTAAGTGCACTGCAGGGTCAATGTAGTCCTTTTGATGGGCTCAAAGTCGCTTTGTGTTGAAATTACAGTAGAGGGTTTAAACACACAGAAACATATCCAGAGGATGCCAGTTTTAATAACAGTATACCCACTAATAAATTATTCTCCAGATGGGAAGCTCTCATAGTTCAGAAGGATATAAAACAGGTCTTTCCTTCCTGGGGACCATTTCTTGAATGCTCACCGCCTAATCGAACACCACACTAACCATGTGACATTATGTCTTCACACTATATCACCCTAAGCGTCACCAAGATCTTAGGAGGAATTAAGTTGTGAGGGCGGGATTAGTCCCATTTATAAATGAGGAAACTGAAGCTTGGCCGGTGGTGGTTTGCAAAGTCACCACGTTTTACCCACCGCACACGTCTCCTCTCTCCCCTCCCTGCTCCCATTCCCTCTGCGAGGTGGGTGGGATCTGGTGCCCGCCTGCTCTGGATGGGCTTTGCGTGAGTGACAGGTGCAGCTGGCGCAGGAATCCTGTTCACCCTGCTGCCCACCAGGACGGTGACCAGCTGTACCGAGGGGCCCGGGCTGATGAGACACAAGTCCGCCTTTCATGTCCATCGTGCATTTGCCACCTTGAAAGCAATTCCCAAAGCGCAGGGCAAAGGAACCCCAAACAAACTGAAAGGAAGTCCGCTTGTCCACATCGCCAGCGGTTGTCTCTGTTGTCTCAGCAGTCTTTTTTTATTCTCTCAATCTTTCTATTTGTATACTCTAATTTTTCTACAGTGAGCAATTTTTACTTTCTAAATTTAGAAATACTTTCTCCTCTGTGTCTCCCACCCTGGTGTGGCCTGCCCAGGAAAGGTGCTGGAGCCCCGCTTGTCCTCTGCTTCTCTGCCGACCCAGGGTCCCAGGTTCTCCAAGGCTCACGGTTTGGCCGTGTAGCAACCCAAGGGGCGTCTTTTGATTCCAATCCTTGGGGAATGCATCTGCCAAGCCTATACCCTCTTGGAATTCAAGCCCTGAGTTCAGAATTACCATGAGATTCAGTTGCATGCCCTCGAAATTCCACCAGCATCTAACTCCATACATAAAATACAGACACACAAGCCCCATGGGCACCGGGCACTGTTCCATCAGGATGAGTTCACACAAACAAACCCCAAACCTAGGGATTAAATTCTCCTTTAAATACTCGAGAGTTTCCAACTTCTGGAAAAAATATGCCTGGGAAAAATGTCTTTGGGGTTTCATCAAACCCTTGGAAAATAATCTGAAGACATTTTTCCAAACCCTAGATGGCTCCAGCCTGGATCCTAATTGGTACTTAATAACTATGTCTATAAGGGCTTTCTCTGTCTATTCTTAGTTCTGTCAATGGCTAAGGAGACCTCTGTGCTGAGAGTTTATCCTGGCGCAATGGGGTCTGGGGCTCACGTTGCTCTGGCCAGTCTCTCTCCGCAATCACAAAACAGCCCCCTTTTTCCCCCCAAAATCCTTGCCCCGAGTCCACTATCAGTCATTATCAGAATCAAGTCTTGGGTCAATTTCAAGTGCATCGATTCATTCATCAACCGGTTACTGGGCACCGACTCGGTGCCAGGTTTTGCTTGCAGTTTTAGGAAGATCAAAAATGAAAAGAGGTGGCATCTTGACGGCTCCGTTCCGGCAGAGTCCACAGTCAGTGGGAGGAGGCAGGAGCCAGGTGAGAGGGCAATGGTGAATGCTCGAGTTACGGAGCAGACAAAATGAAATGTAGAAACCGTGCACGAGTTCTGTGAGATTTACAGCTCAGCATTTCATTGGGGGGGGGGGGGGTGCTATTGTAACTGGCAGTATTCTTAAAATTTCAGTTATCAATTGTTTATTGCTAGTACGTAGAAATATGGTTAATTTTTGTATGTTGGCTTTGTTTTCTGAGACTGCTAAACTCATTATCCCTATAAGCTTCTTTTCTAGGTTCCTTAAGATTTTCTACATAGACAGTGCTGTATGCAAATTAGGGACAGTTCTGTTTCTTCCTTTCCAGTCCGAACGCCTCTGATGTCTTTTTCTTGCAATATTTCTCCGGCTGGGCCTTCCAGTAAAATGTGGCACAGGAGGGGTGAGGAGGTATGTTCTTGCCTTGTTTCTGACCCTAAGCGAAGGCGTTCGGCCTTTCATCATTAACATACCTGCCGTGGGGTTTGGGTATATCTTCTTGATCAGATTAAGGAGGTTCCTATTAATGCGAAGTTTTCTGAGAGTTTTTATCATGAATGGACGTTGAATTTTGTCAAATGGTTTTCTGCACCAATTGGTATGACTTCCCCTCGCCTGGGCCCACGGGCACCCCCCGGCTTCCCTCCACATTTTGTGTGTGGAGCTGAATTTCCGTCTGCTCTAAACGGGAAGAGTGGAGAAGGTCAGAGTGGAAGGCTTCTCGGGGAGCTTGCCAAGTCCTGTCCTGTTACAAATGGAGAAACCCAGCAGCAGAGAGGAAGAGCGTGGCAGAGCCAAGAGCCCAGCTGGGACTCCCGCCTCCCAGGGCTGTGCCGTTCTGACACGAGGCACCGGTGTGCTTGACCCCAGGGGGCCTGAACGACGCGGAAGGCGGACAGAGTGTGAGTTATCCAGGGAGTGAAAGCGTTCGGGTCAGGCACACACAGCCAAGAATCTATATTTTAAATACGAGTAACAGCTGTTGTTTCTTAGATGCTTACCTGCACACTGACAATCTGCACTCACCGAACCCTCTCCCTGATCTCCACAGCAGCCCTGGGCCGCGCATCATGCTCACTGTCCTCACTGACAGAGGAGGGGGTGAGGCCCAGAGAAGGGAAGTGACTTTCTCCAGGACACACAGCCAGGAAGTGCTATGGCAAGGATTCGAACCCAGGCCCATTTTTATGGTGACTCCTGGCCAGGATAAATTAAAAAAATAAAATTCTGAAGACATGTCTTCCAGGTAAACACGGTGGACGGGCTTGTTGTCCAGTGGCGGGCTTGCAGAGTGTCAGGCTTCTGTTGATCCCGGCTCTTCTGGGCTCAGCCAGCAGTCGGCCACCGTGTCAGCAAACACTTCACAGAGACCGCGTCGAGAGGCGAAGAGCCAACGCTCTCTCAGATGACTTCCATCTCTTGATGGGAAATGTTAGTAAGAAGAATTACCCTTGAAAAGCTTGTACGTTTATAGGGTTTTGATTAAGGATTCTGGGAAGCCAGAGACGTCTTTCCGCGTGGAGAGCTGCCATTTCTCCACCAAGGCTGGCTCCTTCTGCAGATGGAGCAAGATCACGTCACTCATGGGAACTTTGTGACCTTCTCTTCCGCTGACCCGGCCCAGTCTTGGTCAGCAAGGCTGACTCAGAGAGGTCCGGATCCCGGCCCCTTCCCTAGGGCTTGGAAGGAGGTGGGACCAGCCATTCCCTGACTCCCTGTCATGAGGGTTAATCTCAGAAACAGGCCATGGGGGGCGGGCCACTGCGGGACCCCATGCAGGCTGTGGATGTGCACCGAGAGCACTGCATCCCCGGCGGTCTCCGGCACGCCTGTACAGCTGCAACTGGGTGCATTTGGTTGCTGTTGTCAGTTAAACAGCAGCGCGCTTCTCTCTGCCCTCCGTTCATGATGAGCACAGAGCGCGCGGCTACAGGTGTGGACAATGCAGCTGGTACATCTCCTTCTGCTCCACGTTCACAGGAAGCTCTGCTCTTGCAAGTCACCTGACAGCCGTCGTCCTGCGTTTGACCGTGCATGGAGGCCGGGGGGAAGCTCCTGGCTTGCAAACGCCCCGGCCGTCCCTCCTCTCTCTGGTCTGAGGATTCCCCATCACTTATTTTTCCTTCACTCCCTCTGTCCCTTCTTTCCTGTTTTTTTTTTCTCCTCTTTCCTCCTTCTCATTTTTCTTTCATTTTCCTATTTTACACATTTCCCCCTAAAGTAACACATGCTCACTTTAAACATTTTTGTTAGGAACATAACAGTAGGGAAAAAAAAACCCCGCTGTAGTCTCATCATTCACATGCACGCATATTTCTTTTTGGCCTCTTTGTATTCCTTTTTTTCTTTATATATTTAGGATTGTACCCTTGATATGATGCCGTTTTCTTCTGTATTTGCTTAATATATTTCCCAGGCCACGGGAAACACCATCGTTTTTAGTGGTTGCTCTGGGGATTTCACCATGCATCTTTAACGTACCGTGACCTACTCAGAGTTAGTGAATTCCTCCAGGAAAATGCAGGAGCCCAGCCGCGGTCTGTCCATCTGCTCCCGCTCCCCCACACTCAGCGCTGTTGTAGTCACACACAGCGTCATAAAACCAAGAACTCTGTGTTATAGTATTTGCTTTAAACAATCTGATTTATCAATTTCTTCTTTTACGGATTGTGCTTTTGATAACCGTATCTAAGAAATCATTGCCTATCCCAAGGTCACAGAGTTTCTCCTGTGTTTTCTTCTAGCAGTTTTATAGTTTTAAGTTTTACATTTAGTCTATGATCTGATGGAGTTAATTTCTGTGTATGGTGTGAGGGATAGATCAAAGTGCATTTTTGCGTGTGAATATCCGATTCTTCCAGTACTTTTTTATTGAAGATACTCTCCTTTCCCCATCAAATTTGCCTTTGTGCTTTTGCAAAAAAATAAATAAATAAAAGACCGTATATGTTTGGGTCTGTTTCTAGACTCTTGTTTCCATTTTCTCGGTCTGTTTGTCTCTCCTGTTACCAGTCCTGCACTGTCCTGCTCACTGTTTTATAACGACAGTCTTGAATAGGAATGTAAATCTTCTAACTTTGTTCTTTTTTCAAAGTTGTTTTGACTATTTTGCAGTCTTTGTATTTCCATGTGTATTTTAGGATCTGCTGGTTAATTTCTACCAAAAAAAAGTTTGCTGGGATTCTGATTGGGATTACATTTAAGCTATAGATGGAGTTGGAGAGTTCCTCGGGTTCTGCTCCACGAACAATGTACTTCTCCGTTTCTCTGGGTCTTTAATTTCTCTCAGCAGCGTTTGTAGTTTTCAGTGCACAGGTCCTGTTCCTCTTTTGTCAGATGTAATAAGTGTTTCATATTTCGTATTTTGTAACTCTTGCAAATGGCATTTTTAAATTTCACTCTCCAACTATGATTTTCGTTTGTCTATTTCTCCTTTCAATTTTATAAGTTTTTGCTTTAGGTCTTTTAAAGCTCTATTATTAGGTATGTACACAGTAGGAATTTTGTATATTCTTAATGAGTCAGCCTTCTTATCATTATGATAAGTTCCTCTTTATTCCTGGAAATATTCCTTGTTCTGAGGTCTACTTTTGATTAGCGTAGCATGTTGGATGGTACACATTTTTCCCTCCCTTTGCTTTTGGCCTATCTATATCTTTGTATCTAAAGTTGGTTTCTTGTAGACAGCATAGTCTCACCCTGCTTTTTCATACAATCTGACAACTTCTGCATTTTAATTGGAGTTTTTAGACCATTTGCATTTAAGATGAATATTAATATCGTTTGGTGAAAACCTGCCATTTTGCTATTTGGTTTCAATTTGTCTTATCTCTTCATTACTTTTTTCTTGTTTTTCTTGTCTTCTTTTAGATTAATTACGTAAATTATCTGATTACAATTTATCTCTATTATTGACTTGCAGATTTTTTAAAAAGTTGAAATTTCACTAGGGATGTATAGAAAGTGGAGATTTTCCCTAAAACAGTGAGACAATCAGCAGATGACTGGTTTAGGAAAAGGTCAGTATTAGTAATGCATGCTTGGATGTACCTCTGGTACATTAGGAAACATTGTGTGTGTTACCTAATGTGTGTTAACATAATGTGTTACCGTTAGGAAACATTGTGTGTGTTACCTAATGTGTGTTAACATAACGTGTTACCGTTAGGAAACACAACACACCTATACCAGAAGCTGAGTGTATTTTGTCCCCTAAGTTCACAACTGTGGTGTCTATGGTTTGAATCATCAAAGGAGCCAGGCAGGAAGTTCTGGAAATTTGGGAGAAATGAGGTATTGGGCTAAAAGCCCAGCCATCAGGAATGATGTGCTCACCTCTGCTCCACTTTCCCCACTGGTTCTCCTCCTCCCCTTGTGCTGGGCCTCTGTCTCTGGAGCTGCATAGTCCACGCTCCAAAGGATGCTTCTCTCTAATGAGTGCTTTCCGGTTCTTCTCTTTGCTAAGTACAGTTCTTGGGTTAGCTTGTGTCTCTCTCCCAGATAGCCATTTTAGGTATGTTTGGGGGAGCTGACAATGTGCCAGGCGCTATACTCAGGGCTTTCCTACATTAGTTCATTTACTCCCCCCAACAACACTGTGAGGTTCACACTGTTATTAGCCCCACTTTGTGGCTGATAAAACTGAGGCCCAGTCCCTTAAGGAGGCTGCTGGAGTGAAGCCTGGCCTGTCCGGCAGTTGGAATCCATGCTCTTCACCCTTCAGCTGTCCCGGGGAGGGCCCGTCGGTGCTGGGGTTCCTGTTTCTGTCTTTTCTTCCTCGTGGCTGAAACAGACGATACGTTCTTTCACAAGGCCTTCTGAAACGTCTTCCCCTTCAAGAGTCAGCCTCATGCTGGAGCTGGGGTGCAGAGGGAGCATGACATGGTCCCTGTCTTATAGATGCTTGTCATAAAAAGAGGCAATGGAACCATCATAACAGTTCACTCTTGCCACAGTGATGCTGAGTGCAAGCACGTGCAACTGTGGTGCTCTCTTGCTCCCGTGTCTGCAGGTCAGCTGGAGTGAGGGGGTGGGGTCAGCTGGTCTATGCCGGCTTCCGCTGGGCTTGCCTCCAAGCTGCAGATCGGATCCCGTCCTACTCCACACATCTTTGTTCTGTGGCCAGTGGGCTACCTGGGGCGTGTTCTCCTGGTGGCCATGGCAGAAACCCATTGGTCAAAGCAAGTCCCATGGCCAAGTTCAAAGCCAAGAGGTGGGAACTGCTCTCTGCCCACCACGAGGCTGTGCAAGCCCCAAGGCCATGGGGCTGTACAGCAGTCTTCCAGCAGAGCGAAGAATTGGAACCCACACTTCAATTTACCTCATCCATTTTGACAGGTGAGTAAGGTAATTTGCATGATAAATGCAAAAAGAGAAGAGGCAACAGATGCTGCTAAGGAAGACAGAGATATAAGGAACTGCCACCTGCCTGCCACACGCCTTCACAGAGGAGGTGGCATTTGTGCTGGGTCTAGAAAGGTGGGGTGGAGTTCTGGAGAAGGCGTAGAGCATGTGCAAAGGCCCAGGGGCACAGAAGGCCCTGTGGGTTCAGAGGGCAGGAGGAAGTTTGGTGAGGTGGAAGCATAGGTTGTGGGTTAGGGAGAGGGAGTCAATGCAGTAGAAGGAGGTGACCTCAGAGGCAGCCGGTGGTGAAGCCAGTTGAGGTTGTAAGCAGCGGAGCATCTGGTCAGGCTTCAGCTTTCAGCTGATTCTGGGTGCAGAGTGGAGAACAGAGAGGAGGCACGTTGCTGTCACTTAGAGGTTTTTAAACAAGTGCCAGGCACTTGATACACGTAATTGCATTTGACCCTCACGACAAGCGGTGAAATAGGTGTTATTTTTTTAACATACAAAGCCATGAATCTTTATTTATTTTAAAATCCATCCTCATTGGCCCCGTTCGAGGAGCTGGAGGCCTGACTGTGCTCCCCCGTAGGGGAGGGAAGGGCCGAGAGCAGCTCTTACTGCTGTACGATTCCATTGACGTGCCATCCTAGAAGAGGCACGGCTCGGGGAGGGCTGACCGGGGGCCTGAGGGGGTGACGCTCTGTCATGGTTGTGGTTACTCGGGTGTAGACAGTCAGCACCCATAAACCGTGTGCACTCCATCATATGTAAAGTCGCCCTGCCATAAGGTTGATTCGTAACGCCTCTGAGGCCTCCTGCTGGTGAGATGGGGTCAGTGCAGGTGCCGTTAGTCGACGAGCGGGATCTTGCTTTTAGAACACGTGGCTGTGCTTTCCTTTTTTGTCTTTGGGGGTGCATGACCTTTTCCCTTCTCGGCCAGGGCTCCTGTCTGCCTCCGGGGACCAGGAACGCTTCACAGGAGCTCAGCACGAAAGGAGGGGTCCGAGCTGAGCTTCTGAGTTCTGAGACACAGTCCTGCAAGTTGATGTAGGTCAAAGACAAAAGGGTTTTCTGAATGCCTTTAGCTCCCACTTCTGCATCCAGAGTTCAGCCCTGTTGAACTTGACCTTCAAGCTGATTATCAGCCGGAGTGGAAATAAAATTCACTGCTTTGCAGAAGGGGCGTCCTCCCCTCTCGGCTCCAGCTGCATGAGGGGGAGATGAAGAAGTGATGGGGGCGACTTGTCCTGAGCTGCCCCCTGGGTCTGAACCCTGGGGTTGAGCGAGGGAGGTGGGTTAAGGGCAAGGCTGAAAGCAGAGGGCTGAGAGCCACCACCCAGTGCGATGTGGAGGGGGGACCCCATGCACGGTCCAGCTCCAGCACCAGGCGGCGCCAGAGCCCAGGCTGCTGGGGTGGGAGAGCGGCCAGAGGTGAGCCTGGGCTCGCTGTGTGGGTTGAATGGGACCCTAAAAAGAGATCTCCAAGAGCTGACCCCTGGCACCTGTGACCCTGTTAGGAAAAAGAGTCTGCAGTTGTGATCAAGGGTCTCGAGAGACATGGTCCTGGGTTCCCCGGGTGGGCCCTCAGTGCAGTGACGAGAGACCTTATAAGAAGAGGAGAAGGCCGTGTGAGGATGGAGGCAGAGACTGGGGTGATGTGGCCACAGAGAGCGCCTGGGGTCCCCAGGAGGCGGAAGAGGCAGGAAGGAGCCTCCCCTGGGGCCTCTGGAGGCAGCAGGCCCTGCCACACCTGGATCTCAGACTCCTGGTCTCCAGGCCCATGAGAGGATAACTTCCTGTCTGTGGGTGTTTGTTATGGCCACCCCAGGAAGCGAGTCCTGGCTCCCATGTTGTGTAAAAGGATCTGGGGGTAGGGTAGGCTCCCCTCCCCCAGCAAAACCATGGAGACCCTAAACCTCCCCTCCAGCCATGGGCATCTTAGGAAGGGGAGAGTCAGGGAGACCTGCCCTGAGAGGCTCCGGAGCCCCATTGTAGACTAGTGACCAGAGACTTTTCAAATGAGCAGAGATGACGTCAAGTGGGAGAGACAGGATACTGCTTATTGTCATGTTTAAGTCCTGCTCCTCCCAGCGCCCCCAACCGCCTGTGATGGAAGATAAATACACGCCTCCGAGCGGACGGGGTGTGAACAGAGCTGCCCTGAGCCCGGGCTGAGAATGCGCAGAGCAGGACGGCCGGGGAGACCCAAGGGCGCGCTGGGCTGTCTGCCCACGGCCCCCGCCACGTTCCAGTCCCGCCTGCCAGGGCTCCCCCAACGGTGGCAGGACGGCTGCCCACCAGGACACGGCCGGTGCTGGAGGGCACTGGGTGGGCAGTGATGGTGGCCCGGGCTGAAGAACCCACCCGAGTGGCTTGCGTGGCTCTCAGGCCACGCGGAGACTGCGACTGGCCCCTGGCCAAAGTCTGCATCTGGAAAGTGTTACTTGATCACTAGAAAAATAATCCGGGAGAACCCAGGGCATTTCTGGTAAGGAGGCTGTAAGGAGGCGCCTCCCGGGGCCGCATGACTCAGGCCGGCAGCGCTGTGTGGTCCGCGGGCCTGGGAGCCGGCGTCCGCGGCGCACGGCCCATGCCCGGTGGTTTCCCTTCGAGGGGCGGCCCGGCCCGAGGCCCAGCTCTGCGGCCTCCTGCAGACACAGCTGATCATGGAGCTGTGCTGGTGTCCTGGGGCTGCTGTAACCAATGGCCGCAGCCTTAGTGGTGGAAAACAACGTGAACTTACTCTCCTACAGTGCTGAAGGTCGGAAGCCCGGGATGCGTCCTGCGGGGCTAGAGGCAAGGTGCTGACAGGGCTGGGTCCTTCTGGAGGCTCCGCGAGAGGCTCTGTTTCCTGGCCTCTTCCAGCTTCCAGAGGCTGCCTGCACTCCTTGGCTCGGGGCCCCTCCCTCCCTCTTCCGTGCGCACCACTGCAGCCATGCCTCTCCCGTCACATCCTCTCTCTTCCTACTCTGACCCCTGCCTCCCCCTTATAAGGACCTTGAGGTCCCATTGGCCCCATGGGATAGTTCAGGATGACGTCCCCATCTCAAGATCCTTAACTTAATCACACATGCAAAGTCCCTTTTTTTGACAACATGTAGTAGGTTGAACAGCGCCCCCCAAAATTCATGTCCACCTGGAGTCTCAGAATGACCCTAGTTGGAAATAGGGTCTTTGCAGACTTCATCCAGTTCAGACTAGGTCCTTGTGGCTGAGGGTGGGCCTTTGTGAGAAGGGTGTCTCTGTGAGATGAGGGAAGTGTGGACGCAGACACGGGGGCGCCGTGTGAAGATGGAGGCAGAAACTGGAGGGATGTGGCCACAAGCCAGGAACGCCAGGCATCCCGGCCGCACCCGGAAGCTGGGCAAGAGGCCCGGAACCCATCCTCCCTCAGATCCTCTGGAGGGAACGAGGCCTGTCGGCGCCTTGATTTTGGCCTCCAGAATGGGAGAGAGCAGCTTCTGTTGTTTTAAGCCCTGCCGTCCATGGTCCTTTGTTATAGCAGCCTCAGGAAATGAACGCACCGTATAAAGAACATTCTCGGTCCAGGGAGTGGGATGGGGACGTCTCTGGGGGCCGTTATTCAGCCGACCACGGAGCCTTAGAGCTCAGGATAAGCTTCCACGCCGGGGAGGAGCTGGACTGCTGGAGACGTGGAGGGGCCCAGCCCGGCCGCTTAGCTGTGTGCCCCCGGGGAGGTTAGGCAGCCCCTCTGGGCTTCGCTTCCTTCCTTCGCTGTGAGAGGGGAGGAAAATAGCTCACCCCCTGCAGCAAGTGTGAGGATGGGAGGGGAGGCCACGTGGCTCGGCAGGTCTGAATTTCTCATTGGACGGTCGAGTGGGTCCCTGCCAGTGTCGGGCCGGGGCTTGGGGCTGGAGGCGGAGCCGTGGGGGCCCTTGGAGAGATGAACCTGAGGGTCCCTCTCCTGTGATGACAAAGGGGGGGGGGGGGGGGTAAAGTCAGTGCAAATTTCCAGTGCAAAGGCTGGCGGGGGGAACCTCAGGGGTCACGTGAGCGGCTGTGGGGGCCACCTCAGCATGGCCTGATGAGCGGGACCATGTCTGCGCCCAGAATCCGAAGCGGCGAAACCCTGGGTCCCCACAGCGGAGCATGCGAACCCAACCACTCGGCCACGGGGCCGGCCCCCAATCTCCTCCTCTTCTAAGGACACCAGTCATTCTGGATTCGGGCCACCCTGACGACCTCATTTTACCGTAAGTACCTTTGAAAGACCTGTCTCCAGACACAGTCACATTCGGAGGTCCTAGGGTTTGGGGCTTCACCATAGGAATTTTGTGGGGGCACAGTTCAGCCCGTAGCAGAAGCATGAAATGTTCCTGAGATTTTTCATTGGACTTTGGCTGTGCTGGAGGGGACACACATGGCTCTCTTGACGAGGTTGATGGTTACATGACGTGATCTGTCAGCTAGGCTTTACTGCATAACAAAGCACCCCAAATTGTAGGGGCTCAAGCAATGACGGTGTATTGTTCCCATGTTCCATGGGGTGGCAATCTGGTGTCCTCCTGTGGTCTCGAAGGGGCTTGTGCATGCTACTGACAACTTGACTAGGGCTGAAGGTTCAAGGCCGCTTGCACATGCCTGGCAGTTGGTGCTGGCTGTCAGCTCAGGTGCCATGCTTTGCCCACGTGTGCCCTCATCCTCCAGGAGGCTGCCCACGTGTCCCCTCATCCTCCAGGAGGCTAGACGGGGCTTCTTTATAGCATGGCCATCTCAGTTCTAAGAGCGTGAGAGCAGAAGCTGTGGATGCCCTGAGTCCCAAGCTCAGAACAGGTGCACGGTCACTTCCACCATATTCCTTTGGCCAAAGTAAGTCACCTGGTCAACCCAGGTACAGAGGATGGAGAAATAGACTCCACCGCTAGGTGAGACACTGGACAAAGTCCCCTTGTAAAGGGGCGAGACCACAGGGAGGCGGGGTTCGTTGGGTGCCATCGTTACAGTGACTTACCACATGCTCATTACGCTTCTGAAGAGACGTTTTCGGCTTTGGCTTGGGTTGAAAGCAACACCCAATGAGCAACAGACCCCAGTCGTTCAACCGATGACAAGGATCTGGAATGTGTGCAGGCCGGATGAGATCATCCTTGCGATTGTCCCCAGGTCGAAGCACCCGCCAGGACTTGCACAGCTGCAGGTCTCAGGAATCGACTTACTCACCCCGCCAGCGCCTGCCAAGGCCTCCAGAAGGTCTGTCTCCCATTAGGGGCCAGTATTGCCTATTTTGCAGGAATACTGAAGCCACGCATCATTTGGAAATAAAAACCTCAATTTATCTTGGTTTAGGCAAGGAGGAAGACAGAGGCCTGGCGTGTTCCAGTTAATAGATCCCAGGGTATTAACGACTTTGATTGTTGCCGTTGTTAAGTAGCTTCTTGGGAGTCGGAGATGATTCTGTTCCCGTCAGCCCTGCAGCGTGCCCAGCCCTGTGCAGTAGAAGTGAGGAACGGACTGCTCCTTCCTGTTCCTGTCTGTGGCTGCTCAGCAAGCCACCGCACAGCTGACGGCTCAGAACAGCAACAGCCGTTTGTTCTGCTCCTCCCCAAGATGGGCCCCTCCGTCCTGCAGCCTGGTGCTGCTGCTGGTGCCGTCCGTGGCAGCTTGGGCTTCCTCACGGCATGGCGGGGGGCTTCCAGGAGCAGGAAGGGGAAACTGCCCTTTTCTTAAGGCCTGGCATGGCGTCCCCTCATCGTATTCTTGGTCCTGCAGCTCAGACTCAAGGGAATAGTGTCCTCCCCAAATCCATGTCCTCCTGGGACCCCCGAATGTGGCCCAAGTTGGAAACGGGATCGGTTTTGCAGACGCAATCTGTTACGGTGAGGTCATACTGAGGCCGGGTGGCCCCTCATGCGAGGCAACTGGTGTCCTCATAAGAAGCGGAGAAGACATGGCCAGATCAGGAGCTGGGAGAGGCAGAGGGACCCTCCCCTCGAGCCGCGGAGGGAGCGCGGCCTGCAACAGCTCGCTGTCAGACTGTGGCCTCGGATACCCGAGGAGAACCAGTTTCTGTTGAGGTCGTTGGTTGCGGCAGCCCCAGGACACTAGCGCACTCCTCCACCCTGCTTTTCAAACCCTGACGGCGGACTGTGCTTGTTTGATTGTTTTCCGGGGGCATGAGGGAGGGTGGCCCGTAGGAGGCGATGCTTGGCAGGGACAGTGTTTGTAGAGCCAGGGGCGGGGACAACTTGGAGAACAAAGACAGAAGGGCTGAAGTGGCCTGAGGGTTCCCGACAGTTAACTTGTTCACTACGGCGGCGCTATAAGGCCAGTCTGTTGTGATGCCCATTTTACAGATGAAGACACTGAGGGACCGAGAAGTCAAGGCCCTTGTCCCAGGTCTCAAGCCAGGAAGTGACGGAGCTCCGATCAAGGCCCGGGGGACCGGGATGCTCAGTGCCACGAGGAGATGTGTGAGGGCCCCTCCCCAGCAGGAGGTGTGGGGGCTGGAGAGGGACCAGCTTCCTTTCTGTCCCGTCCCCCTGCCCCGGGCTGGCGCCACGGGGTCCAGCTCACGTAAGGCCCCAGCCCATGCCCTCGGGGGACCAGCAGGGGGAGAACAAGCAGCATCCTGAGGCTTGGCTTCCCCCCAGGCTGACAGAAAGGCTTAGAATCTTCCGGAAACACCACACCCTGGGCGTGAAACCCAGGGCCCAGCCTCCTCTGGAAAAGCCTGATTGTTGCCCGGGGAGAAAGCGATCGCAGCGGCCGCGTCTGCCAGAGGAGCTGCGTTTCCCGAGGAGTTCTGGATCGCGTGTGGTCAGGGGTGTTCTCTGGCCCCTGTGCTTGGGTGTCGGAGAGGCGGGAGGGGGCAGGAGCCCCGGTGACGGGGACCCAGGCGTGTTTCGGTCATGGGTTCAGTCTGTCCCAGGTTAATGACTCAAAGCAGTGTGAGCACTGAGTCCCTAACAAAATTGTGAAATGGAGTCCGTCCCTTTTTGTAGAGATGGAATCATACATCTGTTTGGTTGTTTTCCCCCAAGAATGAAGAGGTGCCAAATGGATGATTCAAAGGAGAGAAAACTAAGAAACAATAACAAAAAATTCCCTCATTCTAGCGTTAGACCTATTTGCACTTTTAAACTGAAGACGTAGCAGGATTAGCTATTATGAGTAATGATGACCATGCCCCACCTCCCCACCTAAATAGGGATGGAAATTTATTTCTCTTTTATGTAAACGAAGTCTGATGTAGGTAGTTGGACTGATATCGAGACCTACAGTTTCACAGACCCAGGTGCCACCATTTATGGCTTCTGTTCCCAAGGCACCTCATGGTCCAAGATGGCTGCTGCACTCCAGCCATCATACCCATATTCCAGGCAAGAAGGAAGAAGAACAATGAAGGGCAAACATCCCCCTCCCTTTAGAGAGACTTCGTTGAAGCCATGCACAATGATTCCACTCACTTTTCTTTGGTAAAACATGGTTCTATGGACAGGAGAAGCCACAAGGCAGGTTGGGAAGTAGTCTTTTGGCTGAGTGCCAAGGTACTCAGTTAGAAATCAAGGATCTTCCTATTTTTTTAAAGATTGGCACCTGTGTTAACATCTGTTATCAGTCTTTTTTTTTTCCTTCTCCCCAAATCCCCCCGGTACATAGTTGTGTATTCTAGTTGTGGGTCCCTCTAGTTGTGGCATGTGGGACGCCACCTAAGCATGGCCTGATGAGCGGTGCCACGTCCACACCCAGGATTCGAACTGGTGAAACCCTGGGCTGCCAAAGCAGAGCTCGAGAACTTAACCACTCGGCCACGGGGCCGCCCCAAGGCTCTTCCTATTTTTAAGGAAGAAAAGAGGTGGTATTGGGAGGCAACTCAAGCAATCGGTGTGACTGCTGGGGATCTTGTGGGAAAAGGGATCTAGTGCTGAGATGGAGAGTTGGGAAGCTGGCGTTATCATCCTACGGCCACAAACCACAAACCGTGTCACCCGGGGTGTTGATGGTCTGGCAGCCTCGTCACTTTTTATAAGCTTTTCCTTGGCTGAGGAGGAAGCCTTCGCGAGCGTTCCAGGATAATTGTCTGTACTTCAATACCATAAAGACATTTCCATGCCAAGTCCTGTGCCAAAAAGCTCCCTGAATGTTCCGGTACTTTCTAACAAAGGACGCAGTAGGACACCCCCCTTCTCACCACCTCATTGCCTCGACAGGACTCCCTCGCTGGCTGGAAGCTCACACCTGGCACTCAGGACCCGAATAGGTTCACAGAGAGAGGGAGAGGGAGGGACCTGCATTGGACCTATTAATGATTAATTAACACCTCACAGAATTGGTAAAATCTCAGGTTTCGGAGTCCACACCCTCTGGACCTCTTGCTGTGTGTTCCCGGGCAGTGTGTTTACACGTGGGAACCTCGGTTTTCTTCTGCGCTTGGTGGGGATGCTGTCGCCTCGCAGCAGTGGCACGAGGATGGGATGCAGGCTTCGTGTGAATTGCTGAGTGCATGATGAGCTTGGCATTCCTAGTTCCCCCCTCTGAGCTGGGGGCTCAGCCAGGTGCCCAGAGAGGAGGGGAGCTGTTCTGGAGCCTACGGCTGACCATTCTCTTTGGCACCAGGACCTCCCCCCAGAACACCATTCCAGCCCCGCCCCCACCCCCACCCCCAGGCCACACTCCCGGGGATGCACCGTGATCTGCCCAAAATGGAAGTCTTGCCTTTTGGGAGCTCCTAGTTCTCTCCCCTGAGGTTAAAGTCTGCATTGCTCAGCAGGCATCATTCAGGGCTCTCGCCTTGCCTCCCCGCTGTGACCCCTGCCTGCCCACGCTGTCCTCTGCCCAGACAGGCCCTGACCTGTCCCCTCTTCATCCTTCTGCATCCGTTCTGTCTTGGCCGTCTCTGCCCAGCACCCCCTCCTTGGGGCAGCTGCTCCTGCCTCACTCCCATCACAGACTCCGGCTGCCCTGGCCCCTGGGTGAGCACCTGAGCCAGGCCAGCTGATCCCCAGGTCCTCTCCCCCGCCACAGCTTGTGGCAAGGGCTGGGTGTCTTCCTTTGGGTTCCTCCCAACAGACTCTGAGTCAGGATGTGAGAGCAAGTAGTTTACTGGGGAGATGAGCCCAGGAAATACCAGGAGGTGGGCGAGGAAGCGAGACAGGGCGGGGCAGGAGCCAAGGACGGGTGAGCTATCTCACCAGCTGCCTCTGTGGCACCTGGAGCGTAACCCCGGGGGCCCCGGGGAGCCAGTGCTGCCGCGTGAGAAAGGCGAGGGAGCGGGCGTCTACCCTCTAGTTCTTATTAAACTATCGATTGATGCTGCCCCGAGGCGGGTGACTCCATGTCGATTTTGGCCTGCCTTGGAGGCCCGTGCCCAGAGAAAGCTCCGAGGCAAAGGAACGCATGTGCCGGCGGCTGGAAGCCAGCTGGTATGCACGTGGCCGTCAGGGTGGGAGTACCAGGGTGAAGCGTGAAGGTCTGCTGGAGCGGGCACGTGGCCTGAGCCAGGCCAATTGCGTCTTCCCCTGGGATTTTATTTCTCCATTTGCAGCCGGGTGGGAGGCGCTGGCCTGTTGGGTCACAGAGCTGGGGTAGCTTGAATCAGTGGCAGCCAGTGGCCACCTTCTCTGCCTCATGGAGTAGCAGGAGGGAGCCGGGCAGAGCCCGGGGGAGGGGGGGAAGGGGAGGTCAAGGGAGGGGAGGGAGGGAGACGTGACCATCTTGTCTGAGGTCCTGGACCCAGGTGCCCCTGAAACTCGCCCCTCTCCCAGACTTCCCACTTAGAGGAGCCATACACGGCCTCTTTTTCGGTCCGTCCTGGTCAAGTCTCTGTAACGTGCCGGCCACAGAAGAGGCCCGGGTCCCACGCTGGCCCCGCATCACGGCTGTGAGGCCTCGGTTCACCCCTCGGTCCAGACACCCGGCCCCTCTCCTGGGCTCCTTGGAACCCTCCAGTTCCCTCTGTCCTTGCACTTCGAACAGAAGACAGCATTGACCGTTGACCCAGGGTCCCTCCATCTGTCTCCTCTCTGCCTCATTCATCTCCTTTTTCCAGAACGCCTGGTCCAAAGAAAGTCCTCGGCGAATGTCATCAAATAGAATCACAAATGAACTCCAGCATTCATTTATTTTTAAAAATCTATTTACATTTTCTGCTTGTATTACTTATTGTGGGGTAACTGGAGGTGAATAAATTTGCTATTCACTGTTGGATGAAGAATTCCTTTAATTTGCCCTAAACTACCTCTCTCAGATTTTAAAGGGGGTGCCCATCATATTCTGGGATTCCGTGTTCCCTTTTCCTCCGTGAGTCATAGTTTTTATACAGTGAAATAATACCACAGTCAGCCTTTGGCTTCCCAGACTCTCCTTGTAAAAAGCCCTTCTCTCTTTATATGGCTGTTCAGACTGTCGGGTTTTTCCTATTTCTCTCCTATATTTGTCAGCACACCCCCTGGCACGGAGTAGATACTCAGCCAATATTCAAGGGCTGGATGAACGAATGCACAGGTGTCCTAAGAGAATAACGTGACTCCTGGGTCCCTGTCCCCAAACTTCAGGGTCCTTGTCCTCGTTTGGGTTCCCAGAAGCAGACGCCCAGCTGAGGATTTGAGGGCGGTGTATCTGAAAGGGGCGAGGAATAGAGGAAAGAGATGCATTAGCGATACAGGGAATGTGCATCATTCAGCCAGCGACCGCGTGGCCGAGTAGGGAATCCTTCCGGCAGACACCCATCTCGGAATCTTCCCAGCTGAGAGCACGGGATCCGGGGTATTTGCACCCCCAGCCCTGTCAGCCATTGTCAGCTGATGTCCCCGGGGCACTAAATCCCAGGCACTTGGGGGCCACCATGCTCACGGGCTACGTGCAGCCCAGGGGCAGCCCTCCAGCAGGCGCAGGTGCGGCTGGGGCAAGTCAGGTTGGCGTGCACAGAAATGGTTGGGAGTTTGATGGGCTTGAGTGGAACGCTGACTGTCTGCTTTAGTCCAATGGATGGAGTTTTTACCCCAAGCTCTTGTCTCACTAGATTCTGAGCCTTTTTCTGGCTGCCTCCACAGAGTCTTTGTTGTGGCTCATTTCCATCCATCTGGCCTTGGGGGGTGCCCACCCAGCTCACAGGGCCTTGCTGTCATGTTCATGGTACCTGGCGATGTCCCCTTGGTCTCCCTTGATTGGACCAGGGGTGACATCTGTTCCCAACAGGGCCAATTAGATTCTCTCTCTATGGAGTTAGAACTGGGAGGTGGCTGGGCACGGCCTGAGCTGGTCCCCGGAACAAGGGAGATGTGAACCCCGGTGCTGGCGGGGTGGTCATGTCCACAGGGAATGGGCGAGGCCCGGCTGCAGAGGGAGAAGGATACGGAGAGGTGCGAAATACACAGAAAGTACTGCCAGGGTGCCTGACCCCCTTTCAGGACTAATTCTAGTTCTTTGAGGGTTCTGGCTGTCCATGGGGTCCACAATAGTCCAGTATCCTACCGAGAAGCCCCCTCTCCGCTTAAGCTAACTTGAGTGGGTTTCTGTTACTCGCAACTTCCATCGGTCAAGACCTTGCCGCAGATCTCCCCACGGGCAGGGCCTGCACTGCCCCAAAGAAGTCCTGCCAAGGTAAGATGTGGAACTCACGCTTGTACCCTTCCTCTCCAAGGCCAGCAAACTCATGCCCCTCAGAGCCTGAGGGCCGCACAGCTAGCACCTGTCCACTCAGGGCGGTCGCCATCTTTCCCGTCCTTTTGGCGCCCCTGTCTAAGCCATGCCCATCACAGGACGGTCCCTCCAGGGCTCCTGACTCCAGTAGTTAGTGGTCTTTGCTGCCAGGCTGAGTCTCAGTGACATTCTGCAGCCGCTGGATGGGTGTGGTGGGAACAAACGAGAAACTGGAACTCCCCAGTCTTGGCTCTTGATGTCCAGCTCAGGAGACTCCAATGAAAACAACTGGTGAGGGAGACACTGGTGTGAGTTCAAGACCCGTCAGTACGGCAGCCACGTCGAGATGGGAAAGAAAGACCTTGACCTTTGCATTGACTGATCCCGCCCCACCATCTGCACTCACACGTGTGGTCCTCCCACCAGCTCACCTTGGTTCTGAGCGAGCGAGTGAGTGAGAGGGGGCTGGAGTCTCTCCAGGGTGTCCCGACCTGGCCCACGTGCTCCTTTTTCTGGGTCGGGCCTCATTATGACCAGAAGGACCTTCTCCGTCTCAAACTCTCCATGACTTAACTCCTGCCTGGGTGGCAAACAGGACCCTTTGCTGGGATTTCTAAGGACATCAGCGGCCAGTCCCTTCCCAGGAAAACTCGTAGGTGCATCTTGGTCCTTTCCCATCCTCCTGGATGCCCTCTCAGGATCCCACTTTGCCCATGACACACCATCTTATTCAAATTCAAAGGTTATTTTTTGGAAGTTAGATTCTAAGATTGCACAACGATGGAAAAGTTGATCAAAATTAAACTTTTCTGTCTCCCTTTTTACTTCGTTGGCCCTGATAACAATAACATTAGCGAATACTTGCCATGTGCCTGGCCTGTTCTAATTATTTTCCGTGCATCTCTCCCTGAGGGAGGGAGATGCCATCATCATCACCCCCATTTTACAGATGGGGAGCTGAACACAAGGCCAAGAGCTTGGAAGTGGAGGAGCCGGGACTGGAAGCCAGCCCCACTGGTTCCAGATGGCACCAAGCAGCAAGCTACGGACTCCGTCTGCCACTTGAATAACCCCACCTGGGAGGCAGTTGTAGCTCAGAGAGGTCGGGGGACTGGAGCAAAGGCACACAGCTGCTGCTTGATGGAGTGAAGTTTCAAACTCATCCGTTGAGATGCAAAGATGGTGCTCCTTCTGCTGGACCATCTGGTTAGCTCCCTGGAAGGACGACGCATCTTTTATTGAGTGTCTGCTTGGTGCCAGGCGCTGGGCTATGTGTTTTCATATATCTTATCTGTTTTAAAACCTGGAGAGGATTTAAAACACGTCTGCACATTCTTTGATCGCCACCTATTGAGAAATATGCTCGATATCCTCTCTCCTTGACCCTCGGCAGGCTCCATGATTCGACCAAGAGTATGGCGGAAGTGGCGTTCTATGACTTCCAATGGCAGGTCATAGAAGGTCATGCACCTTCCGCCTGGTTCTCTTGGGAGGCTTGCTCAGGAGAGCCTTCCTGGGGACGCCACACGGAGGCCCTTCAGTCTGCGGCCCCCGCTGAGCTCCCGCCACGTGGGTGAACCATCATGGATGTCCAGCCCAGGTGACCTTCGGGTGTCTGCAGCCCGGCCAGCATCTGACGGCAGCCACATGACAGACCCCCCAAGGAAGAGCCATCCAGCCAGCCTGGACCAGGTTCCTCCCCTTCAAAGTACTGAGCAAAGTACAGTGCTTGTTTTAAGCCACTACTTTTTGGGGTCATTTGTTACGTAGCAATAGCAAGCATGACGTCCCATCTGAGACATGTTAGCCTGACTGAGACATTAAAAGGAAATGAAATAGCTCAGAAACCCCCACTGGGTTCACACTGCAGCAAACCCAAACACCCCAGTCCCCTCAGGCCATCTGGTTTAGAAGCCAATGTCACGGGCTGTGGCCCTGGACTGCCTGAGTTGGAGTCCCAATGCCACCACTCAATAGCCAAGCGACCCTGGGCAAGTGCCTTCACCTACTCGAGCCTCAGTTTCCCCATCTATGAAACAAGGCCGACGAGAACCCCTCCCATCACTGGGTTGTGAGCAGTTCACAGGCCAATGCCGGTGGAGCCCTGTGCCCAGCGCCCGGCACATGTGGGTGCCTGCTGAAGTCAACGGGTAGCGGTGGGCACGGCCAGAGGCCAGGCCAGGGAGACTCAGCAGGACACATGGGCAGATGACCAGAGGGAGAGGAAACGAGAAACTGAGGGAGAGAAGGGGGTGAGGGGCGGAAGGTCCTGTGGTGTGCCGGGTGTTCGGGCAGTAGCTGCCTGGCTGGACGGGAGTTGGTAGCTCGGCCGGGGGACGACATTGTAGAGAGGTGCCCTCAGGTTGCAGCTCTGCCAACGGTGCCCCTGGAACAGCCGGCTGGGAGGAGCCATCCTGCACAGTAAGGAGCCTGCAGAGTTGCCACCAAAAGCGTCGGTAGGAGCTGGAGGCCCCGGTCAGCAGAGCTGTGGACCTTTCTTTATCAACCTCCCCCACCCAAATACTGAGCACACGGGGGATCGGATCCTGCGTGCCTTCCCTTCCCCTGTGCCTGGGTGGGGACCCCGTTTATCCCACTCCCCTGTACCCGAGCTTTACTGCTACACAAGCTAGCAGCCAAGTGGGCGAGAGCATGAGTTCAGATCCCAGTTCCTCCATTCAGGAGCTGTGTGGCCTCGGGAAAGCTACTGACACTCTCTGTGCCCAGTTTCCTGATAACAGCACCAGCCTCAGGCGGTTGTTGGGTGGCGGTGGATTTGACGGGATGCTGTGTGTGGGGCCAGGTGCTTGAGAGGCGTCTGTTAATAATGCAGGTCTCTTCTCCCTTTGGGTTTGCCCTTGTCAAACCGAGGACCACTGTTCTGGAACAGTCCATCGTGTTCACCACTGAATGCCCCAATGCTTGGAACAGAGCCCGACACACAGTAGGTACTTTTAATAAGTATTGAATGAATGAATCTTGAGTTGAGAACCATGCTTCAAAACTGAAAGAAAGAAAAGTAAAAGAAATGAAAAAAGATTTAAAAAGAAATAGCATTATTCTTCATCTGCATTTGAGCTGCACCAAAATCTTGGGGACAGGTTTCCGGCTTCTGAATCCATGTCACCCCTGCCCTGCCAGTCACCGAGGGGTCTTCTTCCCTCCTCCCTGCCCAGCATGCTCTGACCCCTCTGGGCACTCCAGACTCTGGAATCCCGGAGGGGCCCTGTCTGTGCGGGCTCCCCCTGCATCACCCAGGGGCCGGCAGGGAGTCAATGGGAGGGTGTGGGAGGAGCACATGATGTGTGAGCTGATTCCTGCGTCTTCATGTGGGGACCTGAGGACAGCCTCCTCCCACCCTTGCCTGCACACAGTAGGGCCACACTGTGTGATGGAGTGGAGGCGCCGGGGAGCCCTGCAGCTCCTCCAGCCTTGGTTGCTTCAGGTGCCAATGGTGTCTTGGATTTCCATGTTTCAAAGGCGATTTCTTCCGGCTCTCAATTGCTTGCTGTATTGACCTGCACAGGTTAAGGACGCTAAATGCCTGTGGGCAAAATGCGGCAAGAGCACGGCCTGGACCTGCGCTGCCTGCTCACCAGCTGTGGCACCTGGGCTCTCTCCTCTCCACACCTTCATTCCCTGGTCTGTGGAATGGGCTCTGTTCCACCTCCCTGGATTCCTGTGAGCGCTGCTGGGACCAGGAAGGCAAAGCGCTTACCTGCCTCAGCCAGGAACATCCCCGAGTCTTATTTCTTCATCTGCACGTTGGGAATAGTGTGTGTGTGTGTGTGTGTGTGTGTGTGTGTGTCTGGGCGGCAAGAGTGAAGTTGTCACCCCACGTGTAGAGGATGGGAATAAATTTAGCAAGCGTGTGTTCCGCGCCTCGGTTTACGGAGCCCACGCCCTTCCCGATGGCATTTGCTGCAGTCCCAGGAGGTCGCCTCTCTATTCCCATTTTCCAGCTGAGCCGCAGAGAGACGCGATTCGGTAAATTTGTGAACCCCTGGTGGAAAGTGCTTGGTACCACTCCGGGCGCGGGGTAAGCGATACTTTTATTGCCACGACGTGGAAACTGAGCACGTCCTCTTCTCAAGCTGAGCTCTTAGGCCGCGGGCGCCCCCGCCCTCCTCGCGCGGCCTCGGGACCGCGGGCACCCGCGCCGCCCCAGGTCCACCGGGCTCGCGGGGCGGGGCGAGCCTGAGGGAGGCGGGGCCGGGGCGGGGCGAGCCTGAGGGAGGCGGGGCCGGGGCGGGGCGAGCATGAGGGGGCGGGGCCTGGGCGGGGCGAGCCCGGGAAGGGCGGGGCCTGGGAGGGGACAGGGCAGGGCGGGGCCGGAGGACGGAGGGGGCGGGGCCATGACGGCACGGCCCTATCAGCATCGCTGGCCGCCGAGGGGGCGTGGCCTCCGGGCTCCGGGCAGCCTACAAGAGGCGGCGCGCGGGGCCCCCAGACCCACTGCATCCCTCTGCGGCCGGGTTGTCCTGCATCCCGCGGCGGGCTCTCTCTGCCTCCTGTATCCGCTGCGCCAGCTGCGTCCGCTGTACCCACTGTGCCCGTGCTGCTGCTGCCATCGCCGCTGCTCGACGCGGGGGACGCCGGCGAGGTGGTGATTGGAGCCCTGCGGAGGTAAGTGTGACTTAGATTCTTCCCTTCTCTGGAAGCGGCGATCAGCTCCCCGGTCATCTCTGAGGAGCCGCCAGAGCAGATGCCCTCTGTTAGGCTTACTGGGTGCAGGCGCTAAGCGGAGCGCGCTACCTGCATCTCAGAACGGTGCTCAGCAGCATGCCCTTTCACAGATGGAGAAACTGAGGCTCAGTGAGCCCAAGTCATCTGGCCAAGACCTCACAGCCAGGAAGTGAGGGACTCAAAGCTGGTCTGATCACAGATCTCTGCTCCCAGAGGCTGTGTCCTCGTGTCTTCCTTGTGCAATGTGCTAGCATCTGTTGCCTTCCTTTGCACACAGTGGACGTCAATAAATGGAAAGCTGATGGTGTGGCTGTGGCAGGAGTTTGACTGTGTTCTACCCACGTGCGGAGGGGCCAGGGTACTCCTAAGGGCATGTGGATTCCCTCTGCAGTTTACAGGGCCACGCCCCTTTAAGATTTCATTTGCAACAAACCTGCAAGTTAGCCTTCCTCTTTCCCTATTTCAGATGAAGAGACTGAGGGTCGGAGAGGTGAAGTGAGTTGTCCAGGCAGAGCTAGGGCTAGGACACATCTCTGTCTCCCCTCGAAGCTGTAGGTGGACGTGTCCAGGCATGGGGCGTGTCAGAGTTCCTGCAGGTTCGGGAACACGTTCCTGGGTCTCTTCAGCCAGAGTAGGCATCTGCACAAACTCCTTGTAGAGGAGAATTGTGCCGGGAGCCAAGGGCTCAGCTCTGGAGTCCTGGGGAGAACAGGCTGCCCTAGATGGACAGAGCCAGGGCCAGTCCCTCGTGCGGCGCAGACCCGGAGCCTCCCTCGCCAAGGGCTGGGCTGCTGGACAAGCCAGAAAGGACTTAGCCGATGCCTGCTCGTCAGAGTCTAACTTGAATTGGGTATCTTTTAGCCAAAAGCTGAGTTGCTGCTCTGGTTGAGAGAAGCTGCTGGGAGTCTGTGCAAATGCCCAGCTCACCTTCCAGCCAAGAGTAGGCTTGTGAGTTTCCACCTTGAGCCTTTGGTCTCCTTGCCCTGGCAGAACAGGGTGAGCTTGCCTTCCCCAGCGGGGTCAGGGCATCTAGGGTCTGGAGCCTGACAGGCTAGAGACCAGGGTCGTGCAGAGCCAGACGAGGGGTGTGCCCCCCCACTCCCCCAGATAGACCGAAAGGGGACCTCCCCAGGCTCTTGGTGTTTGTGCACTGAATTTGCCGCTTCTGCCCCTGATCTAGCTGTTTCCACCTGGGGGCAGGATCAGAAGCCGTGGGAGCTGTATTGCTGGTGTGGCAGGTGTGAAGCCCCGTGTTGTGCGCTTTACCTGTATGATGGTCCTCGCAACACACCTGGGCAGCAGGCTGCTTGCTCTCCATCTCACAGATGAGGAGACCGAGGCTTGGAGAGGCGAAGTGCATGCTCAAGGTCCCCTAACTGGTGTGTGATGTTGTCACCCCCAGGTCTGTCTGGCTGCAGACCCTACACGCTTAACCGCCGGGTCCTGCCTCCTTCCAGACCCTTCTCTGCCCGATCACTACCTCTGCCTGTGGACCTGGCCTTCACACGGGCATTTGTCCGAGAGGGGCTCCGGGCAAAGCAGGAGGCACCAGAGTTGAGGCCAATTCTCAAGTCCCTGACAATGCCCCCGGGGGGGAGAATAAAGAGAACGATTTTGATTTTTACAGAATCTCTTAAAAAGTAAGAGTAGGAATAGTAATAATAACATTTATAAAGTCATCCCAGCAGCTGACATTTATCCGGCGCTTCTACGGGCCAGACGTGCCCAGGGTTTCACACGGATGAGCTCACTGGCTTTTTTATGAGGTGGGCGCTGGACTGTCCTCCTTTTTACGAGGAGGAAATGGAGGCTCAGCATGATTAAAGCGTGTACCCAACACGACACAGCCAGGGCGGCAGAGAGCTGCCATCCTGGCTGGGCCGCACCCCAGATTCTGGAAGAAGGTGCTTGTCCAGTGCCAGCCACAGAATGTCACAGCAGAGCTTTCTGCTACTCAAGGCTGCTTGTGCCCTGTGGGGTCTGCATCCCTGGCCCCGGTTGGGGGTGGGCCTGGAGAGGGAATGCGCTCACACGGGGGCTTCAGTTCCACTCTGCCGACAGGTACTGGTATCAATGCGCAGAAGGCCCTGCCCCAGGGCCCAGCTCAAGGCTGGCTCCCCCAGCCCTGTCTCTGGACTGGAGCGGAGAGCTGGCTTGGCAGGGGAGGGCCTGGAACCTTGGCAGAAGAGCATGATCCCGCTGAGCCCCCTTCTCCTCTCCCTCCAAGACCCCACGGTGTATATCTGGCTTTTGTAGGTTGCATTTGAAAACTGGCTTTTAGAGGCAGGACCCCCAACGCTGACCTCTTTGGCCCCGCGGGAGCTGGAACGTTTCTTTTCTCTGTCACCAGTGTAATTTACTGTGTATGGGAGGTGCCTCTGTGTCTGCTCGCTCCCGACCTAGGAGGTTTTTTTTTTTGCAGACTCACTGGTTTTTGATCAGTCCCAGATGTGCAAACCGAGCATCACTCAAAGGGGCTGATGGCTTGTCAAGAATGGAAAATACAACACAGGCGTCATTGCATTTCATCTTTGGTTCATTGAGCTGAATAGATGCTGGGACCTTTGTGGGAAGGGGATCCGGAGCCCCTCGTAAAGTCCTGAGTGGAGCACGCTGTGTTCTGGAACTGGGAGGGTTGAGCAGATCTGGGTGGCGGCTGGTAGGGCCAGCCATGCCCTTTTTTCCCTTGAATAAAATTGTTTCATTGTGGTAAAATTCACATAAACATAAAATTTACCATTTTAACCATTTTAGAGTATACAGTCAAGTGGCATTTAGCACATTTGCAGTGTTATGCAACTATCACCACTATCTTAATTCCAGAACATTTTCATCCTCCTAAAAGGAGACCCCATAGCCATGTTGAGCAGTCACTCCCCATTCTCTCTGCACAGCCCCTGGCAACCACTATTCTGCTTTCTGTCTCTATGGATTTGCTTACTCGGGACAGTTCATGTAAAAGAAACCATACAGTAAGGGCCTTTTGTGGCTGGCCTCTTTCATGGGGCATGATGTTTTCGAGGTTCATGCATGTCGTAGCCTGTGTGGCGCTTCATCCCTTTTAATGGCTGAGTAATATTCCACGGTGTGGATGGAGCACATTTCGTTCGTTTATCCATTTTTCCATTGATGGACATTTGGGCTGCTTCCACCTTTCGGTTCCTGTGACTGACACTCCTATGAACATTTATGTCCATGTTGCTGTTTGAACACCTGTTGTCATTTGTTGGGGGTCTACAGCTAGGAGTGGAATTGCCAGCTCACATGGTAACTTTGTGTTAATTTGTTGAGGAGCCCATGTCCTCTTTCTTGACTTCCTTCTTGAAGAAGCGTCAACTCGGGTCGTCTCGTTCCAGCATGAGTCAAGGCCCTCTGCCACCGGTGCAGGGAAATCTGGCGACTGGGCGTTTGGCAGAAGTGTTGACATTCCACCCAGGGTCACAGCAGCAACTGGCAGAGAATCCTGTCTCAGACGTTGTCCTGTGTGGGCCATGCTTTGTACCCTAGGCTGTAGAATTGTGGGTACTCACAGACACCCCCCTTTCAAGGCTGTGAGGACAGACAGTTTCTCGTGGTCCAGCCCGAGGGAGGTTTGTCTTCTCTGATTGGCTCAAGTGCTGCGTCAGCTTAGACAAAAACCCACAGATCCAGGGGAAAAAGAAAAGTCCTAACGAGGATTATGCAACTTCTGGACCGTTGTTTAAAAAATATCGTAACTTATGAAATCCCACATTTTCAGTCCGAATTTCTGGACCACGTCCCATTGTGAGTCCAGGATGGCAGCGTTCCAGAAGGGAAAAGAATCGAGCTTACATTTTGCTTGCAGTCAACTGGTCTTGGAATTGACCCTGACCCAAAGTTCTTTTGGATGGGGAAAAAAACACACTCAGATCCCTCTAGGACCAGGAGCCAGCATCCAGCTGGCATCCGCTGAGACCAGCTTGATAAGAGCTGAAGTCCTTCCAGAGTAAAGAGGCAGCCGCCTTCTGCTGGCAAGCACAGGTGACGGTGGGTGGGTGGGCGGGGAGTTGACAAGGTCCCAGGTGAAGTGACCGTGTGTGCAAAGGCCTGGAGGTGGGGAGAGGCCTGGTGCCCGTGGAGAATGGCAAGGAGTTTGGTGTGTCCAGAACCTAAGGGTCAGGCTCAGGGCAGCAAGGATCTGCTCTGTGGGTGGGGGTCTCAAAGCGGGGTCCCTGGGCCTGCAGCAGTGCCCCGGAAATGGATAGAAATGCAGATTCTCAGGCCCCGCCCCAGACCTCCTGAATCAGAAGCTGTGGGGGTGGGGCTGGCAGTGTGTGTTTTAATGAGGTTTCCAGTACTTTCTCGTGCGGCTCCGGTGGGAGACCCACTGCCCTAGAAAGCCCACGTGGACTTGCCCGGGGCCCTGGCACAGACACGGGGGCCTGGCTAGTGGGGGCAGCTGTGAAGCTGCGTGGAAGGCTCTGCCTGGCGTGACCAGAAAGAAGTCACATGGCAAGAACGGAGTGAGCGGCTGGGAGCTGGAATGACCCCCTCCGGGCCGGAGTCAGAGGCCCCTTGAGAACAGTTGTTGGCGGATCCGTACGCCTTTCTTCCGGAAGAATGCTCAGCCTGTTGGCGCCTGGTGCTCTGGGGCCCGAGCAGTCATCCCAAGATTCTAGCATCTTTCTTCCGAGTGTGTTTAGTGCCCCGTGCGCCCCAGAGCTTGCGAAATGCATCTATTATGGCCCCTAAATGCCCCCTCCGAGAGAAGGAGTTGTTTCCTCAACAGCTTTTCAAACAGATCTGTACATGCGTGTGTGTCTGTTGCTGCCAGCCCCGCGCCCTCCTGCCCCAAAGCAGCGCCCCACACAGCCGGTCTGTTCCCGTCGGGAAGCCCTGGGCCTGAACACTCTGTTTATTCCCGGGAACCTTCAAGGCTCGGTCTTCACGGGGACTGAAGATATTTTCAGCTTTGGCGTCGCTGGACAAAGTGCCCTCTCAGACTTGGGATGAACCCGGCCCTGTCTGGGAGTGCTGTGTCTGGTCCAAGTGGGAGGCCCCGCCGGCCGCTGGGCTCTATCTGGGCTCCGACGGGTTTAAGTTCACTTTGAAGGCTGTCTGAGCCCGGGCCCCAGACTTGTCTCAGCTCTGAGACTCCCCAAGGGGAGAGCCTCGGAGGGGTTCCTCTGGCATCTTGGTGCTCTCCTTGCAGCCGCTCAGCTTCCTTGATCCCTTCTTCAAACAGAAGCCAGAGCAATTTCCAACTTTTTAAAAAAACCTTTCTATTAAAGTTTAACGTACTAGAGAAGAATGCACCTCCTTTCTGTGTGGAGGCTGAATCATCACAAAGGGCACACGTTCGGCCTCCAGCTCCAGGTCACGCTGCAGAGCCTGACCGGCCCCGGCTCCCTCCCACGGCCCCACCCCCAAGAGTAACCATTTCCGGACTTCTGATGACCTGGGTTGGTCCTGCCTGGTTTTGAACTTTACAAAAACGGAACCCTGCCTGTTTCCTCACTGGCGTCTCGCGCCTGCTGTTCAGCATCACAGACGTGAGCCTCGTCTGTGTTGTCACATGCCCACGGGCTTTCGAAGCGTAAATCAGTCGGCTCGTTCCCCCCACCTCAAGGCTCCCCTTACATTGAGGGTAAATCGAGACTCCTCATCCTGGCCTTCAAGGCCCCTGGCCACCTGGCCCTGCCCACCTCTGTGACCCCATTTCTCTCCGGCTCACTGGCTTTGTGCCTGTCCTCAGTCATCAGACGGTGACCACCTCCGAGCCTTTGTCTGTGCAGTTCCTGCTGCCTGCAGTTCCCTTTCCCTGAGATCTCAGCGGGACCTTGCTGTCACCCGGCCACAGTGGTCCCTGCCCCACCTCTGCCCCCTTCCCCATCCAGTTCCCTGGGCTGTTCACCTCGAGCCTTTTGTATTTATCAGTTTGCTGTGGTTGGTGCCTCCTCGCTCCCAGGTGTGGACGGTCTCGTTCACTTGCGTATCCCAAGGACTCCATGGCCACCGAGGGTTTGCCCTGAGGAGTTCCCCCCCAAGCAGGGTGAAGATCCTATAGCCTGGTGCTGGATAACTCCTGAGCCGTGTGGCTTTGAGCTTGGTTCAGAACCATGGCCGTGACTCACCCTGGCAGATGCCACCCGATACCGGTGAATCACTCGTGTGAGGCAGGAGGCTGGTCTGGGTGCTGCCGGTCATGCAGCCTGGAGCAGAGATGATCGGGGAAGCCTGAGTTCACCCGGGAGAAGCGCAAGAACGGTCATTATGCACCGGGAAGTCCCGGACTCTGCCGCCAGGCTCTTTATCCCGCTATTTATGCGATCTTCACACCCTCCCTCTGCCAGCCTGGGGAGCAGTTCAGGGCCTCCCGGTGCCTGTGAGGAGCTGCAGACTCAGAGAGGGTGAGGGACCTTCTGGGCAGCACACAGCTCCACGTGGGGGAGCCAGGATTCGAACCCGGCTTTGACCCAACGTCCCCGCCTTTCCACCTGCCTTCTGGGAGCCCTTGGCTGCTTGTCCTTCGGAGATGGAGGTTTCCTGCTGTCTATCTAAAGCTTTGCTGGGAGCATCATTTCCAAGGAAACACCCACACATCTGCAAGAAGGGAGGAAGGGCCCCAGGAGTGAGGGACCGGCTATTTTAAGACTGTATTAATTCATTATCCAGTCTCTTATATATTACCTTGGCTTGTAGTGAACACACCTGGGTTTTAGTTCTTTTTTTGCACAAAGTAGAATACGTGTTTGTTGACTGCATTTTCTTCTATTTTTCTCCAGGATTGTGTGCCTATGCTCTCGGCATGGTATTAAATCGAATGGGTTTTGTATATTGGATTTATCCAGTTTCGCCCCCAGCCTTGCTGTCCCTTATATCCTATAAGGATGCATCTTTTGCCTAGGGGACAGGAGGAAAGAAGGCGCCCGTGGGGCTGACGTTTCTGTTAAGCCAAGTGGACTGTTGGCCCGCTGTCCTCAGTTGTAGGGGACCCAGGGCTGAGGGCAGAGTGGCCAGTGAGGGAAGGAACGGGGCTGTTTCCTCCCCTGTCCAGAAGGGCTGAGGGAAAGCCGACTGCATCCAGTGCAGGAGGGGCGCCATCCCGTCTGGTGCTCACCCAGACGCTCTCCCGGGGGGGTCTGCCCGGTCCTGGGATCTGTCCAAGACGTGCCGGGGTGTCCTCCTCCACCACGTCCTTCCAGCCACGGCTTCATTCCTGGAATTTCTGGGTGGTTTGTGGGTACGGCTCTGATCTGCCCTTGGCCTCGTTCACATTTTGAGTTCTCCTTTGTGCTTCTCAGGAAGAGCAGAGCCTGGGGCACCCCTGGCCTTTGGGGTCGGCTGCTGTCCTGTGGGCGGGTGTCTTGCTGAGTGAGTCTGCCTGACGTGGGGCTGTCAGTCCGTCCTGCGTGACGTTTTGGAGAGCTGCTGCGTGGGCGAGCCAGGATTGGTCAGCAAACAGAGTGTGACAAACAGTCGGCACTGTCCGCAGGCATTCTGTTATGACCGTGAGCCAGCTGCTTGTCTGTTTGGAGCCTCAGTTTTCTCATCTGTAAAATGGGGCTGATAATCAGAGTGACCGCATCAGTCTGCGGAAAGGATGCACTGGGAGAGGCTGGGAGCAGAGGACCTGGCACAGTGTCACAGGCATCAAGTGTGAACTGGGCTGTTGGAGATGCGTGTTGCTTGAGCAGTGGTGCATGCTGGGGTATAAAGTTGAACAAGACTCGGTGCCAGCCGTGGTGCTCTGGAGCTGGCTTGTCCTGGTAATGAGAGCCGAGAGTTAAAGTTTCAGAAAGGTTGTGAGTCAATTAAACACAACCATCATTAAATGTTAAATTATATAAACTTACCGTTAAGTCAGTCATATTCCAGATGCGGGTAATAAATACTCAGAACTTATCCTAATGTTTTACCCCACTTTACTGTTATCTCTGCTCTGGAGGTTCTTGGCATCTGTTGTCGATCGTATCCGTATGATGGAAGGAGTACCTGATGGAGCCTTTGCGAGTCTCTTTCCAGAAATTCCACTGTCAGTGACTTCATGTTGGTTGCTTGAAATTGGCCAGAGAGGGAGTATTTATATCAAGGGAATTGGCAGACACTACAAATCAGGATGTTTTCTTTTTTGTTGTTTTTTTGAGCGGTGGTTGTTGAACATTTACCAGCACATCACTCGTTCCAGCCCTGGAGAAACGCATAGTCTAGCTGGAGAGGCAAATAGCATGAGCGGACACAATGCAGGGTGGTGATCCCAGGACAGCCACGGGCCTGGTGACTCGGCTGAGACAGCCCTGGGAGGAGATCGAACTTCATGGCAGCGACGGCATCTGTGCTGGCTCACTGTCACCAACGTGAATTACCACGTGCGTTTGTATGGATGGTTCCTGGCCGGACGGTCAGCATCGATGCTCCAGACCTGGGTCATGACATCTTGGAACCTGCTTCCCCAGAAAGCTGGGAAAAAGTGGCATGTACTGAGTAAAGTGTGTTTCAAATTTAGGAGAGGGCTCCCCCCCAAAAGCATTAGCCATTTAATAGGATTTTTAAAAATTGGATTTTGACTCAAGGCAGGGGTGGGGCTTTGAAATATTGTAGTGAAGAGAGAATAGTCTTCTTCACTGAGTTCTCCGTTATTAATCCCAGCCTTCTAAAAGCTACTTCAGACAAGGCATCTGGGGAGCATTTAGCATCATGACCATAACAGCTAACACTGTTAGCTGTACACTGTATGGCTGACACTGTAATGTTATAATGTTCCCGTTCATTCCTCACCCCACAGCTTATCCCTTGACCCCAGCCTACCCCCTCCCCTGACCCCAGCCAGAGAGATTAACCCCTGCTCCTCAGTGAAGACTCAGCTGAAAGGTCACTGCTTCCTGGAAGCCTCACGGGTTGATCACGCCTGCGGACCTGTCCATCTCGTTCAGTGCTGAATCCCCAGCGTCTGACAAATCCTGTAATTCATCTCTACCATATAGATGCACAGACTGGGGCCCAGAGAAGCTAAATGCCATGTCCAAGGCCACACAGCTAGTGAGGGGCAGTGTCAGGAATTGGTCCCAGTCTCTGTTCCCTGAGAGCCCAAGCTGCCATCAACCACAAAGCCAAAACCATCTGTCGTCCTCGTGCGACTCTTCTGATCTCGCTGGGAGGGAGATCCTCTCGGCCATCCTGTAAATATTTATCGAACACGGACTGGTCAGACATCGGTGATCCGGCAGTGAACAAGCCTGACAGGTCGGGGAGCGTGATTAAGCCAGCCCCTGGAGCTGAGTCTCAACCGCCAGGCCGGGGCCGCAGAAGGGGCAGGCTGCAGTCACGGGATGAGCTGTGGGAACAGCGTGTGCAAGAGCAGAGGGCTTGGCACAGACTGGGAGCTGACGGCTGACAGGCTCGGTCCTGAGATTCATCTTTCTGGCAGACTTTCCTAAACATGGGCGAAGGCAGCGGGCGAGATGACGCACTGGACTTGAAGCCTGTTCCCTTCCTCTCCCGCGCTCCTGAGAGCTGGATTTGGGGGTGGCGTCGCCCAGGAGATAGCCATCAAGGAGCCCCCGTTGCTAGATTGGGAACACGAGGACCTGCCAATGCCCCGAATGCCCTCGGAGCCTGGCCCAGGGACGGGGATGGGTGCAGAGCTGATCCTGCAGTGGCCACATGCTGAAAATTCCCGGGCTTTCAGCAAGCCTGATCTCAAGCCTTGGCTCCACATCTAGCCAGCCACGCAGCCTCGCACGTTCCAGGCATTGCCCCCGGCCTCAGTTTTCCCTTCTGTAAAATGGGGTTGAGAGCAGCCAGCTCCTTGGCAGAGGCGGTGGCAGCTCCGGGCCATGCTGCAGGAATTTGACTCCCTCCACATCCGTTTGCCAGGCTTGGGTCTCGCTGTTCACCCTGGGGCTTCAGAGCCTGGTCTGTCACCCTCCCAACCCCCCTGGCGGCCTGAGGTCTGGGACGTTCTCATGAGACCGTGGCACCGTTATCTTGTTTGCGGTCTTCGGGCTGGGTTTTGTAACCGCGGCTGAGGAGAACAAGACCTTCCAGAGAGCGTTGCTGCCGCCTCATACAGCCGTCCACGGCGGCATCTCACACTGTTGGAAAGAGGCCAGGAGTGACAGAGAGCTGAGCAGGCCTCCTCCAGAAACGAGGCTTGCCCTCGGCAGCCCAAGGAGGATCGGGGGGCCAAAGTGCAGAGCCAGAGGATGGGCCTCCCTCTCCGGGTACCGAAGCGGGCTGGGGTCGCCCCACAGAAGCTTGAGCTCCTCCAGGCCGTTAGGAAAACGGCCAGGACCTCGGCAGCCGGAGGGCGCTCTGCAGAGAGGACCCCATCGATTCCAGGGATCAGAGGTCAGCTCATCACAGTTGAGTCAAAGGCATGTCGGCAGATGGAGGTTGGATGGGTGCCAAGCCCGATGACGGGGTGTGTTTTGGTGCAGTGTCCCTGTGACGTACAGGCCCCTCTCCCCTGGGGTGGATGTGCTGGTGCCTCCTCATAGACAGTCACCGTCTGAGCCGCAGGCCCGGCAGTCTGCCCGGAAGCCCAGAAGGGCGAGGAGGGTTACGGTGCGAGATTGTGATGTTTATGGGGGTCCCTGCCCTGCATGGGTGGTGACGGGAGATCCGTAAGGAAGCCCCCTCCGAGGGAAGGCAGAGGACAGTAAGAAAGGGGCTCTGAGGTCAGACGGAGACGTGTTCCAACCCCACTTCTCTCCTTGCAGTCGTGTGATCCTGGGCCGGTTCCTTATACCCCGGAGGCCTCAGTCTCCTCCTCTGTAAATGGGAGTGACGGGCCCAGACCTCTGGACCAGCGGGAGGGCCAGGGGACAGACGCAGCCGCCAGCGCGCAGTAGGTCTCCCTTCGCTCAAGCCCCCCCAGCCTCCCCTGTGGGAGCTGTCCTTGTCCTTGCAAAGCCCCAGACGCCCTTGGACAATGTGTACGTCTCCTTTGGAAAAAGTTCTTTTTTAACTGTAGGTGGACCTCGGCTGCTCGAGTGTCACTGCCCGGGGTCCTCGGCCCGCTAATTCGCCTGTTTTCGCCTCGCCTCCTTCTGTACAGCGGCCAGGGGACATTCAGAACACAGTCCTGTCCCTTTGCTTCTTATCTCGTACCTGGATTAGTCCGCTCGGGCTGCCAGGATGGGATACCACCGACTCGGGGTTTAAACAGCAGAGCTTTATCCTCTCCCGGTCCTGGAGGCTGGCAGCCCGAGGTCAAGGTGGTGGCAGGTGGGTTTCTCCTGAGGCCTCTCCCCTTGGCATGTAGACGCTGTGTTCTCCCCGTGTCCTCACGTGGGCATCCGTCCATGCGAGTCTGTGTCCTGGTCTCCTCTTCTTATAAGGACCCCAGTCATGGTGCTGTGATGAGGGCCCGTCCTGATGACCTTGTTTTCACTTAGTCATCTTTAAAGGCTCCTCTCCAAACACAGTCACGTTCTGAGGTGCCTGGGGCATGTGAATTTGGGGGACACAACTCAGCCCAGAACTCTGGGCTCGTTTCCTCTGTGCCAGGTTCGTGCTGGGCTCTGGGAAGACAGGTGTGAAGGAGACGCCGGCACTGTTAGCGTCACATTCCGCTCGTATCTTCAGTGTCCTCTTGCAGCCCAACCTGAGCAGGAGCATCGGGATCCAGGCCTTGCCCCCCGCCCCCCGGGTGGACCCCAGGTCCCCTGGGCTCCAGCACAGAGCTGCCAACGGCTCCACCCAGGCCGGCGGCTGGCGGGAGGCAGAGCTGGCACTTGGAGAAACTCTCCTCTCTCTCCGTCCTCTTGTGTTGTCTTCCCAGGGGAAGGTTCCACAGAGCCGCATGGTCCTCCCAACTCCACAGCTCCACCCTGGGCTGTGTCGCTTCTCTTTGGACCCTCAGAGGGAAGGACTGTCTGAGGCCACGGAGTGTGGGAGGCCCTTAACGTTCACAGGGGGGCGGCTGGTCGAGCCTTTGGGGATAAGGTTGCACTTTTTCAGGAGAACGTGCCAGAAGGATGCACCTGGAGCCGGCAGCTGCTTCATCATCCTTTTATGCTTTAGTGTTTTCTTTTGTTTTATTACGATTTTAAAAAATTTTTTAAAAAGGCAAATCCAAAGGAGAGTATGCACTCCCACCTAGGTCTGGCCCTGAGGACGCCCTCCTTTGGGTACCACTTAGCAGCTCTTGCCACCTCGGCCTGTCCTCCTCAGAGAACAGAGCCTGACACTTTGCCATAGTTGCTTGAGATTCTAAAATAGAAATACTGGGTTACAGATGAAGGCGAGGTCCCTCGTGTTCTCCTTCCCTCACCCCGGAGTCAACCGCCACCAGGAACTATGCGTAATGTGTGTATGAGTATGTGTGTGTACACATGAGTATGTAACATACATATACATCCATAAACTACACACAATGTGGTTGATATTTTTAAATTTACGTAAATAGTACCATTAGTGTAATATCCCACAACTTGCTTTTTTAACCCGGCATCATATTTGAGACTTATTTACGTGGACACTCACATGGCTCCAGGTCCTTCCTTTTACCTGCTGTATAATATTCCACTCATGACTACCCCACAATTTATTGACCCATCCCCCTACTGATAGCCATCTGAGTTGTGCCCATTAATGATTTAAACCAAACCCAGGTTTGGGTCTAGTTGAGTCATACAAGCAATTCCTCTGGGGGTGCCCTGCCCCCCCACCCTGCTACTTAAGTGTAGAGTAAAGAGATCGAGTGTTGTGACGGGAGAGTGGCCGCTCTGTGACGTCAATCCCGCTCTCACTTTGTCTCAAGTCTTAATCCAGCGTCAGTGTGTCTTGGCATCTCTTCTTTGAGCCTGCCCTCTGTGGCTGGGAAATGCTCATATATGGTGGCGTGACTAACCTGGGAGAGAAGTCGGGGGCCCTCGGAGGTTCTGTGTTACTGGTCTGATTCCCAACGGGGCCAGTGAGCGCACAGAAGTCCTCTCCGCCGTCCCTGGGGCTCTGCCCTGAAGGGAACGCCTTAGGAGAGAAGCCCCATGTCACCCACTCAAAGAGAGCCAGCACCCCACGGCCCCCCCCCCCCCCCCCAGCTGCATGGCGGTTATTTTTATTGGAAGCGCGGCTCAGTCAGGACCTGGAGGGCTTCCAAGGTCGGAGATGGGAACCGCCGTGTTCCCAGAGCTCCTGGCTCTGCGCTCTGCCTCCTGGGGTGCCCAGCTCAGCCGTCCCCTCCCTGCTCTCTCTGCGTCTGCCCCTGAGGATGTCCCTCTGGCTTCCATCTCGCAGTCCCAGCCTACTTGACAGTGAACCTGGTTGTTGCTAAGGGAGGAGCCTCGTTGAAAGGACAGGGCCTCTTGGGTTCCGGATGGGTCAGCATCGAGGCCCAGTTGCTGCCCTCCACCCTACAGGTGGGGTTCCTCGGCTCCCTGCGCTGTCTGTAGTCAGCCCTGTCCCACTGGGTGGGGGCTGTGGGTGTCCTCGCCTGTCTCCCCAGCCCAGCTGGGAGCTCCGTGAAGCTGGGGACAGTGTCTGCTTCATCTTTGTATCCCAGGGTCCAGCACAAAGTAGGTGCCCAATAGAGGTCATGGGGTGACCACCCGACTCTCCCTTGGGAGTCAAGCAGAGGTGACAGGTGTAAATGAACACACTCGCTCAGGTCTTGCCTTGTTCTTGGACGGGACGAACATCAGGAGGAGGACCACAGTTAGTGACCTTTAGAGGAGGTGAGACCCTGGCCCCCAGGGAGAGAGGAGTGGCTAGCGTGATGGACAGTCCTGAGCCCTCAGGGTCATCCCACCGGCTCGAGTCCCGGTGTCCCCACTCACCAGCCGCGTGGCCTCCGGCACGGTGTGTCTCCACTCTAAGCCTCAGCTTGCTCATCTGTAAAACAGGACGATGACAGACGGACCTCCTGGGTCATCGTTAGGGTTGGAAATGACGTGCGTGAGGTCACCAGCCCACATGGGTGCTCAGGAATGGTTCTCGGAAGGGACAAAAGTCACAGTGGGAATGCACCTAATAAAACTCGGACCTTCGGGTTTTAAAGTTAGGAAGTGTGCTCTGAGACTAAGCCGGCCTTTCCTAAGACGTGTGCCCGGGAAGAAAGGTTAATAAGAGGTGGTATTTGGGAACGGGACCTGTAACCCCAAAAGCAGGGAAGGACCATCGCCATCTTCGGTGGGTAATAAAAGTGAGGGGGTTTCCTGCGGTCGGCCCTGTCCATCCCTCGAGGGTGCGTCCCAACCCACGTGGCTGTGAGACCCTGCCCCACGGCCTCCAGCCCCGGCCGCGTCAGGTGAGGATGCCAGGGATGCTCTGTGGGAAGGGTAGCTCCAAGACCGGGTCGCAGAAGCCCAGGAGTCCCGGCCGCCATCTTCTGTCCCCTGGGCACCGCTCTTGGTTTTGTCAACCAACAAGTAACCATCCCGGTGCGGTCACTGGGTACTAACTACCCGTGTAAACCACTAACCCAGCAGCCAAAAGCGTAGCACCTGGCGTGTCTGTAACAGGCTCGTGGTCAGAGGCTGATGGAGGGCAGCCACGTGCTTGGTGGTTGAGCGGGTCTGCAGGGCAGGTTCAGGGATGCGAGAGGGGGCCTCCCTCCTTCCCCTGTCACTCTCCCCCGCAATAAAATTGGCAGGTGGCTGTTGCTCAGCAGAGCGCGTGGCCGGGTCCCTGGCTGGGTGCTGGGTGCTGGGTGACTGCGTCACGTGTGTGGCAATCGTGAGGCCATGCCCCAAGGGAGGCCGTGATCAGAGGAACCTTCTGCAAGGATCGGTCCGGGTTTGCCTGTCAACCACTTTTGGTAAACTGAGTCTTACTTCCCAGGGACTAGGAAGTTTGCTACGGACGCTGGTTCAAGGCAAATCCTTTGGTGATGGGAGATGACTTTATCCAGCTCTTTGGGGGCAGGAGATGGAATTTTGTTCAGGCCGTAGACCCACCTGAGGCCGGAATGAGTAGAAATGCTGACTCAGAATTAGAAAAGATGGTGACAAGAGAAGGTGAGTCCAGGAGAAATGGTGGCAGGACATCCTCTGCGGAATCCGGGCAGCTGGGCTGGCTGGAACCCCAGCTTCACCGCTTGGGACCTTGATTCTTCGGCTTCTGTGAGCCTGTTTCCACATCTGCACTGTGGAGACGGAACTCCGGCTCATTCACTGCTTGGGCCGATGCGGCTGTGGGTGTAACGTCACCTTCTGCTTCCTTTCAGAGCCCTTGCGTGCCCGGCTCGGCCCCAGGAACCCAGGCTGCCCTGACCCCTGTTCTTGCTGCCGCCGTGAAGCCATGAGCTGTGTCCTGAAGGGCGTCGTCCCCTTGGGGCTGGTGTTGCTGGTCTGCGGAGCCCAAGGCTTTTTCCTGCCCAACGTCACACACTTAGAGAAGCTGCTTAGCAAATACCAGCAGGACAGACCCCACTCCCGGGTCCGGAGGGCCATCCCCCGGGCGGACAAGGAGGAGATCCTCATGCTTCACAACAAACTTCGGGGCCAGGTGTACCCGCCCGCCTCCAACATGGAGCACATGGTGAGCGCGGGCACGCCCCGGGGGCTGGGGAGGCCGGGGCCGCCGTCTCGTGGTGTCCCCAGGCACCGGGATGTGTGGCAGGCTCGGGGGCCCCTGGCAGAGAGGGTCCCCTGCCTCTGTCCTTGACACCCCTGAAACAGACTCGTGGGTTCACGGTGCAGAGGCTGCCTAGTCGCCAGCCCCGTCATGTCACCTCCCTCTGGCTCAGACCCGACACGGCCCTGACTTTCCACCAGGCCCTCCCGAGGGCGGAGCGCGGGGTCTGAGGGTGGCCACCTCCCGGCTGTGTGACCTCATGCCTCCTGGGCCGCTCTGAGCCTCAGTTTCCACTCTGAGAATCCCACGGGGCTCCTGTGACAATGTGATGAGGGGATGCGGTAAAACACCCAGCAGAGATGCCCACGCCCGGGGCTGTGGTGTCACCGCTGTTATCGCACCGTCTGGGTCACCCTGCCCTTTCACTCTGCCTCTGGCTCTGAGGGCCGAGGGTGGGCCGAGTCCTGGCCATCGTGTGGAGGACTCGGTGCGGGGAGGGGAGCTTGCGTCCGCAGCGGGAGGGCCCGGCGCCTGGACAGCCCCTGACGAGCCTGTCATGTGTTCCCGTTTCTTTATTTTGTGATATGTCGGGATTGGAGTTGCACTCTGGGTCCCCAGGTCTATACAGCCCGCCTGTGGAGGGAGCGGGGCCTTCCGCGGTGTTCCTGGGGCGCCTCCGAGCAGGGGCAGTGAGGCCAGGAGGGCAGTCCGAGGCCCAGCCCTCCACCCCAGCATCCACGACCCCGCGCCACCTGTCTTCTCCTGTTCCCACCCAAACGGGTGGCACCGATTTGAGAAAGTGTCTTGGAAACGTGGCTTCCTGCTCAGCCCTGTCTGCTGGGGCTTCGAGCTGCAGTCCTTTGAAATAGCCTCAGCATCGAAAGGTGGATTTTAAAACTCCAGAGAATTAAGACACCCCATTTTGAGGTTTTATAAGTGGACAGGTTCTGGAACCAGCCTACCTGAGTTTAGGTGGCAGCCACTTGCTGGCTGTGTGATTTTGGGCGGGTTACTTAGCCTCTCTGTGCTTGTGTTTCCTCACTGGCACAATGGAGACAATAAAAGCACCTTTCTCATAGGGTTGTTTGGAGGAGTCACTAAGAAAATGCACAATCAGTACTAAATAAATGTTAATATACTGTTGCTATTATTATTTTAGTAACATTATTTTAGTGGAGTGGGTCCAGCACTTGGTGGCAGCATGCGGTCAGGAAGAGCCCCCTTGGGAGCCAGGCAAGGCTGGGTTGTTAGAGTTCTAACTTCCTGGCTGTGTGCCCTTAGGCAAGCAACTTCACCTCGCTTAGCCTCGAGGTCTTTTTGTCTGCAACAACGGAAAAATAAAACATACCCCAAGGGCTTTTGTGGGAATTAAGAAAGGAAACGTGCTGCTGCTCCCTGGCAGGTGGCAGGTGCCCAGATGATGGCGGCTCTAGAGGTACAGGCCCAGCCCTGCCCCTGGCACTTAGCGGGCGCTTGGGAAAGTTCATTTCCTTAATATCTGGTCCTGAGGGCTCCTTTGCACCTCCCCTGGGGGCTCCATGCTTGCCCCCAAATCCTGTTCCAGCAGGTACCATTAACCCATTTAGAGAGAGCGAAACAGGCACAGAGAGGTGAAGCCAGTTGCCTAAAGTCACACAGCCAGAAAGGGCAGAGCCTGGCTTAACGCAAACACTCTCGCCAGTGCATCTTGCTGCCCTGTTCCTTCCCCGCTCCCTCCTTGAGTGGTCCCTTCGAGGGGTAAAGAATGACCACGCGTGCCTTTCCTTTAGAGGGACGCAGACTAGTTGTGGGGGCAGGTCTCCGCTGGGAAAGCACAGGCTGAGTGGGGGGCGGGCAGGTGGGGACTGCAGGAGGTCAGTGAGGGGTGGCGTGAGCTGGGGACTAGGCCTCATGGTGCATGCATGCATTCATTCATTCATTCATGCATGCATGCGTAATTCCGGGGTGACGGTCAGGGCATTCTCACTGCGTGGAAAGGGCGCTGACCAACAGGGTGTGTCGGCTGGAACAGCTCCCCACACAACCAAACCCGTGCCTGCCAGCCCCACGCCCCTGCATTTGGGAAACATTGTTTTGAGGTCCTACTATGTGCCGGGCACGGCTGGAGCCGAGAGGGGGGGAGGTGAGGGGTGGGCCGGGATGGGCTGCTCGGCCTCCGACGGGGAGGGAGAGCTGGGTTCTCGTGGACCGAGTCCTGCTCAGAGCAGATGTGAAGTCTGCACGTCTCCAGCCGGAATTCAAAAGCCTTTAACCCCCCAGAGCCGGCCGGGCAGGGCTTTCTTCCCTGACCCGAACTTCGCCCTCCTGCTCGCCTCCCGCCCAGCTGTCGGAGCGTTACGGACTCAGACCCACAGCGAGCGCGGTTCCTGGTGATTGTGAACCGAGGCGCGGGATAAACCGTGAACTGCTCAGAAGCCAGTGACCCTCGGTGGGGAGGTGGGGGGGTCGGCGCCTGCACAGGCTCTGCCCACCACCCAGGATGCTGGGAAGGGCCTTTGCTGGCCACTTCCAGAGGGGTCTTGGTGTCAGTGCCAGCTGCCCCCCGTCCCCGCGGCCCACATCTCCTGGTGGACAGTGTCTGTCCCTTCATGGGGCATCAGGAGGTCCCCTGCTTGGAGATAGATCCACTGACTTGGTGCAGGTGGTCTTCTGTCTTTTTTTTTATGTGGTAAGGAAGATTGGCCCTAAGTTAATATCTGTTGCCAATCTTCCTCTTTTTTGCTTCAGGAAGACTGGCCCTGAGCTAACATCCGTGTCCATCTTCCTCTATTTTGTATGGGACGCCACCACAGCATGGCTTGATGAGCAGTGTGTAGGTTAACACCCGGGATCTGAACCCCTGAACCCCAGGCTGCCGAAGCAGAATGTGCAAACTTAACCACTACGCCACTGGGCTGACCCCATGCAGATGGCTTTTTAGGAGGTGATCCATGAGTCTCAAGACAGGAAGGAGGAAGTCCAACCTCTGTGCACGATGGGGGTCTCCCACAGGGAACGAGGGCTCGGATCTGCCAAGATCTGCTGTGTAAAGGGAGCAGCAGGCAGATGGCTCCCCAGAAGGCAGGAGGTGGCTGCGTTTATCCACAGGCCTGTCCCCCACTGAGTGTGGCCCTGGAGGCGTTAACCCTCTGGTCCATTTCAGGCTGGGCCTGGGCAGTGGGGAAAGATCCAAGGCAGAAGGGGCACAGAGCATGGTGGGCACTAAAGGTGGGGCACTGTTGGTGAGAGAGGAGTCTGGGGGAACCCAGAATGTCCACTGTAGCTGAAATGGGAGGTCTTGCCCATTTCATGCATTTCATGCAGGACTTGCCCCCTGGATGTGGAGGAGTCTCCGTCCTCTTGGCCAGAAAGATGCGGCAGGCCAGGATGAGGAGAGGGCGCAGGCGGCTTCGCCGTGGTCCCTACTGGGGTCCCGTGGTTGGTTTAATAGCCTCCTTCTCAGGGCTCTGCCGGACATGCTTTCCCTGAGCTGCCTCCGTGTGCCGGGCTGGGCTGCCCAGAGTTGGGGGGACAGCCCCTCCCTGCCGCCAGCCGGAGCGTCTGCCCATGACTCCGGGGGGCGGCACAGCAGCAGCTGGTGTGAGGCCCCGGGGGGGGGGGCGGCTGGGCGTCTGTCCCCTCGGAGAAGAGAAACGGCCCGCGTGCTTGGTGCACTGCGCTCTTTCCCAAGCGCTGTGTGTCCCGGGCCAGCTGGAGGCAGGAGGGGCCGCAGGCCCAGACCCCTGCCCACGCCCCCGAGTCAGGAGGGGCTGTGCCCAAGGGAGCAGGACCGGGGGAGTCGAAGGCGTTTCTTCCTACTTTTTTTTTTTAATAACAGTAAAATATACTTAACCTAAAATTTACCATTCCGAACTTTAAAAAAAATTTTTTTTTGGTGAGGAAGATTGTCGCTGAGCTAACTTCCGTGCCCATCTCCCTCTATTTTATGTGGGATGCTGCCACAGTGCGCCTTGATGAGCAGTGTTAGGTCTACTCCTGGGATTCGAACCTGCAAACCCTGGGCCGCCAAAGCGGAGCCCGTGAACTTGGCCGCTATGCCACCGGGCCTGCCCCCCATTCCAACCTTTCCTAAGTGTTCAGTTCAGCGGCATTGAGGACATTCACATTGTCGTGCACCCGTCACCACCATCCGTCCCCCGGACTTGTTCATCCTCCCGTTTCATGGATGGGGGACTGAGGCTGAGAGGAGAAGGGACTTGCCCGGCGTCCCCGGTGAGTCAGAGGTGGGGCAGGAGCTCCGAGGGCAGCCTTGGGTCCAGCTCCTCTGAGCGCTTTGCTGACTTGTCCCCTCCCACTTGCTGGGCTAGGAGCCAACCAACATGCGCAGAACCCAGCGTCGCAGAAGCCATACCCAGCCCGTGGGGTCTCCCAGGGCCCCAGGCGGGGCGTCACTGCATTTCCGGTTCCTACACCCTCCCTGATTCTGACCCGGTGCCCGTCTCTCCCCCCACTGCAGACCTGGGACGACGAGCTGGAGAGGTCGGCAGCAGCGTGGGCCCAGGAGTGCATCTGGGAGCACGGGCCCACCAGCCTGCTGGTGTCCATCGGGCAGAACCTGGCCGTGCACTGGGGCAGGTAAGAGCTCCCACGGCCCCCTGACCTGTGAGCTGGCCACCCCTGCTGAGCACCGACTGGGAGTCCGTTGTCGCATTTAGCCCTCAGATCACCCACCGAGAGAGAGACCACCCATGCCATTTGCAAGTGGGGAAACTGAGGCTCAGGCCCAGGGACACTTCCGAGTAACTGGCAAAACGGATGCGTGCCTGGTTGAGGACTCCAGCTTGGCGTTTGCATCCTGTCTGCTTGAAAGGGTTCTTGAGCCAGTTGCATCCGGCGGGAGGGCGGGAGCTGGCTGAGTGAGCGGGAAAAGCGGGAATGTGGCCTTGCAGTGGCCGTCAGTCCTGTCTTCTCCGCCCGCCCCCGCATGTCTGCGTTCTGCTCGCTCGTTAGGGCTCAGCCGGGCTGCTCCCCCCTCACCTTCCCCTCCTCATCCGTCCAGCCCCCCGAGGCCTCCTGGCCTGGCAGCGCCTGCGCCCTCTTGCTGGACGGGGGCGCTCGGCAGCTGTCTGTTAAATGCCGCCTGCTGGCCTTCCCCCAAAGTCAGCTGGGCCATGTCACCCAGCACCCAAGCTGGCCGAAAGTCCCCTCCCGGGCGGAGGGCTGGTTTCATTAGAGCAGCTGGGGAAAATGTCTCCTGACCACTTAAGCCGTAGTGACCGATTTGTCGTTAGTGCCATGGAGTCGATTCCGACTCCTGGTGGCCCCTGCGGCCAGCAGAGCGGACCCTGCCCGGTCTGTCTGCGCTGTCCCCTCCCCCTCCGGGGCTCCGTCAGACAGTGCTCCCTGCTGTGCACAGGGTTTTCGTGGCCAGTGTTTTCAGAAGTGGGTGGCCAGGTCCTTCGTCCCAGTCTGTCCAGTCTGGAAGCTCTGCTGAAACCTGTCCACCGTAGGGGGCGCTGCTGGCGTTGGACATGTCCCCTCACAATACAGGTCAGGGTTTGCCTGACACCAAATCCAGCTCTCTAAGGTCTGGACTTCAGCTTGACCCCCGAGCAGCTCCACCCTCCTCCAGGTCGATGCCCGGGCCGGGGGCATGATGGGTCTAGAGACGTGGCTTCATGGAATCGAATCAACACAGATTTTTCCTCTGGGGAATTCTGCTTTTTGTAAAATCAATCTTAACGATAGCATTAAAAGAAAATGTCTAAAGGGGAAAAAATCCAGCCTTCCACCGCCCTGCTCCAGCTCCGTTCATTCTGCTGGCTCCTGGGTAGCGTCTGGCCGGGGGCCAGCATATTTTTACGCAGTTGTAACTGTGGTCAGGACGGCTTTTAATTCTTTCTTTTTTTTCCTTCTCATACAAGATCAAACGACTTTTCTCTTACAGAGCTGTCATGGTTATCGTCTCGTAAAGGCTGCCTGTGCGCCGTCAAGTTGACAGACCAACATTTAGCCGGTCCATTCTTGTAGCTTGTTTTTTTTGTTGTTGTTGGCTCATTTGAGTTATTTCACTAGAATAACTCTGAGCACTAGGATTGATGGGGCCAAGGGCACAGACCTCCCCCTCTGGGTGAGTCCTGTTAACTCGCTTTCCAAGAGCGCCCCTCCTTCGAAGGCCCCTCGGCAGCCGAGGGCCCTCCTCCCACGACCACCCAGCCTGGCCTTGGGTCTTCGGGAAAAGGGACGGGGTCAGGGCGGTGGGGGTCCTTCCGCGGGTGGCTCCCTTGCTGTGCTTTCCCCAAGCTGGCCCAGGAGGAGAGGCCGTTTCCCGCCTCTTCACTGACTGCCACCATCCGCTCTGGGCCTGACAGTCATTGTCACAAGACCCCTGACTGTCTCTCCCGCCGCAGTGCTCTCAGAAACCACCGGTGCCCCCCCGAGCCTTTTCTCTTTATTGAAACCACTTGTTTACACTCGCTGGTGACAGCCACCAGGCATTTGCACCCAGTTTATTTTCTCTCCTGGTAAGAAAATAACCGGTGCCAATGTGGCAGACGGGGCCGAGGCGAGAGGGCAGTGGCCACCCACGATGACCGGGGCTCTCCTCCTTACTGGGGGTGAGGGAGGGCTCCAGGGATAAAATCCTAGATAGGACGTCTCCTAAAGGGTCTGCCCCGGGTCGGCAGCGTTCTGCGTCCCTCTGGGTTTCTGCGCCCTTGAGATTTCTGCCTTGTGTCTGCATCCTTGGGTCCCCCGGCAGCTGAGCAAGGAAGCCAGTCACGACAATACGGAAACCTGAGGCTCTAGGTCCCTATTTGGGGGGTGACGGGGACCCGTCTGCCCTGTCATCCCCCAGCTTTCAGACCCTCCTGCTGTCGTGGGTGTCCCCTGCACGTCACCCATTCAGTTATTTCCTTACTATTTTTTCTCTACGTTGACTTTCAATGGACTCAGATCTTAAATGGATTCTTATCTTAAGCGATAATATCTGTGAAATATGGGGTTCATGGGCAGCACAGATTTTCCCAAATGTACAGGGAAATAAATACACAATTGTTAACATACAAAGGACTCACTGGGGGCCAAAGTTCCGTGCAGACACAGGTGGCGTGTGGCCACCCAAGGACTCTCCTGGGACTCAGGGGCACTCCAGGGACGCCCAGCTGAGCTCCGGGCCAATTCCTTGGGTTTTAAGCACTTTTAACAGGTGCTGGTTGGGATTTGGGGCTGTTGCTCCCGAAGGAGCCCCTCTTGCAGCCTGCCCCGGGGGTGGCGGGGCTGCCAGCGTGGTCTCCCTTGGCTGGGTGTGTGGCAGCCGGGAAGTAACAAGCTGATCTGCCCCCGCAGGTATCGCTCCCCTGGCTTCCACGTGCAGTCCTGGTATGACGAGGTGAAGGATTACACCTACCCCTCCCCCGACGAGTGCAAGCCCTGGTGCCCTGAGAGGTGCTCAGGGGCCATGTGCACCCACTACACCCAGGTAACGCCAGGGGGATGGCCGTGGCCTCGGCCCGGTGCCCAAGCCCGTCACCCCCCAGCCCCACGGGGTCACTGCCCAGTTGGAGACCAGCCCCATCTGTGCTGTCATTGCTTTAATACTTTCCTTTAATTTGGTGCCACTCAAAGTATAGCTGGTGGGCTGAGCTGTTTGTGACCTGTTCCCAAGGACAGAAACTGAGAGTAAGCACTAGAAACTTCCATGGCAATTTTACATTGCTGGGGCGTTTTCCTGGTCTGTGGTTTGGTTTTGTTTGTTCATGTTTTGGTTTTGTCTTGTTTTTCAAACAAATGTATGGATCATCAGTGGGTTAGGAAAAAAAAATCTGGTCCTTCCACTCTTGCCCCCCATACCTGATAGACGCAGCCAGATGAGGTCGCCCTGGTGTGCCACCCTTGAGCTCTGATGCACGGATGTCATCTTTTCAGATTGTCTGGGCCACCACCAACAAGGTCGGCTGTGCCGTGAACACCTGCCAGAGGATGAACGTCTGGGGAGAGGTGTGGGAGAATGCGGTCTACCTCGTCTGCAATTACTCTCCAAAGTAAGGACAAGCAACGTGGTTTTATGGGTCAGGATGTGTTTGCCTGCCATGAAGGACCCAACTAAAAGTGGCTTAAATGGGGAAATCTCATCATTATTTCTTGTAACACGGTGTCTGGAGGTTGGTGCATCCAGCTTAGCTTAAGAGCTCAGCAGTGTCAATGAAGACTCAGGTTCTTTCTGTCTTTCTGCTGTACCATCCTCTCCTCATGGTCCCGTGATGGTTGCAGAGCACCAGCCATCACATGTTCCCAAGCAGAAGAGAGGAGAATGGTAGAAAAGGTTTTCTCTTAGGCCTTTCTCACCCCTGGCTTACTTCCTCTTTATGTCATTGGCCGGGACTAGGCCACTCATGGACCAGAGGAAACAAGATTGCCCTAATTGACTTCGACCAAATGACATTGCCTTAATTGGCTTCAACCAAAGCAGTTGTCCCAATTGGCTTCACATGTCATCCCTGGGACTACCTGAGCCAGTCAGAAGCAGGAAGAGCTGTTGGCTGGGCAACCAGTAGGGTCTGCCATAGTGGTGTTTTTTTTTTCTCTGAACGTATGCGGCAGATGGCCCTCCCCCTACAGCATCCTGATATCATCCCGTCTCATTTATCCCTTTCCTCCGTCACCTCCATCGCTCATCAGACAAATATGTGCTGATTCTCGGAGAACTGCTCACCCAGTGCACAGCCTGCGATTTACTTGCTGGCCGCCGGCCTGGCCGCCATCCTAGCACCGTGCCCTGCACACCACGGGCCCTTGAGGCATGTTTGCTCAGTTTCTGGAGGAAACGAGGATGACCTCATTTATTTGGTCTGGGTCGGGAGTGGCTGAGAGAAGGTGGGATGAAGGGGGAGTTGCTGAGGCTGGGAGGAAACAGAAGCTCCGTAAAGCACGTGGTGTGCCTGTGGTGGCGGGGTCTCAGTGGCCAGCGGGATAAGGGTGGGAGACCGTGTTGTGCTGGGGACAGACGCAGGCCCCCGGCAGGAGCAGGAAACTGGTCCACTGTGGTGGGCTTCCTGTCCGAGTGGCAGGTGGGGAGTGAGGACTCATTCGATTCGCTCTTTATTTTAGTTTTTATTTACTTATTTTTTGAGGAAGATTAACCCTGAGTTAACGTTTTCTGCCAACCCTCCTCTTTTTTTGCTGAGGAAGACTGGCCCTGAGCTAACATCCATGCCCATCTTCCTCTACTTTATATGTGGGGCGCCTACCACAGCATGGCTTGACAAGCAGTGCATAGGTCCGTATCCAGGATCCAAACTGGTGAATCCCGGGACACCAAAGTGGAGCATGTGAACCTAACTGCTGCACCACCAGGCTAGCCCTTGATTTGCTCTTTACATAAAAAAATATACTTGAAGTCCCATCAGAAACGCAACTCTTCCTTTCTTTAGCCCCCACCCCTTTTCTTGAACAAAGAATAATCTACATACAGTAGAATATGCTAATCCTAAGGGCCCAGCCTGATAAATTCTCACACATATTTGTGTGTATTGGTCAGCTTGGCTCCCATAACGAAATACCGCAGCTGGGGACTCCACCAGCAGACGTTTGTTTTCTCACAATTCTGGAGCCTGGCGTCCTGGCTCAAGGTCCCGCAGGGTCCGTTGCTGGTGAGGACTCTCTTCCTGGCTTTCAGACGGCCGCCTTCTCCCTGTGTCCTCACGTGGCCTTTCCTTGGCCACACAGAGGGAGAGAGAGGGAGAGAGAGAGAAAGGGGGGGAGAGAGAGGGAAGGAGAGAGAGAAAGAGGGAGAGAGAGAGAGGGAGAGGGCGGGAAAAAGAGGGAGGGACAGAGAGGGAGGGAGGGAGAGGGAGCTCTCTGGCATCTCTCCCCAGGTCATTAATCCCATCTCATCGGGGCCTCGCCCTTATGACCTCGTTTAACCTTAATTATCTCCTTGGAGGCCCCATCTGTGAATATAGCGACCCTGGGGGTTAGGGCTGCAGCATAGGAATTTGGGGACACAGTTCATTCCTCAGAATCCATCTACGCCTGTGTAACCCCTCCACATCAGGCCCGTGAACATTTCCAGGGCCCCAGGAGGCTCCCAATGCCCCCTGGAGAGGCCGCCTTTCTGACCTCTCTCCCCGCCGGCCCGTCTGTCTGGTCTGGACCCTCCTGTGAGCGGACGGGAGAGACACACCCTCTTGTGCCCAGGTCTTCCTCTCAACCCCGTGTCTGTGAGACGCGTCCCTGGTACGCCATCGGTGGGCCTCTCTCTTTGATTTCTGCGGGGTATCCGCCATGTCCAGTCGGAGTCCCTGGCTGTGCAGGACACGGTCCCAGGCCCCCGGCATGTGGGCAGCGGCCGAGAGGGTGGGCTCAGCTCCCTGCGGGTGAGGCCAGGGGATGGAGTCTTGTACCTCAATGTCCTGTGCGCGAGGGGAGGACGCTTACTCACAGGCTGTGGAAGGTCGGGCGTGTCCGGGGCAGGGCGTTGGCGGGCCTGGCCCCCAGCCACACTCCACAGATGCTATCCGCATGCTATGGCCCGGGAGCGTCTGAGGGTGGTGTGTCTTTGAGGAAACGTGGAACCCCAGGTGTGCTGGGGGAGAGGGATGAGCCCGTCCCGGAACCCAGATCGGATGGAGCCCTGGAGGCTCACGCGGCAGTGGACAGGCTGGGTGGCGCTCTTGGTCCCTGGGCTATGGTCCGCGTGGGGACTCACCCGAAGGCACCTCCAGAGTCCCCAGCAGCCTGAACGGCCCGGCAGAGGAGGTCAGCCGAGTGGGGGCTGTAGCACAGGTGGAGGTGGGGTGTGTGCCAGGACGGTCCCCGCCCGCCCTCTCACCTGACCCCCACGCGGCCCTCAGTGATGCCACTCCGCTATTTTGAGCCGCCGGAGGGCAAACAGAGAGTGTGTTTTCTGCAGTTGTCTTCCGGCCAACAGCAGCAGGACCCCGCCCTGGCCTCCCTGGAAAGCCGTCAGCATGTCACCCGGGCAAGCCTGTTGATTTAGCAAAGGCTGGGAGAGCACGGAGCTGCCCCGGGAGCAGGGCCCGGGCGAGGGCGTCCACACAGTCGCTCCCTTCATGCTCACAACAACCTCCCGCCATGACCCCATCTCAGAGGGGGAGTGGGCGGGGGTCCCAGCCAGGGAGTCTGCTCTGTCCTGCCTGGCTGGAGGAGGCTGGGGCCAAGCTGGGCCTGGCAGCGAGGCCCCAAATCTCCTTCCCGAGTGAACAAATGGATGACTGGGGCAACCACGAAGGAAGTTTCTAGAACAAATCACAGAGACTGGTCCCCAGTCACTCGCTGTTCCGGCTTGTGCTGCCAAAGGCCTGGGGGCTGTGAGACGGGCTTGGGAATTCTGGCGCCACCTGCTACCTGGCCCCTGCAGCAATCCCAGCCTGTGACCTCCGGTTTTCCTGGCCTGGGAACTTCAGAGGGAGGCGATGGCGCCTGGGATGACCCGAGGAATCTTGGTCCAGCCCTGAGAGCAGTGTGTGGTCAAAGGCTCTGAGCCCCACAGCCTGGGTTCAAATCCTAGCCCCTCCACTCATTCTCTGTGTGACCTCAGACAAGGCACTTAACCTCTCTGAGCCTCAGTTTCCTCCTCTGCCAAAAGGTTGAATTCCAGCCCATCCCTCCTGGGGTGTTGGAAGGGTGGAGTGACCCGGGCTGGGTATGGGGTAAGAGCTCAGTAATCACGAGGTACCCCCTAGAACATGCTGGCTTTTACTCACTTGAGAAATGGCTTAAAAGGCGTCCCGGCAGCTTTCTAGTGCAGGGTGGTTGGGGCTGGGGTCAGGGGGTGGCTGACAGTGTTCTGAGGTGTGGGAGGGGGAGCAAAAGGGTTGATGTGGGGCCGGTGGGGTGTTGGCATGCACACTAACACAACAGGACAGAGATGCCAGGGAGAAAGACGTGTCGTAGCTCCAGACTGGGGTTCTTCTAGAATTCTCCAGCCTCTCTGTGCACAGGAGGGGCCCAGGGCAGCTGCCTTTCCCCCCTAACACAGCGCACCCCTTTCCTCTTCCCCTCTGAGTTTGGGGCCCCGAGAGGCCCAGGAAAGGAGAGGCGCGGTCTGGGCCCTCGGGTGGCGGCCCCTCCTGATGGGTGTCTCTGCTCTGTCTTCAGGGGGAACTGGATTGGAGAAGCGCCCTACAAAAACGGCCGGCCCTGCTCCGAGTGCCCACCCAGCTACGGAGGCGGCTGCAGGAGCAACTTGTGTTACCGAGGTAGGAAATGACAAAACCGCTGGGCATCGGTTTCCCCTCTGGTCTGCAAGCCATCAAACAGCTGCCACAACCCGGGAGAACCAGACAGGGGTCCAGGACGCCCCCTCCCCGCCCAGAGCAGCCCCCCCAGCAGCCTTGTGTGCGTGATGAGCGGGGCCCCATCTCCAGACTTGGGGCTCAGACCCCAGCTCCCTGGGGACCCGCGCCACCCCGGGATGTCCCACGCTAGGCTTCTGCCCCGTGCAGTGTGGACCCTGGCACAGCCCTACCCTCGTGGGTGCTCACAGTTTGGTATAAAACAGACAACAAACAAGGAATGAAAACAAGTGACATGACTGTGAGCTCCAGGCCAGGCAGGGGTGGTCCCTCCGGGAGGCTGGACACCTTCCCTCCCATCCTGTCGGCCCATCGGCCGCCCCCTGTTTGCATCTTTCTCATCCTTCCCCGACTTGTCGTGAACGTGGATGATTCCCCCCACCCCCGCCCGGGCTCAGCCGGGACCGGAGCTTTCCGAGGCCGCCCGCCCGTTCCGCCTACTCCGCCGCGTGTGTGGTGTCGGCCACTTGGGATGTTCCCACTTTCTCCGCTGCTATAAATAATGCACGTTTTCCGTGCCCGAGCCTCTTTCACCTTTTGGAATATTTCCTCGGCTCCGTCCCAGAAGGGGCACACCTGGGCCCACGGGGCTGACCACGTGTCTGTGGCCGAGCTGGGTTTTCACGTGGCTGCATCACCGGGCCTCGTGAGGGCTGAGAAGCCCCTTTCAGCAGGGCTGGGCAGGCCAGGGAGCAGCCCTCGGTGCCGGGCCTCCCCTGCCAGGGGGCTGTGGGGTCAGGCCCGTGGGCTCGGGGAGGAGCAGCAGGCAGGCCAGGGCAGGGGTCCCCCACTCCCAGCTGCGCCTCTCCCTTGTCTTGGAGAGGGGGCTCCCCACGCCCATCTTTAGTGAAATCTTCCTGGCTGTGCCCCCTCTGGTGCCTGGATTCACGAGACAAGAGTGAGTTTGACGGTCCGGCTTTAAGAATATCGACCTGCCACTTGCCAGCGGTGGGCCCGTGGGCAGGTCACTTCATCCCCCTGAGCCTCAGTGTTCCCGTCTGAAAATGGGGGTGATGGTGTCGACCCCTGGGGGCGTGGGAGGACTAGAGAAGACTGCAGGCTGAGGCTGACGCGCAGGCCGGTCAGCTCCCTTCCCCAGGGTCCCAGTGAGGCGGGTCTGGGCCCGCTGTCCCCAATGTGGGGAACGAGGGAGGGACGCCCGCTGGGGCTTCTCCCTGAGTCTCCCCTTGTGATTTGCTCAGCCCTAACACGTCGCAACGCTGCTTTTGAAGTGCATCAGCCCCTCCGGGAGGGGGCTCCATGGGCGCACCCAGGGCAGTCCGGGTTAAGGGCAGGCAGAGTGGGCTCATCTCTGCCCTTCCTGCTGTGTGTGCTCGAGCATACTGCTGGCTTTCTTTGAGTCTCAGTTTCCCCGTCTGCAACAGTGACAACAATGGTCCTTCCCTGCGATATTTGCGTGGAGCCCACAGCGACAAGGATGTGAGTTGCTGGCACAGCAACCTGCACATAGTCAGTGCTTTACCAACACGCTCTTTAGCTCCTTGGAGAAGTGGGGGCGGAGGGGTAGGGCTGCACTGATCACCTTGCACAGAACCGTTCCTCGCCTGGTGGGGACCATTGGCCTGCGCCCAGCCTGGGGCCCTCATCCATCTCAGGAACCTGGCAGACATCTTCTCCTCCTTGGAAACACAGCTCTGGTGTCACCCCTCCTCCAGGGAGCCTTCCCTGACTACTCAGACAGGCAGCACACCTGCCTCCCTGCCCTTACTGCACCCAGACTCTCTGGGACCCTGATCACCTGTTGGAACCGCCGGTTCACTGTGGGGTCTCCGGGGCACGTAGCAGGTGTGTTCTGCATGCTGTCTGAATACTTATACCCCCTAAACCCACAGAGGGTCGTTTTAAAAGAACAGATGCCCACCAATATACCCTAGATGCTGGCTTACCCACTCAGAGAAGCCTCTGTGCTTGTTTCTTTATTTTTGGTGGAAAATGCCCAACTTCGCCTGGCCGGCATCCCAGTTTTCTTAGCTAACCGTGTGGAAAGTGTCCTGGGAAGCAGCTTATCTGCGTAAGCTCCTTAAGTGTTACTGAGGGTGCCTGGCAAAGCCTTGACCTGTGATAGAGAGGGCGCAGGGATAAGGATGGGCCGTAAGAGCCGTCTCCAGCCCTCCAGCCCGGCTTCGGGGAAAGGCAGTTTGACTCCCAGCTGTGTGAGCTTGGACAGGTTGCCTAGCCTCTCTGAGCCTGTTTCCCCATTTGCCTCCTCGGGCCATGAGAGGATGACGCCAGAGCATGCCAGGGAAGGGCCTAGCTGGCGGGTCATCGTCTGGTCCGAGTTCAGTCAGTGTGAGCTGTGAGCTTTGTTACCACTCAGAGAACCCGGTGGGAGTCTGCAGAATGACGTAAGCGACGCGATGCGCCCCGAGACCCCTGGTCAGCAGCTGGACGGTCACCTTGCTGTGAACTCCGGCGCCGAATTTCGCCAGGCCTGCGCTGGCCCCCACGGGGGACCTTAATTAGCATGTGCTCAAATACAGCCCGTGCGCTGGGGGAGCGTTTGCCTTTTCATGTGTGCGTCTGACGGGGAGGACCGTCTGCCCGTTTTCTTAAATAGCGAGCCCTCAAATGCTTTAGGCTGCTTCTCCAGACTATACTCGGCTAAATAAAGCCGCGATTATGAGCTATGAAAATCCGAAAGGCCAGTGGAAGAAAGCCCAGCTTATTCCAGAGGCAGCTCGGGCTTTCAGTGAAGGGCAAGGCTGAATCACCACGTTGATGGGCAGGGCAGCCCGAGCCTGCCGACGCGCCCACGGCCTTGCAAACCCAGGTCTTCCTAAAGATTCCGCCTATAGCTTCGGGCTCCAAATGGTATTTTCACAGTTCCCTTTCCGATTGTCTTTAAACTGCACTGGGACTTTTTTCCCCTCCCCAAAAGAATTCAAAGACAGAATTCTTTGGGGTTTTCGATGATCCTTCAGTCAGTGAATTTCATTGAGCAGCTACTGTGTGCTGAGAGCTGGGTGTACGGGGACGAGAAGCGGGCTGGCTCCCGGCCTCGGGGAGTTTACAGCCGGTGGAAGAGGCAGGTGGCCGTGAAATTGCAGCTGGGATGTGCTGCCCGGGAGCAGTACGCAGCGGTCCACGAGTCCTGATAAGGATGGAAACAGGACTCAGGGTTGCCGTTGGTCCCCTGGCTTAGATCCCATTCATTCTCCTCTGGGGACTGGGTTGGCCCGGGGCCTGGTTGTGGGGTTGGGAATCAGCTTCCAGGTATCCCAGCCTCGAAAAGCATCGGGGAACCACTCCTGTGGATGCTTGTGTCACATAGACACGAAACACGTGGTCTGCCCCTTAGAGAAGGAAGATCATTGCTCTGAAGGGGAAGTAGGAATAAGGCTGGGGGATTGACAAACACTTGATGGGACTTGAATTTTAATCCAGTGACACAAAGAGGCCTGCGAGGGGCCTCACTGGTCCTCCTTGCAATCGTTCTTACCCAAACCCCTTGAAGGTTGTCTTCACTGGAGGAGCTCAGAAGGCAGGGCTTTCCAGCTCTGGCCACAGACATCTGTAAGGGGTGCGGGTGTGTGCTGTAAAGATGCCAAGGGCCCCGCAGGGGCCATGCACATCAGCTCACCTTTGATAAGGCCACTCGAGCAAATTAAAACAGCAGTATTTGCTCTGCTTTGGCTGGAATTTGGTCTCCTGGTGGCCTGATGACAGATTCTGGTGAGCAGTTAATAGTTGTCTTTCCTGATGAAAACTGGAAGATAAATAAACTAAGTAAATGCAGTTTGCTTGGTTAAAATATTTTCGAACTTAGGGATCATGGTCATGGTTGGAGAAATAATATTTGGGTGGGAAAAAGATTGGGACCCAATGAACCTTTTTTTTTAAACCGGGTGTTCCTGGCAATGTTATTGGGCAGCGAAAGTTCCATGCGGAGAAAGGAGTTGGGTTGGTTAAGAGATCTTGACTCGCGGGAGTGGAGAAGCGAGTGGGATGTGCTTGGTGAGGTCCAAGGGCACTGAGCACAGAGGGTTGCGTCTTCGTGCCCCATAATGAGCACATCAACAGGGAAGACCCTCCCATGGAAAAGCTGGGGCCGGAAGGGCCTCAGGGAACACAGCTCCGGTTTGGGGTCGGAGGATGTGGCAGCTTCCTGAAGCTGCTTCTTTGGGTGGAGGGGGCTGTGCAGGGGGAGATGGGGCAAGAAACCGTGATGCTGATGCAGGGGTGGGGGGCCCTGGAGCCTCGGCGCGGCCCACTGCTCTCGGGTCCAAAGCAGGCGCAGTGAGTGAGAGCCCGGCCCCCTCACCTGGGCTGGGGGACCTCCGCCCGGCCAGCGCTGCTCTGACATGTCACTTTCTCTTTGCCGCTGAAATGACTCTTTGTGGAAGCAAACCTCAGTCAAGTTTAGTTTCCAAATTGCTCTTTTTTTGCCCCAAAGTGCATTTGGTTGAATCCCAGTATGTTATTTTTCCTTTTTCTCCCTCTCCACTATTAAGAAGAGACTTACGACCAAAAGCCCGAAACGGACGAGATGAACGAGGTGGAGGTGGCTCCCGTCCCTGAAGAGAAGCACGTCTGGGTGCAGCCGAGGGTCGTCAGGCCCACCCAGCCCAAGAAGCCCCCCGGGGTGAACTACATGAGTGAGTCGGCTCCGTCCCCTGCCCCCGCCTGCCCTCCAGCTGCCTCGGGAAGGGCCCCGTTTGCTCTGGGGGGTTGGGGGGGGGAGCTGGCGGGCTGAGAGGTCTCCAGGTCAACAAACAGCGGGGAGCAGGGTGGGGTGGAGTTTGCAAAAGCACAACCCGAAGACATTTTTAAAAAGTGGTATTTTTTAAGTCATTTCAAAAGCACGCAGGGGGCCACCCCTGTGGCCAAGTGGTTAAGTTCATGTGCTCCACTACAGCAGCCTAGGGTTTCGCTGGTTCAGATCCTGGGTTCAGACCTACACACGGCTCATCAAGCCATGCTGTGGCGGCGTCCCACAAAGAAGAACTAGAATGACCTACAATGAGGGTATACAACTATATGCTGAGGCTTTAGGGAGAAAAGAAAAAAAAAAGAGAAAAAGAGGAAGATTGACAGCAGATGTTAGCTCAGGGCCAATCTTCCTCACCAAAAAAAGAAAAAGAAAAAAAGCATTCTGGGAGTTGTGCTTGGGTGGCATTTTCCCCCCCAGGCAAGTATTTTAAGGTTAGACCTTGTCTTTTCCAAGGGGACCTGGGCTGAAATTAGGTTCCTTTCGGAAGCACTGGCCTCCCTGAGGGAGAGTTCAGAGGGCTTCTTTCCCTCATACTGGCTGTGACTCGGACGTCACTGGACTCTTGGAGACTTGATTTGTTCATCCATAAAATTGGGGCCACAATGCAGAGGACATGAACAGACATTTCTCAAAAGAAGATATGAATATGGCCAATAGACACATGAAAAGATGTTCATCATCGCTAATCATCAGGGAAATGCAAATCAAAACTACACTAAGATATCACCTTACACCCGTTAGATTGGCAAAAACATCCAAAACCAAGAGTGACAAATGTTGGAGAGGTTGTGGAGAAAAAGGAACCCTCATACACTGTTGGTGGGAATGCAAACTGGTACAGTCACTATGGAAAACAGTATGGAGATTTCTCAAAAAGTTAAAAATAGAAATACCCTATGACCCAGCCATCCCATTACTGGGTATCTATCCTAAGAACCTGAAATCAGAAATCCCAAGAGTCCGTTGCACCCCTATGTTCATCGCAGCATTATTTACAATAGCCAAGACGTGGAACCAACCTACATGCCCAGAAACTGATGATTGGATAAAGAAGATATGGTATATATACACAATGGAATACTACTCAGCCATAAAAAAAGAAAATTGGCCCATTCACAGCAACGTGGATGGACCTCGAGGGTATTATGTTAAGCGAAATAAGCCAGTCAGAGAAAGACGAACTCTATATGACTCCACTCATAGGTGGAAGTTAGTATATGGACAAGGAGATCTGATCGGTGGTTACCAGGGAAAAGGCAGGGGCGGGGAGGGCACAAAGGGGGAAGTGGTGTACCCACAACATGACTAACAAAAATGTACAACTGAAATCTCACAAGGTTGTAATCTATCATAACATTAATAAAAAAAAAAAATTGGGGCCACAATGCCAGTATAGGGTTGCCATGAGGGTTCTTTGTGGTAACATGGGCCACCCCGTGTCTTTCCCCCAGAATTTCCACCTGTTTGATCATTCTGTAGCTTTCTTGGCCAGGAAATACGCTGATGCTGTCTTCTGTCCAGAAGGTCAAAGCGGTTCGTTCCACTGGGTTTTTTTTCTTTTTCTTTTTTTTTTTTTTTTAGGAAGATTAGCCCTGAGCTAACTGCTGCCAATCCTCCTCTTTTTGCTGAGGAAGACTGGCCCTGAGCTAACATCCGTGCCCATCTTCCTCTACTTTATATGTGGGACGCCTCCCACAGTGGTGCCATGTCCACACCCGGGATCTGAACTGGCGAACCCCGGGCCGCCAAAGCGAAACGTGCGCACTTAACCGCTGTGCCACTGGGCTGGCCCCAGTTTTTTTTTAAATAACGTAAAATTACAAAATAATATATGTCTTTTTGTAAAACTGTAACGCTAATCCCAGATTGTGATATGTCCCTGTCAAGTAAACAAGGAAGGAAAGCTTGCAAAGGCATCTCGGTGTGGGCGAGGGGAGACAGGTGAGAAAGGCCGGTCCTGCCTCACAGTCTGGGTGAGGCTTGTAGGTCCTGCTCTCCAGAACCCAGGGGGCTGCGGGGCCCTCAGTGTGTGCCAAGCTCCCTTCCAAGACAACATTGACCTCCTCAATTAATGCTCACAGAAACAGTGCCCACTGTACGTATCCCATCATTCGTAGCTGAGTTGAACCTCAGAGAGGGGAAGCAACGTGTCCAAGGTCACATCACTACTGTGAAGTGGTGGATCTGGGATTCGAACCTCACAACCGAGGCCTGTTGCCATGGGGCAGTGCTCCTGCTCTCATTATGGCATGCATTCCAGAATGTTCCAGAAAGTTCTTTGGAGTCGGGGTGGGGTCTGACTCAGACTCCTCCTCTTGCTTCTTGCCGTGACGTATATTTCTGCGTTTCTCTCCTAGCCCAAGTTGTCAAGTGTGACACCAAATTGAAGGACAAGTGCAAAGGGTCCACATGCAACAGGTAAGGTCCCGGCTGGGTCCCTCTCTCGCGGCTGCCTAGCCCACTGAAGCACCTGCTGTGCTGTGTGGGTCGTGTGGTCAGTCAGTTGACGGCCACCAGAACCAAGCTGGGTAGAAACCCACGGAAAAATGGTACCCCCTACTTTTAGCACAAAAGTGTGCCAGATCGAGTGGGGAGTAACTCAGCTTGCTTCGTGCCATGAATTAGACTGACCACAACGTCTCAGCATTTCCTCTGACTGCCACCATTCAGTGAGGGCTTGGCCCGCAAAGATGATCCATTTCTGTCAGCCCGGACCGGGGTTCCCCAGCCTTGGCACTGCTGACATCTAGGGCTGGATGATTCTTTGCTGGAGGGCGCTGTTCTGTGCACTGTAGGATGTCGAGCAGCATCCTTGGCCTCGACCCGCTAGATGCCGGGAACACCCTCCCCCCTAGTTGTGACGACCAAAAATATCTGCAGAAATTTCCCGAAGTCCCTAGAGGGGTAAAATTGCCCCCAGTGGATAAGCTTTGACCTACAGAGTTGGCTAAGCTCTGGGTCTCCTACCTGGACATGTGTTCCAGTCAAGTATTTCATCCCCACTGGGGAGGAGGTGCTCAAACTACAGATGCTCTGGGCCGTTGGTTCAAAAGGGATCCCCAAAGTGTAGGAATGCCAGATGTGCTAGAGACACGGAGATCTTGACCAATGTTTTTGCGCGGCTGGGGGCTCCATCCCGCCTTTGTGTGTGAAGGTGGTCACAGGGCGGCCCGGAGTGCTGTGCAGGGAGGACCAGGGCGGGGGGCAGAGCGAGGCACGTGTGAGCCGCACTGTCAGCCTTTGGCAGACCCGGCAGGACTGCCGTAGAGCCTGAGTGGGCCCGCTTCCCAGTGGGCCCCACCGGAGAAAGCGCTGCCAGTGTCTCCTGCAGGACGTGAATGGATTCATCCAGCGGACGGAGTCGTTCAGCGCTGTCCATTCAGAAGCCGGAGAGTGTCTGCCAAGAAGAGCGAGTCTGGTTTGGCAGGGCAGCTGCTGGGCTGCTCTTTCTGGCAGCGGACGGCCAACAGGTGCAGCAGCCTCATGCAGAGAATGTCAGGGTCACAGCAGGACAGCCGTGCCATCGGTGCGGGGGCCTCACTGGTCCTCCTTTGGATTCTGGCATCCGCTCCTCCAAAGCCGAATGGCCTTGTTTGAAGCACATGCTGCAAAGAGAAGAGAGCGGGTTCTATTTTATCCCATGGGGATTTGGAATTCAGTTTGCCAGAACGCTTCGCTCAGCCTTGGCAGGAGTGTAGACTGAGCTACCCAGGATGGGGTCGTTCCAGGGGCTCACACGTCATCCCCCGAGCCTCTGGCGAGAAGCCAGCAAGTCCTGCAAATTAAAGCCAGTTGATTGTGGGTGAGATGAGCCGGATGTGGCTCGGCAATGGGTGGTGGAGTAACGGTCCCCGTCTTTGGGCACCGTCTTCAGGAAGGGGTGTCCACTCTGCAAACTCGGGGTCTGAGATTTTCAGAACACTCCAGGGTTGTCCCTTTGTGAGGATGGGCCTGTGTGAACCACAAGGTCGTCACAGGAGCATCACCCCTGTGCACTCAGCCAGAAAGAAGGACGGAGTTTGGAGAACATCGTTTGTCAGCCAGCATCGAAAGAGTTCCGGAGCCGGGGGGAGACAGGAGCCTCTCCAGGCGGGGAGGAGGCGGGGATCGGCCCGCGAAGACTGTTAGAGGCCTCAACCGGGAAATGTAACCCGCCCCAGCTGCAAACACGGGAACCCCCTCGGCTCTCTCCTGGGAGCTGTCCCGCCTCCCGGGCCATCAGTTTTTCGCACGTGGTACTTTTGCAAAAATAACATCTACTGGATTTTTTTTTCTGACTTTAAAGGTATTTTTGTTCATTGTAAGTAATTCAGGAAAACAACAACAAAACATAAAGAAAAATTAACGCGTCCCAGAATCTCCTCAACATGGGCAGCAATTTGAGGCAGTTCCCTCCAGTCTTTTTTCTGTGTGCTGTTAGGCTAATATTGCTTATGTGATCCTGTGTGTTATTGTTTTCACTTAAGATTTCCCAAAGTCAGTAAGTATTCCTCCAAACCTCCATCTGTGGTGGCGGCATCACTCTCTGACGTATGGCTACGTGAGAATGTCTGGCTCCTCTTTTGACACCTGCTGGCCTATGTCCAGGTTTTTGTCATTATGAGCGGTCGGAATAACATGTCGGCTGACGTTCTGACTTTTGACTTGGGATGTACGCTTACAAGGGAGGTTCCAGAATCAAGAGTTATGAATTTTTAAGGCTTTCTGGATTCACTTATACTTTTTCATGAACGTGAACACCGTCATTGGGTTTTATTCTATTAAAAAAAAAACCCTTGCAATTTGACACCTAGAAGATGGCCTCTCCTTTCGCTGTGTGCCTCTTTGATATCTGATGGTTGAAGATTTTTTTTTTTTGGCGTCTTTGAAGCCACTTGTCTTTCTTCTGCGAATTGTCCATCTATTCGTGTCTCTGCTTTCAACTTGAATCTTAAACACGTGACAGTCGTCTCTAAGAAGGTCAGATTGAGTAGGTAGTCGCGTTTATGTGACGATAAACTTCATCCTGGGTAAATGGCAACCTGCTCAAAAACAGTGGTTTCTGCGTCACGGAGGCTTTTCGATAGGTAATTATTGAGCTCCTGAAGAAAGAAAGCCCGGTGAATTCATGGTGCGATTTAATCAACATGTTTACCCCTGAAAATCATGTTCTTTCTTCTCCCTCAGGTACCAGTGCCCAGCAGGCTGCCTGAACAGCAAGGCGAAGATCTTTGGGACCCTCTTTTATGAAAGCGTAAGTGTGGCCAATATTTCTTTAAACGGCTTGTGGGCCCTGGTGTTCCGAGAGCTGATCCATGTGTATTGATGAGCTCGCAGACTTGCGAAGCCACTTTTGGGATCCGGGGCTGACCCTCACAGAGGCCAGTCTCCATTTCATCCCCAGTGTTAACATGCTTCACTGGGTGGGGAGAAAGGGCCGTCTGTCACCGTTCTTAGCTGGTAAAGCAACGCGGATGGATTTTTTAAGATAAGCAGCCCCGGGAACAAAGACGTGTTATGGTGAGAGGTCTCGGGCAGAAGTGGGGTAAGCTTTGGCCCGACTTTTTGGGTTTTTGTGGGTTGAGGACAGACATCTCGGGTATTTCCGAGAAAGATTGCCACAGAGATGAATTCAGAGGTACTTTCCGTCTCCCCCGCCCTCCCCAGGCGTCCAGCATCTGCAGGGCAGCCATTCACTACGGCATCCTAGATGACAAAGGGGGCCTGGTGGACGTCACCAGGAACGGGAAGGTCCCTTTTTTCGTGAAGTCGGAGCGAAACGGTGTGGAGTCTTTGAGGTAACTATTCTGTGATCAGCGTTCCTTAAAATATTTGTTTCTGGTTAGAAAGTATTGTCGAAACTTTGAAAAGTACTGAACGATGTGAAGAAGCAGGAAAAATTAGAGACGACCTTAATACCATAACCCAGAAATTGCCCCTGTAGGCAGAGTAGCATATTTCATTCAGTGTGTGTGTGAGTGAGTGTGTGTGTGCGTGCACACGCCTGTGTGTTCAGTTTGGTTGAGTTCCGAATCTTGCCTTTTCTCCCTTCCCAGTCACCAGAAGTCTTCAGACGCGCCCTCACTAACGGTGGGCAGCATCCTTGAGTTTGGAGGCTAATTCTCAATCAGCACTTTTTTGTACTTCCTGAGAATGAGGCTTTTCATTTTTAAAATACACTACTTTTTTTGCAAGATAATGTTTTTCACGTAAGGCATGTGGGTGGATGGCAGGTCACACTTGTCTTCCCCATTCCGACTCTGGGGGTGGGGGGCCGCCTTGAGGAGCAGCAGGAGGCCGTGTCTTGATCTGTCGGTGGAATCAGAGACAGAAGGCGACTTGGGATCGTGGAACCCAGTGGGGCCTGTGGGGTCAAATGACATGGCTCTCCCTCTTCCCCGTGCATGACCTTGGGCCAGTTTCTTCACCCCTTCCGGGTGGCATTCGTAAATGAAGGCCACAGTAGGACCCAGGGCTGACACCCTGCTAATCCACGGCGGGACAGCGTGCCAGGGATCCCCCGTGTCAGGTGAGCCCCGCAGGGTCTGCGATGAGGGACGCACCCAGCAATGCTTCTGAGACTGTCTCGAGGTAGCGTGTCCCGTCCGAATCATGAGGCCACTGAGAACGTTTCCAAAGCTCCGTGAGTCTCTCCCCTCTGCGAGGTCTGGTTCTCCAGTGGTGCTGCCTCTTGTCTTAGTTATGGAAACAAAACCAAGAGCAAGGACGGCTAAATGAAAGCGCAGGAGGTGTCCTAGGAGGTGTCGGCCGGGTGACCTCAGCCCCGGGCTCCACAGAGCGCAGCACAGACACTGACACCGCCGTGGGCTTGGCTGGGCGCTTGTCCTAAAGCCGCTTCTGGCCCCTTCCAGTGGCCAACTTGTTTGCCTCTAGAGTGATGTTCTTCACGTTTTAGCACCCACGGAGTCTCCGAACATCAACGCAGGGCAAACTAAAGCTTTGTTTTTACTAATCTCTCGTTGAAATGTAGTATTTCCTCATCATGAACCTTGGCCCCAAACCTGGGGGGCGTTAGCAGGGCTGGTGGCTGCCTCACGGCGGAAACCCACTCGCTGCCAACATCTCGACACGCGGTCTATGCTGTCGTTACTCTGAAGTGACAGTGCTTAGGACAGCCGCCTCTAGGTTCTGTTTTTAATGCCAAGAAGCCCCGCTGTTCCCCTAACGCAGAGTTGTTTCAATACTTTGATGGTGATATCACTAAGAAATGATTTAATCTTTTAAATTTCTTGTATGCCTTTTAGAGTCATTATTCTGAGAAGGGGTCCATAGGCTTCTCCAGGCTCCCAGCGGGGTCCTGGCATTAAGAGGGTCAACGAGCCCTGCTCTAGAATGTTCTCCTTCCAGATCCCGCTCTAGAATGTTCTAAGAACTTTCGGGCTGATGGGAAACAAGTAGGAAAATGTGTGGTCGAGGCTGTCAATAAGGAGGCAGCTTTTAGAAGTGATTCTGCCTGCACTGACCCACTGTTCTGTTTTCACAGCAAATACAAGTCTTCCAGCTCCTTCACGGTGTCAAAGGTGAAAGGTAAGCTGGCCGGTGTTTTCTCATGTGACCATAGGACCCGGGTCTCTTGGGTGTCCCTGGAAATCGCGTTCTGCTTAGTTATTGATTTCATGTTTATCATGCCGGCTGACGTTGCCGTTCGCAGCATTGTAAAGACTATTTAAAGGGGTTCTTTAAAGAGGTCCTTCAACTGGTTTCTAAACATGTCTGAACTCAGCATTGGCCCTAGTTTGCTAAACTGGAAGCACAGGCCTGGGGTTCCCAGCCGAATGTCACAGAAATAGTAATGCCTGGGTCTGGAGTAGCTAAGAAGCTGCATCAGGAGCATCAGTTTCTGTTGATTGCTAGTGGGTCCCTGGACCATTGTGTTGAGAAGGATTCTGAGGCCTCGTTCTGGGCTCAGCAGAAAACAGAGCTTGACAGATTAGTAATGTCTGCCATGGACAAGAGAGGGAAATGTGGGGAGGTATGTGGCATGTGAACAAAGGGCTTGACCTGAATTCCACCACCCAGAGATGACCACTCTGAACATTTTGGTGGATACCTTTATAGTTTATTTTCCCTATGTATTAAGAGTATGTACATTGGTGATAGACACATTGATATACTTTAAAAAATGGAAACGGAATTATGTAAGGTTGGCATCCTGATTTTTTTCAAATAATAATGCATCAGGAAGATACGTCTGTGCCTTTAAGTGGCATCCAAACCTAATTTTAATGACCTCCCTGGCATCTCGCTGTAGAGCAGCCCCTGGGTGCTAGACCAGTCCCCTTTGTTGGGTTGCTACGTAGATCCCGGGCCCCACCAAGTGATAGGCTGGACCTGCAACTGGCCGCCCTCAGGGCCACATCTTGCCTGCCATCTGCTTTTGTAAATAAAGTTTTATCGGCACATGGCCACACCCATTCCTTGACACATGGCAGGTTTCTGCTGAACAGCAGAGTCGAGTCGTTACAGCACAGACCACAGGGCTGGAAACATTTGCTCGCTGGCCCTTTAAGAAAGAGTTTGCTGAACCCTGGACTAGAGGCAGACGTGCTGTCGGGGGCCGAGGTGGCCAGGACAGAACCGCTTTCTTACACTGTTTGAACACAACGCGTGACCCTCAAGAAGGGCTCTAGACTGGGCGTCGGGATCCTGGGCTCTCGCCCACATCCTGTGCAGTCTCCAGCGGGCTGGGAGGGCTCAGCTTTTCCGGACCTCAGTTTGCTCATCTGTATAATTGGAATAATACCTGAGCATCCAACGTGATCAAGTAGGAGGAAGGCTTCCAAGTGAAAAGCACTATGCAAATGAGAAGAACTGTTGGTCCCAATGAGAAACGAGCGAGGGTGCTAACACCCTTGCCCTGTAAAGACACTCAGGCTGTGGGTTTGTCTCATCCCCTGAGTGGCCCCAGGGGGAGGTGCCGGGGCAGTGGGGCTTGGCACCTGCTGGGTTCTCCTGCCAGGTCTGTTCGAGGCCCACTGAGCCCTGAGGGCCGAGTTGTCCAGCAGCCCATTTCATAGGCTGGTAGTCTGAGGCCCAGGCTTGCCACGACCTGACCCTTTCCCCACGTGCTCCTGTCCACAGTGCAGGACCTGGACTGCTACACCACCGTCGCCCAGCTCTGCCCATTTGTGAAGACGGGGACCCACTGTCCGAGGTAAGGCCCACCGGCGTCTGGTGTTGCAAACTCGGGGGCTAAGAGAAGAAGGCGCCCTGCCGGGTTGGGGGCCACCTCATGGCAGCAAAGCATGACTGAGTTCTAGATGTGGCCCTACTATGTGTCCACCCAGGAAAGCAGTTGCTTTGTGCTCAAAGTCAAGGACCCTCCAGACCTTCCCCTGAGACGGCTAGTTCTCACCCTTGGCTGCACGTTGGAATTGCCTGAGAGGCATGAAAAGAACAAATTCCGGGGGCCCCCTGCCCAGATCACAGAAATCCCAGTCTCTGGGGGTGGCCCAGCAGGGTGTCGGCATCTTTAAAAGCTTCTGGGTGAGCCCAGGGTGCAGCTAGACCCCGGAGCCATGCTCTAGGGAGCTTAGCTGAGGAAATGGCTTTGTCCCTCTAGATGTGACCTTGCCTCAAGGAAGAGAGCACTTGTGCGTGTAGAAGTGACTTCCTTTGCCACTAAGCTCTTCCTTGGCTCCCTCGTGCAGACCTCGAGTTTGTCATTCTTGGTCTCTTAGATCAATCTAGAACTCTGGAAGCTGGCGCCGCTTGTCCCCTCTCAGTCAGCTCGTTGATTCTTCTGCTCCATCTGGGATATTTTTTATGGATCACTTTAGAATCAGCTCCTTAAAACCCAGCCTTTTTCTGCGGTATAATTTGCCCACAGTAAAATCCAGCCATTAGAAGTATGCAACTCGATGGATTTTGACAAACGTACGCGGTCAATCAAGACAGAGCACGTTTCCATCACCCCAGAAAGTTCGCTTGTCGTCGGTCCCCCTCCCTCCACCTCCCACCTGTGCCCGTGCCAACCGCTGATCTCCTTTCTGTCACTGTAGTTTTGCCGTTTCTAGAATTTCCTATAAATGGAGCCGTCACAGTGATGCAGGCTCAGTGAATTGAGGAGTCGAAGGAAAGATTTCTTGGACTCTCGAGGTCTGGCAGTAGTGCTCCCTTATTCAGAGAATAGCATGGGGACAGGACCCATGGGCAGTGAAGAGCTGCAATGCCTTGAGGGTTAGAGCTAAATTTATAAGGCATAGCTATGTGAGCTATTTCTTTACAAGACAAAGGAAAGATCATGGAAAAAGTCGTTAAAATGGTATCAGTGTGGGTGGGGTCTGGGTATCTGATGGTCCTATAACTTTGGATACAAATCAGATGGATCAGGTCAGGACATCCCTGCTTCCCAGAGGATGATGTAGATGGGTATTAGGGCAGGACGCCTTGGGCTTCTCCCTGGGGCTGGGGCAGCCTCGATCCTCATCAACAATGTGTGGACTTCTGCGTCTGGCTTCTTTCACTCTGCGTAATGCTTTTGGGATTCTCTGTCTTGTTGAGCGTATCAGTGGTTGATTCTTTCATGTTGCCGTGTGGTGTTCCATTCTGTGGATGTACCACAGTTCGTCTGTCTGGGGAGCAGGTCTCAATGTGTCTGCCCAAGCCTTAGTTGGCTGGTTTTTGGAGGATGAGTCATCATAACAAACTCAAGGATGTCCTGGGAACGCTTGTCTCTGAGCGACCCATGAGGTTCTCTCTGAAGCGGGCCGTGTAGCATCCTGGGAACCCTCATCCTGGGCCCAGAGGCCTATGGATCCTGGAAGAGAAAGACTGATTTTGAAACTAATAGGAGGAGACCCTTGAGGTTGAGAGGGAAAGCCCCAGGAGGGTGGGGTGAGGAGAGACCAGAGGGGCCTGACTCCCTGCTTGGCTCTCATGTTGCCCCTGGAGCTTTCTCACTGGCCCCCCCGGCCGCCTCCACCACCACTCGAATCTCCCTGGAATGTTCAAGTGGGGATAACGACCTTTTAGTAAACTTCCCTAAATATGAAAGAGAAGCAGAAGGAAATACTTTTGGAAAATACAAACAAACAAGAAGAAAAACTCGGCGTAGGATGAGTATCCAAAATATAAGTATTTGGCCTGCCACTCTAGAAGAAGTAGGAAAGAACATTCTTACACAAATTCTTTTTTTGTTTTTTTAAATCTCACACACACGTCCTCTTTCTCTCCGCCCACCCCTGCCCTCTCCCGGCCCTGGACCGTTTCAACTGCTCAGTTCCTTTGCCTGGCTTTCTTCCCTCCCAGAATCCTGCCTGTCTTGGGGCCAGATGGCTTCTGGCTGCCATTTTGGTTTTTTGGTCCCTGGGTTGCAGCCCTTTTGTGCTGTTCCAGATCAAGACAAAAGACCTTTTATTAGTTAAAGCTCATGCTTTTTCCTGGTTTGAATCTCTCAAACCACCTAGGGTCCACCCATTTCCAGTTGAGGCGCTGTCCTCCCCCGCTCTGCCCGTGGTGGGGGGCAGTGTGGCCACTGACGCAGCGGTGATCTAACCCTTTCTACCTCAGGTTATCAGGGCCCCCTCCCTGGAATTTTCTGTGACTCACGGCGGTGAGGGCCCTCCACCCTTTCCTCCCCGACACAGGGAAGTGGCCTTTGAAAAAGTCTATTGATTATAATCTCCATCATGTGCCCACCGTAGGAATTGGCCAACACCCAGAAGGGGAGGTACAGGCTTACAATCTCATACCCACCTCTCTCAGATATTTCTTCCCACTCGCCATGTTGTTTGTGTGTATCCTGTTGTATGGGTTTTTTAAAATTCTATATGCACTGTTTAAGGAGTGGGAGAATATCTTTACCACTGCTAGGGTGGGAAAAGTACATTTTTTTCTTAAAGAGTTTCCTTTCATCTGTATACTCAGATCTTGAAATTCAAAGAGAGGGCCAGCTGTTTGTCAAGAAGGTTTGTTTTCTGTTGATCATAGTCATCACACAGATGCTTCTTGTTTTCCAGAGTTCGTTGTTCGGCGTACTGCAAAGATGAGCCATCCTACTGGGCTCCCGTGTTTGGGTCCAACATCTATGCAGACGTGAGTATGCTGGCATTTTCAGTGACCACCTCTCAAAGCCCCTTAGGACCTCAGAAACCATGTTCCGAGGTCTGGATACCAGGAGCCTGAGATCCCATTCCGTGCCTCCAGCTAAATTGGGACCACTCGTTTCTGCCACCATTGCCCTGGTTTCCCCATTTGTAGGGATGTTAGTGCTTGCGCCTGTGTGTGCAGGTCTGCCTCCTCTTACACAGATGTCTTCGTAGTTTGGTGAATTGAATCCTGCCGCCCCGATGACATGCGTTTTTAATGTGTAAGCTTTCATGCATCACGTATTCATTTCCCCAGCTGTTTAATAATCTTTCCAGGTCTCCTGATGCATTTCTAGATTCTGGCCCACTCTACTCGCTGCATTTCTTTTGGCTGTGTACACACTAACCTAGAAGCACACAGGATATAAATTACACAAATTTACTACTTGTTAAAAGCCACTCACGTGGCATTGGAGTCTGCTCTTCAGCATTTCCCTCCTACTTTAGCAAGGAAGCTTTAGCCCGATTCTCTTAAGTGAACCCTCCCAAACGTAGTCTGTCCCATCTAGTTACCCAGAATTTAAGGACATGGTGGCCCAGAAGAAGTGAATGTGGTCACAGCTCTGCCCCACAGCCCACGCGGTCTTCTTGCCAAGCCTCACCTCTCTGGAGAAGGACCCAACTGGGATTTTCTAGGCCAGCGAATCTTCAAGATCTAAATTCCATGGTTAGCTCAGCTCCACTCATTTCTATTTTTCCTCAGCCTTTTCTTGTCTTCATTTTATAGCTCTCCCCATCCACCACCACCATCTTTCCCTCCATCTGCCTTCGTTTGTCCCCGATTCCTGGAAATGCGAGGTCACTGAGTTCTGTAAGGTCAAAGCAACCTTCTTGGCCCAACTTTTCTCCCCATCTTTTTTCTTTCCTCTTTAAGTGCGTCTTTTTTCATCTCAACAACTGTTGGACAAAATTGAATTCTAAAAGTTTAATGAAGGAATAAAATAATGTATGCAAGTCGTTATACTAAATGTCTGAACCAAAGTCTGCTCTTGAAAGACAGAGACTTTGATTTTAAAATGAGTTAAAAATAAAGGGATGGGCCAAGTGATTCCAGCCAAATATGAAGAAGCAAAGAAATAAAGCAGGAGTGGCAATATTGCTATCTGATAAAGTGAAATTTAAGGGTAAACGTACTGAATGGGACAGTGCAATTCATTATGCAATGCCACAAAAGGTATAATTTATGAAAATATGAAAATCGAATCTGTATGCACCAAACAACACAGCAGCTAAACCTATAAAGCAAAAAAAAAAGGTTAGAAATGCAAGGAAAACTAGATAAAAATTTAGTAATAATATAAAGCTTCCTTTTACTATGTTTTAGGTTGTTTAAAAACACCATCTCTAGATATTATTTTCCCCATCTTACAGAGAAGGAAAATGAGGCTCAGAATAGCCTTGCGCAAATCACACAGCTCGCACATGGCAAAGGTGACACACAGATGAGGCTGTGTCTTGCCTTAGGCTCTGTTCTTCTGCTCTGTTCTGCTTTGTTTAAATGCACCTTCACTCTTTATTACATTGATGTGGACAGGGATGTGGGTGGAAACCTATACTCAGTCTTTAACCGACTTGTTCACTGGAGTTTTGAGTTTTTGGAACCACAGTGCTCGTGACAGGGCTTGTTACACAATAATTGCTCAGTTAATGTTTGTTGAAGGAATACATACGTGAAGATACTGTAGTAGTCAGTGCTTAAACAGCTCTCTGGAAAATATAAGAAAGAAGGAAGGGAGAAAGAAAGAGCAAAAAAGAGGGCGAGAGTGGGAAGGAAGGAAGGAGGGAGGGGAGAAAGCCACCTCCATTTCAGAGGCTCTTTTCTGGCCGTGGTTTCTAGGTCATTCTGTATTCTGGGAAATGATGATGCCTTTGGAAAATGTCTGTTTAGCTAAGAGATTTGTTTTGAGAGCATCGTCTCGAGACCTTCGAAGGGCCTAACGGGGCCTGCAGCTCCTGCCTGCTCACGCAGAGGGCGTTGCTTGGCAGACCCCATACTTTATGAGGAGCTGCAGGCAGGAAGAGCATCAGGGTGGAGCCCAGAGGGCACAGGCTGGGTCAGAAGCCGCAGGTTTAAGCCCCAGCCGTGACCTTTCCCGCTTGTGGGATGATGGGCAGGCCTTGCCTCCCCGGAACCTCAGCTCTCTCATCTGTCCTTCCTGACTCCCTGGGTGGGTGGATAAATTCTGACTTGTGCCTCCGAACCCCCAAGGGCTTGTTCCAACAGATTCCGGCCCCACCCCCAGTGTTTCTGGCTCAGACAGTCTGGGGTGGGGCCACAGAATCTGCATTTTTAACATGTTCCCGGGTGACACTGATGCTGCTGGTCTGGGGACCACGCTTTGAGGACCGCTGGCTTAGAGAGGACAGTCCCTTGAGAATTTTTGATAATAGTGATGGTGACAGCGATGACTATGATGGTGGTATTTGTCTTATTAACTAACATCTGTTTAGCACTGACTGTGTGCATGCCTGCCTTCGGCCCTTGATCTTATTTCATCTTCACGACAGCCCTTTTTGGCTATTGCTGTCCCGTGTACAATACTGTACATCTTGCTGGCTCAGGGGACAGTCCTGGCTCTGCTGTGTGCCAGCTGAGTGATTTGGGGCAAATCATTTAACCACCCTGAACCTCAATGTGCCATCTGTTAAGAGGGAATAATAATAATAATAATAATTAATAATAATAATAATAAATATTTGCCTTGTGGGGTTATTGGGATATTACTGTATCAAACCCTGTGAAACAGGACAGGGCCATCTTTGTAAATGATCAAAAAGGTTGCCTATGATGATCCCCACTTTATATTAAGAGAATAGAGGCTCTGGGGTTCAGATAGGCCATCCCAGGCCACACAGCCAACAAGTGCTGGAGGCAGGATTGGTTTCCAGCATCCCTGAGACCACATCTCTGCTAATAACACTTATTAAAAATTGTTCAGATATCTGTGTTGCTTCGGGCCCTGAGAAGAGAGAGCGGCGAGCTTGTATCTTTATGGAAGGGAGCTCGGCAAGAGGAGAGTTGTGGGTGGAAGGAGGGAGAAAAGGGAAAGCCGGTGTTTGCTGGACGTCAGCGGTTGCAGATGTGCGTGTTGATAACGGACGGGAACTGGGCCCACTGCCTGAGAAAGATCTGGCAGTGGGTGTGAGGTTTTCATTTTCATAAGCCATGGCTCGATGTTCTCAGGGAAAGCTTCTGTGCCACTGGTGGCCAGAAACGCCCCAGGGACGGGAGGCAGAGAGGGCACCGTCACAGGGCGCGAAGCTGAAGCGTGCTGTCTCTTGGTGGCATTTGGTCAAGAGGATGCGCCTCCCTATGTGGGGCCTGCAGGAGGCGCGTCCGGGACAAGCCCCTCTTCCGGGCTCCAGTGGAAACGGCCCGGGGGCCTCACTTCTGGTAACTCGGTCAGCAGAGCGAGCAGTGTCCAGAAAGACAGAAAAAAATGCCGGTTCCGCCTGCCAGGGAGAACAATGAGGGTGTTTGTGCTCGTTTACAAAGCTCAGCTTGGCTAACGGCAAATCTAGAGGGATTCTAGAATGATCGTCTCATTTCAGAAGTCTCCCTCTTCTCTTTGAGATGGCTGCACACTTACTGCGTCTTAATCTTTAGGGGCACAGACCCCTTTGAGAACTGGAAAGTTGTGGATCCTTCCTCCAGGCAAAAAAAAAAAAAAAAAAAAAAAGGGCTTCCTTGGGCAGACAGCGTGACCGGCTGTGCTGGTTTGCCTGGGACCGAGGGGGTCCTGTGCTCGGGGCTGAAAGCAGGGGTGTTCATGCAGACCCCGTGGGCTCACAGAGTTCTGCTGGCCACTTCAGGGCCTCACGGACCCTGGGGAGCCCACTCTGGGCTGAGGAACCCTGCCCTCAGGCGTTTAATTTATTTATTGAAGAAGACAAGATGTGTTAGCGCGGGGTTGAGAAAACTGGCCTTTAGCTGCTCCAGGTGAATCCGTCTTGGAAAGCAAGAAACCCAGTTCTCCAGGCTCTGGTGGGAATGTGTGTATTGGCTCCAAGACTTTCCACCTGGTTACCAGCAGTATTAACTTCCCAGGGAACAGACAGGGTGGGGCCTTCTGCTGTGAAGGAGTTTTTCTTCTTGTACATAACCAGCGCCGTCTCTGGAATGACCTGGTTTCTGAAGGACGAGGCCGGAGCTGACCGTCTGGAGGGTGGACCCCTCGAGGAGGAGATGCTGCAGTCTCTGATCGGGCTGCGGGGTCTGAGCCGTAACAGGTGCCGCTCCAGTGGGTGTTTCAAATCGGTGTCATCAGAGAGCCCACTTCAGCCCATCCACTCAGGTCTGGTGTTAGAACTTGCTAGAAGAGTTGCTCGTGCCATTCAAAGGACAGCTCAGGGCACATCTTCCAGACACGGATGGGCCAGGAACAGCCGTAAGGACAGGAAAACAAAGGGACTCAGAGGGCTGTGCCAGGGGCAGAGGCTGGGCTGAGCGTTCTCGAGGATGCCCCGAGTACTTCTCAAAAGCATCCTCCCCTGGGCTTGGGGTAACTCTCCCCTCTCTCTCTCCTCCTCTGTCTGCCTCTCATCGTCGTAAAATACGCATAACATAAAATTTCCCTCTTAACCATTTTTTAAGTGAGCAGTTTGGTGGTGTTGAGTATATTCTCATCGTTGTGCAACAGATCTCCAGTTTGTCATCTTGCAAATCTGAAACTCTGCACCCGTTGAACAGCACCCCTCTGTTCCTCCCCCAGCCCCTGGTGGCCGCTCCTCTGCTTTCTGTTTCTCTGAATTTGACTTCTTTTGATACATCTTATAAGTGGAGTCATACGCAGTCTGTCTTCTTCACTCTCTTGCTCTTTTCGCGAAGGAGGTGCCGGCTCTGTTAACCAGCGGTTGGGACCTTGGTCACACTATAGGTCATCGTTGTGACCCGGGTACTGTGCAGAGGGGTGGCACGGACAGACAGCAAAGCCCAGACCCGCCCTCCTGCTGGGTCACCTGTTGCCTTGGTGGTGTTGAAGTTTTCAAACTCGGGACACGGTCAGCAGTGGCCTCTGCCCTCCACTCCATGCACCACACGAGGATGGCTAACCTGACCTGTCTGCCTGTCCCCCCTTGACACACAGTGTCCACAGGGTAAGCCCCCCGGGAAGGACACAGATGTGGACACAAATCACTAGGTCGTGAATGAAGGCGGGGTGGAGGCAGCCTTCCTGCCCTGTAGACGTCGGGTCTGATTTTTTCTCTTCAAGTTGGCAGGTTTCTGAGCCAGACTGAGCATCTGACTCCGTGAGCCCTGGTCGAGCACAGTGCCAGCTGCCACTGGGGTGATTCTCCTGGTGACTCTGTTTTCTGTATAATTAGAAGTCATCAAACATAAGGAGCTTAATTAATAGGACGTTTTTGTTCGAAGACCGTGGTTAAAAGCTCTATGGGGTCCCTCCCACCGCTGTAAGAAATGACCACAAACCTGGGAGCTAAAACAACGCGGATTTATTCCCTTACGGTTCTGGGGGGCAGAGTCCAACACAGGGCTCACCAGGCCGACGTCAAGGTGTCAGCAGGGCTTCATTCCTTCTGGAGATTTTAGAGGAAAATCCGTTTTCTTGCCTTTTTCGATTTCTAGAGGCCGCCTACATCCCTTGGCCTGTGGCCCCTTCCCCCCTCTGCAAGGCCAGCAATGGCCAGTGGACGCTTTCTCGTGCTGCCTCACTCTGACTCTGACCCTCCTGTCTCCTTCGAAGGACCCTGTGATTCCCCTGGGCCCACCTGGACAGTCCAGGGATCTCCCCATCTCAATTTGTTCTTAACTGAGTCACATGTGTCCTTTTGCCACGTCAGGTCGCATGTTCACAGGCTCTGGGCATGAGGATGTGGACGCATTTGGGGGCCATTATTTGCTGACCAGAGAAGGATGGACTTTGCACTCAGCCAGACCTCAGTTGCAATTTCTACTGAACCATTAACTGTCCACGTGGCCTCGGCAAGAGCATTGAATCCTCCTGAGCTCATGTTTTCTGGTCCGTAAGATGGGAAGTCACCCATCTCATTGGAACATTAAATGAGATAATAAGTGGAAGGGCCCGCAGCCCCGGGCCTGGTGTGTGATCAGCTCAGAGTCAGTGTGAATGCTGCTTCCTGTGGAGGAGGCCGTTCACCCCGCGAGGGGATTAGGTCCGCCCACGTGTGCAGCCCCGGCTGCCCCTGAGAGTCACCTGGCCAGTGTTGAAGATGCTGAGTCTCGAGCTTCGCCCCAGGGCAACTGAATCCAGCGGGGGTCGGAGAGGTCAGGGGAGCTGGATGTTGTCACTGAGCGAGGAGGCCGCGTGGGGCTCTGAGCCGCAGTGAAGGTTGAGACCCACTGCCGAGGCCGGTGTGGGATGTTGGCGCAGGCCGGGTGAAGGGATCACAAAGCTGCAGGAGGGCCTTACTTGCTGGTCCTTAACCTGGAATGTGCGTCAGCATCGCCTGGCCCTCGTCTGGGAGATTCTGCGTCAGCAGGTCAGGTCAGGCCCAGCAGCCTGCGTCTTCCGGGAGCACCAGCTGTCCCACCTCTGAATGAGTTTCCCCACCTTTGAGAATTGTTGCTGAATTACCCTCAGACAGTCCCTCCTGAGGACTGTTTTTCTATTGGATAAGTTAAGGCCCTAATGAAAGTCGAACTCCAGGGTTTTATTCCCCAGGAATGGGACTACTCTATGACTTCAGAAAACGGTACATCCTGCTCCTCCTTAAAAACCAGCAGCTCCCTGGCACCAGGAGCAAACCCAAACTCCCCTGTGGCCCTCACAGCCCCACGTGATTGGCCCCTGGTCACCTCTCCTGCCTCTCCCGCCACACTCATCCTGACTCACCATATTCCAGCCACCTGGCTCTCTTTCTGTCCCTTGGACTTGACGAGTTCTCTCCTACCCCAGGGCCTTTGCACAAGCTGCTGCCTCTGCCTGGCGTGCTCTGCCCAGTGATATTCCCGTGGCTGTGGCCGGTTCCTTTTTGTCATTCAGATCTAAGCTTGAGTGTCCACCAAGAGCAGTCTTCCCTGATGGACTGTTCTGGAAGAGCCCCTCCACCCAGTCACTTTATCTCATGATCTGGGTTTATTTTCTTCTTAGCTGGAGTTGCTAGTTTGTGTGTTTGTTAACCTGTCTGTCTTGCTCAACTCCGTGAAAGCAGGGTCTTTATTTTGTTCCCTGCTGAAGTCCCCCGCATCTTCTCCAGTGCCTGGTACATAGCAGGTGCTCAGAAAACATTTGCTCAACAAATGAATAAATGAATGAATGATGCCTGTCACTCTGGAATGGCCACTGAGGACTCAAGGTGGTCGTGGGCATTGCCTAGGGGTCGACATGGTCAATGCCCCCCAAACCAGGGGGCCAAGGAATGGCTGACCCCCCGTAGGGCTTCCCTCAGGGGCCCGACCTCCTTGACCCTGACCACAGCTCTTTTTTCACTTTCAGACTTCGAGCATCTGTAAGGCAGCCGTGCACGCGGGGGTCATCAGGAACGAGAGCGGGGGCTACGTGGACGTGATGCCCGTGGACAAGAAGAAGATCTACGTGGGCTCGCTCAGGAACGGAGTCCAGTCTGAAAGGTAGGGCGTTCTTCCCCGACTCGTGGCGCCCGAGGCCTGCAGCGGTGGCCCCTGGGGGGGGCCTGGGGGGAGGGCCAAAGAAGGAGCCCTTTAAGATAAAACCTGGGCCCACTTGCGTGCGCTCTCCCCGGAACACCCAGGACAAGCCCGTTCCCTTCTCTTCCTTTCTTTTTTCAAAAGAAGCACTTTTTTTCTTTCTCTTACCAATGCCTGTTCTCGTAGAAAGTTTAGTAACATCAGATAAGCCCGAAGAGAAATAGTCATCCATGACCTGTCCCCCGGGGGAGTTCCTGCTAGAGTTTGGGTGTGTGTCCCTCTGGTCCTTTTTCCATGTGCGTATTTTCCCCCCACAAAACAGTGAGATCAAGTTGTGGTTACATGACGGTTATACGCGGCTATATAATAACGTAAGTTCATATCGTCACATAAATAAGAGCAGAGAGCGTGGGGTCCAGCGGGTCAAGGTCCCGACCAGCTCTGGGGCCTTACCGAAGCCCCCAGATTTCCTTGAGCCTCGGTCTTCTCACCTGTGATGTCGGGGTGACAGTGGTGTCTGCTTCCTTGGGGCGATGGGAGGATTAACTGAGGTGCCACCTGGCTCTGCTTCTGAGGACACCCATCCTGCTGGATTCAGGGTCACCCTCATGACCTCGTTTTCACTGAGTCACCTCTTTAAAGGCCCAGTCTCCAGCTCCAGCCACGGTCTGAGGTCCTGAGGGTTGGGACTTCACCATCTGAATTGGCACAAGGGACACCATTCAGCCCGTGACGGGCGAGAGCTGAGGGTTTCTATTTGAGGGCCCTCTTTGGAGAAGGGGCATAGAATTGAGAGCACCGAAGGTGCTGGGCCCCATGAGGCACAGGCGTCCGTGTTCCCGCGGAGCCTTGCGCCCGCCCCACCCTTCCATCCTCCTCGGACGGCGCTGTGCGAGGAGACGCTGCCGAATCCGGTGGTGCCCGAGTCACACGCATCTCTTCCCGGGGGCCCCTGCCCAGCGACTGCCTCGGCCCCGAACAGCTAGAGTTAACAGTTCTGCATTTTCTCCTTCAAAGTTTGCAAGCTTTGTTTGGGAAAAGCTTAATGAAGGGAAATTCCATTGATTTAATGGGAGGGAAACGAAGCAGCTGATTAGGTGGAATTTCCTGGATGGGCTGGAAAGAAATCCCAGGACACCCACCTCTGGGGCTCTTTTTCCCCCTGTGAGAGGAGCCGGTCCTCATGAGAAGCGGGGGCCAGCAGGGTGGGCCGGCCCCTTGTTCTCTCGGCCTGGCTGCCCACGAGGGCCGATTGTGCGGCCCCCACAGGTGGGTGTCTGGGGAGAACAGAGGACCGAGAGCGGGTCCCCAAAGTGGCTTCTTTCCCACTGTCAATCCCCCCACCCCCACCGGAGGAAGCCGGTGGTTCTTTCTCTCTTCCCGGGGACCCACCCGAATTGCCGCTGTCATCATAAGTGTCTTCGAGGCAGCTCTCCCAGGCCCCACAGTGGCTGGGCCCTCTGCACCGTCAGAAGGACCTCAGTGAGTGATTTTAGACCCCAGAGTGGAGCCTCTGCCACCCTCCTTCTCAGACTCTTCCCCCCTCGTCCTGGAGTCTGTGACGATGCTTGAGCCAGTTACTCAACCTTTCTGTGCCTCAGCTTCCTCACTGATAAAGGGAAAAATGATAGCACCCACCCCCTGGGGTGGTGGGAAGACGGAGGGTCTCAAAGTGGGCTCTCCAGACCAGCAGCATCCGAACCAGCGGAGCTTGCTAGAAACGCAGATCCCAGAGTTTCTGAATCAGAAACTCCGGGGGTGGGCTGGCGGTCTGTGTGGGAACTCGCCCTCCAGGGGCCTGGCGCAGGCTGGAGGACGGCAGCCGCAGCTGGAAGGATGACGCGAAGGTTGCCGTGTCCCTGGCACATGGTTGGAGCCACACCTGATTCTGATCGTTTGTGATTAAGGGTCATTCCTTCACTACACATTCACTGTGGGCCAGGCCCAGCCGGGATCCACAGACACCGAGATGCTGGAGTCCCCCTGCTCACATGGAGGGAAGCGGCCAGGCCAGGAGGGCACATGGCTCCCGTGGCATTTGGGACCCTGCTCCACTGGGTGTCCATGGGCGGGCAGTGTCCCCTGCCTCGGTCCGTCCTCTGTCAAATGGTCACCATGAGGATTAATTGAGATAGTCTGTGCTAAGCACTTAGGGTGGGTCAGAGCAAGCGTCCGATAAATCCGGGCACCCTCGTTGCTATGACACAACTTCGAAGATCTGTTGCAACCCCCAGAATGCGGTGGCTCCGCCACTGTCGCTGAGGGAGGGCAGAGGGCAGAGCATTTCAAGCAGGGCCCCGTCCTACTGTCTGGAGGCACCTCCTTGGTGACGGGGGCTCCAGCAAAGACCTCTGAGGCCTTGGGCATGGCCATGCCCCATCCTCCTCTTGTTTCGATGGGACCTCAGCAGCCCTCGGCACAGAGACCAGGGCTGAGAAATTTCCCTGGAGCCTGTTCCCATTAGGGACTGTGGGAACCAAGAGGGTGGCTCTGTCCCCAACGTCTGCTGGGACCCCAGAGCGGTTACAGTGGGTCCCAAGAGATGTGGATACCGGACGCACTGGGATCCATTCACAGCAAACTGTGTTCTAAATATAGGGCATCCTCAGTTAATCACACGAACACACAAAACCCTCCTGGACGGAGTTCTCAGCACGCCGGCCAGGAGTGGCTCAGCTTTAGTTTAGCAATAGTGTTTTTCTAGAAGAGGATTTCCTGAAAGTTTTGAAAGAGGACCATGCAGAATGGGGACAATGCAAGAGGACAGGCGCCTTCTCTCTCACACACGTGCCCATGAGGCACAGCAGAGGAGGGGAGAGAGGCCCGGGAGCGCTTTGACTGCTGGGATTGGGGTCTGTCCGAATATTCTCAGGAAGAAGCTGGACATGTAGATGAAAATCAGAGCAGGAGTTTTCCTTAGGCCAGGAGCAGTTTCAAAGACATTGCACAGAGAGATTGGGAAATAGACAAACAGTGACAGATAACATTCTGGGCCTCTTGGTTTTGACAAACAAACCTGTAGAGAGAGGGAGGTAGTGTATATATGATGGACTTTCTTCCGATTGGGGATTCACTCCACTAGCGTTTATGGGGCAGCTCCTGGGTGCCCAGCACTGTCCTAGGGGCTGGGGCCACAGCAGGGACAGAAGAGACAAAACTCCCCATCCTCAGGGGCTTCTGTCTACTGTGGCATGTCCAGCAGATGTGGACTCTGAGCCACATATGGGATTATAAAGTTTCTTTGTCTTTTTTTTTTTTTTTGCTGGGGAAGAGTCACCCTGAGTTAACATCTGTTGCCAATCTTCCTCTCTTTTTTCCTCCCCGAAGCCCCAGTGCATAGTTGTATGTTCTCGTTGTAAGCCTTTCTAGTTCTTCTATGTGGGATGCCACCACAGCATGGCTACAGACAGACGGGTGGTGTGGTTCTGCACCCAGGAACCGAACCTGGGCCCAAAGTGGAGGGCACTGAACTTTATCCACTAGGCCATCAGAGCTGGCTCCTACAGTTTCTAATAGCCACAGTAAAAAGAAACAGAAAGGAAATTTAGAATATATTTTATTTAATCCAATGTATCAAAAAATTATCATTTCAATATGTATCAATAGAAAAAATACTGATAAATTTGCATTTTTTAAAAATAAGATCTTGGAGATCTAGCGTGTGTTTTGCCCGTAGAGCACATCTCAGTGTGGGCGAGCCACATTTCAGTTGTTCAAGGTCCAGGTCGGGCTGGACCAAGGCTGGAGTGTTAGGTTCCCTCTGCTGTGCAGACAGTGGGTTTCCCTTCCTCTCCCCATTTCCTGGCGTTCTACGGTCTGTACACACATTAGCTCCTCTAATCCCCCCAGCAGTCCCATGAGGCAGGGACTACATTTATCCCCATTTTATCAGTAAGGAAAGGGAGGCACAGAGAGGTCAAGCAACTTGCCTGAGGTCACCTAGCCAGCAAGTGGCAGAGCCAGGACTTGAACCCGGTTGCCTGTCCCAGCATCCATGCTCTTAACCAACACATGTGACTCCTCACCACAGACAAGTCACTGAGCTTGGGGCACAGGCCCCTCCCAGAAGGGGCCAGGGCGAGCCTGACTGTGCTATAAGGTACACTTATTTCGAAGTTAAAAAATATTTACTAGAAAAGAAATACACACTTACTATTTAATAATAAGTCTATGGAGTAGAAAATGAGTCCCCGCAGGCACCCTGTTAACCTCTGATTGTTCATTTATAGCTTTTCCAGGCCTGTTTCCCCTGTGCACATGCAACACGCGTGAAAATCAAAAGGGAGGTCGCATTATACACACTGTTCCAAAGCTTTTTTCCCTAAAAGGCGTTTCATATTCCAGGAACTGAGACGAGGCGGTTTGACAGTTCCCTGGGGTTTGGGCTTTTACGTGGATAAGTCGTTCCTCGCGTGTGTGTCCCCACCGTGTGCCGGGCCCGTCCTGGTTTTCCTGACGGGAGAATGAGGTTGGAGCCTCACTGGAATGACGGCTTTCATGGCCCATGGCCCACCGCTCGCCATGCAGCGCTGACCCAGACGCCGAGCCTGGAGGAGCTCGGCCACGCTCACAGGGTCCCTAAGCAGTGGGTACTTCATGGACCCTGCCTTACGGGTGTGGAAATTGAGGCTCAGAGAAATGGGCTCACCAGCCCCAGGCCTACACACAAGATCTGAGACTATGTCTGGCTCTTGAGTTTTCCTGAAAGATTAGTAGAGGCTGAGACTCTGGGAGAAAAGAGAATCCTTAAAAAAAAAAAAAAAATATATATATATATGTATATACACATGTATATATACACGTAAGTACATATCTGTACGGATAAATGATAGTTCTTAGTAATAAAATGCATTTAAAAACTGGGACGCCGGGGGCGCAGCGGTTAAGTTCGCACGTTCCGCTTCGGCGGCCTGGGGTTCACCAGTTTGGATCCCGGGTGCAGACATGGCACCACTTGGCATGCCATGCTGTGGTAGGCGTCCCACATATAAAGTAGAGGAAGACGGGCTCAGATGTTAGCTCAGGGCCACTCTTCCTCAGCAAAAAGAGGAGGATTGGCAGCAGTTAGCTCAGGGCTAAGCGATCAAGTGCCCCTCTTCTGCTCTCCTCTCACACTGGGTTCCATGACTCCATGGACGATTCCTCGGTCCTCCCGGACACACACTCTGCTCCAGAACAGCCAGCTTCCTGCCTCTTTAACTCAGTCTGTGTCGTGTGGCGCACACGGTGATCGGTCCATCCCTGAGGGATTTTGACTGGTGAGGACGAGCCTTGTGCTTGCGGCCCCTTGTGCACCTGTGCCCTCCCGCCTCCCGGGGGGCTGCCGGCATCTGAGCCCGGCACTGTGATCTGGGTTGGCCGATGTCATCCTCAGGGATGGTGTGGCCACGGCCCCTCTGTCCAGGACAGTGGTCACCAAAGGGTCTCAGAGCCTGGACAGACCTGGGTCCACATCCCGGCTGCACCTGGAACAGGTGTTCGATTTGGGGCAAATTGCGTCACCTCTCCAAGCCTTGCTTCCCTTTCTGCAAGCGGGAAGAACCTCCGAGATCTCGTAGGGTGGCTGCGAGGAAGGGCCGGAGTAAGATGGCGTAAGGATCGGGGCAGCCTCTGTCGTGTGGGACGCGGGTGCCGGGCGGAGCTGCGAGCATGGAGAGGCGAGTGGCCATCAGAAGGCGGGGAATCACCAACCAGGGCTGAGTGGGGACACCACCCGAGGCTGCAGACACTGGGCCTTCCCAGAGGGCCCTTGTCACAGCTCAGCTCAAACAGATCAGCTGGAGGGAACTGCCCGGAAGGTTCCAGGCCAATCCCCCAGTTAACAAGGGAAGTTTTGTGGTGGTTTTCTTTTACTTTCTTTTTCTCTTTCTCTTTCTTTCTTTCTCCTTCTTTCTTCCTTCTATTTTTTTTTAATTCTTTCATTTATTTATTTATTGAGGTCATATTGGTTTATACCGTTGAGTAATTTCAGGTGTCCATTATTATATGTCTCTGTGTAGACTGCGTCGTGCTCACCCCCAATGGTCTAGGTTTTATCTGTCACCATACATGCGGGCCCCTTTACCCCTTTCGCCCACCCCCAGCACCCTCCCCTTTGGTAACCACTCTGTTCTCTTTTTCTGTGTGTTTGTTTATCTTCCACATGTGAGTGACATCATACGGTATTTACCTTTCTCTGTCTGGCTTATTTCCGTTAACATAATACCCTCAAGGTCCAGCCATGTTGTTGAAAATGACAAGATTTCATCTTTTTATGGCTGAGTAGTATTCCACTGTATATATATACCACATCTTCTTTCTTCCTCCCTTGATGGGCACTTGGGTTGTTTCCACATATTGGCTATTGTGAATAATGCTGCGATGAACATAGGGGTGCAGGTATCTTTTCAAATTAGTGTTTTCTTGTTCTTTGGGTAGGTACCCAGTAGTGGGATAGCTGGGTCGTATGGTATTTCTATTTTTAGTTTTTTGAGAAATCTCCATACTGTTTTCCATAGTGGCTGCACCAGTTTGCATTCCCACCAGCTCTGTATGAGGGTCCCCTTCTCTCCACATCCTCTCCCACACTTGTTATTTCTTATCTTGTTAATTATAGCCATTCTGACGGGCAGGAGGTGATATCTCATTGTGGTTTTGATTTGCATTTCCCTAATAATTAGTGATGTTGAGCATCTTTTCATGCGCCTGTTGGCCATCTGGTATCTTCTTTGGAGAAATGTCTGTTTAGATCCTCTGCCCATTTGTTTAATTGGGTTGTTTTGTTGTTGTTGAGTTGTATGAGTTCTTTATATATTTTAGGTATTAACCCCTTTTTGGATATACGATTTGCAAATATCTTCTCCTTTCCTTTTTCCTCCCTCCCTCCCTTCCCCTCTCTCTCTCTCTCTTTCATTCCACTGTGCGGATGGACCATCATTTCTTTACCAGGTTGATGGGCATCCGGCTGCTTCCTGTTTGTCTTTCACTGTCATAAGCAACTCTGCAAAGAACGTCCTTGCACAAGCCCTCACTTCCTGACAACTTCTTTAGGTAACTTCCTTTGAGTACAACAGCCACAGCCGCCCGATCGGTCTCCTTCTGTAAGGCACGGTCCTGTTTAAGCCCTGCCCCCTGGGGCTTTCCCTTGTGATAAGAATAAAACCCCCTCCGCTTACCACACAGGGCCACACATGACGCCACCCCTGCCGCTTCTCCACACTCCAGCTCATTGCTCCTCCTCATTACAATGCTCCACCTCACCAGCCTTCTCTCTGCTCCTCGACCACACCGAGTTCGTTCTCACCCCAGGGCCTTTGCACCTCCTGTTTTCCACCCCTGGACCCTCCCTGCTCCTGCATATTCCTGTGGCTGGGTCCCCTTGTCATTCAGATCTACACACAGACGCCACCTCCCCGAGGAAGCGTTCTCCTACTGTCGAGTCTATAGTCGCCTCCTCCTCAGCGATCTGATCTGATCTCATCCCCCCGTGTTGTTTTCCCCAGGACCCGCTACCCTCTGAAATTACTTCTCACCCATATTTAGCTGTTTATCTCCCATCCCCAGCCTGTAAGCTCCATGAAGGCAAGAACCCCTTCAGTTTTGTTAACCCCTGTCCCTGACACCCAGCCCCGTCACCAGCACATAGTAGGTCCTCAGTAAACACTGGTTGAGTGACGGAGAAATCGCTGCGTTCAGCAATTGGTTCCGAACTGGTTGAGGGATTTTTCATACCCTTTATGAAAATTGTTCAATCTCCTCTGTGAAAATTGTTCAATACCTTTTATGAAAATTGCCCAGAAATGCTGCACCAATTTGCACTCCCTTCATACATGTATGGGAGTTACAGACTAATCCAGAAAGAGAATCAGAGGCAAGATTTAGACAAGGAGGTTATTTTATAATTTGTCACGTCACCTGTTTTTCATCAAACATGCACGACCGTCACCTTACCCAGCAGAGCTGCAGTTTACTAAGCGTTCGCGGTGTGGACAAATAGGGACTCGCCGAAGGCACTTTGAGCTACCCAAACCTGCAGGATTTTTTTGCCTGTGGTGGTGGGTGGGACCGACATCTGGGGTCGTCACATCGACGCCCAGCGTCATCAGCACACGGTTTGCTGTGTTATGAAATACACACCCAGTTCCATGGGGCCTGCTCGTGCCTGCTGGGTGGATGGGTTGTCTGATGGGGATGCTGTCTAGGTCTGGGAAAGACATCCAGGAACCTTGGGGTACCTGTCTGGACGACAGCCTGAAGGCCCCCTTGTCCCTGGGCTGTTGGGGCCCTGGGAATGGGAGACCCCACTGCCCCTCCATAGACTGTCCCGTAGTGAGTCAGAGACCCAAACCCTGGTGATTTTCCCCAGCGCGGCTTGCCCACCACGTGGAGTGGCCGAGGGCATTGTGGCTCTGGGTGGTTCTTCCAGACTATTCATTCGGGCAGGGAATCCAAGAAAATCTTGCAGCCCTGAGGAGGGCCCTGGAACTGGGCTTTCCAGAAACCAGCCGGGCAGCTGGGTAACCCCAGCCCCTGCGGGCCCCAGCCCATCTCCCCAGCGTGGTCTGGTGAGGAGCCGCCAGCACAGAGGCCGCCGCGGCCGAGCCTTCGCTGTGTCTGGGCTCTTGGCTTCTCCTCACAGCGCCATCCCGCCAAGGACTCCCATCGGATACACGTTTCACAAGTTCAACCCCAGGGGAGCCAAAAGCACAAAGCCACCTGGGGGAGGGGGGACAGGCCAGGGACCCCAAGCAGCCTCTCCCCGAGGATTGAGGACCTTGCCGAGCAGCCTGCGAGGGCGAGGCCGTCTGTCTAGTCTGGCATTTTCCAGTTGGGGTTCCTCTTGTCTGAAGGGGGCTGCTCTGAAGGGAACTGTGCTCCTCAACCGTGCGGGGCTGTTGATCTTCTGCTCAAACTCATCCAGAGTGAACAAAATACAAATTAAAACTCTATCTGGATGCCATTCTCTTGGCTGAGAACAGAAAACTAGATACCGTGCCATGCTGGCCAGCACGTGGGTTAAACAGGCTGCCTCGCGCATTGATGGGGGGGTGGTCAATGGGTATGACCTTATGGGGGGCAGTTTGGCAAGCTGCCCAAGTTCCAAAGGCATGTTCCTTTGATCCAGCAATTCCCCCCCAGGAGCTTGTCCACAGGTGCTCTCGTCCGTATGAATACAGTCTCCTGGACACGGTTGTTCTCTGCAACATTGTTTGCAAAAGCAAAAGATTAGAAACAACTAAATATCCATTCAGAGGGACCCAGTTAACTGTATCATAATACTTAATCATGATGGAATACTATGCAGGTGAAGAAAATGAATGAGGAATCTTTACGTAGAGGAAGACGCTACACCAGCTGTAAGTCAGACAGTAACAAGTGTTGGCAAGGATGTGGAGACACTAGAAGTCCCTTCTGCACTGCTGGGGGCGTGAAAACTGATGCTGCTGCTTTGGAAAATATTTCGGGAGTTTTTTAAAAAGCTGAGCATACAGTTAACATACAACCCAGCAATTCTGCTCCTGGGTGTAGACCCAAAAGAATTGAAAACGTGTCCATGCAAAAACCTGTGCACAAATGTTCATAGCAGCGTTATTGATAATAGCCCGGAAGTGGAAAGAATCTAAACGTCCATCAACTGAGGAATAAATAAAATAAAATGTGGTCTGTCCATAGAGTGGAACATCATTTGGCAATAAAAAGGAACGAAGTGCTGACACAGGCTACGACATGCATGACCCTCAAAACCTTATGCTAAGCGATGGAGGCCGACCACAAAATGCCGTATATCGTATGATTCCGTTTACACGAAATGTCCAGAACGGGCAATATGTAGAGACGGAAGTTGCCAGGGCCTGGGGTGCGGGGGCAGGGGGGGAAGAATTGATCATAGATGGGCACCAAAGATCTTTTTGGAGTGTTTTTAACAATCTAAAACTGGATCGTGGAGATGATTGCACAACCCTATAAAATTACTAAAAAATCATTGAATTGTACCCTTAACAAGGGTGAATTTCATGGCGTGTGACACCTCAGTAAAGCGGGTTTTTAAAAAAGCCTTCAGTTAGCTGAAGGCTTGAGCTCCTCTTGAGAGAGTAGTTTTTGCTGGATGTGTGGCCTCAGGTAAGTGACTCAGTTTCTCTTTGCCTTTGTTTCCTTCCCTGCGAGATAAAGATACAAGCTACACGACCTCAGGAAGAAAGTAAAAAGGCTGACAGAGTGTTTTGCACAAAATCTGAGCCCCGCCGGCGTGCCCCGTCTTAATAACAGCGGCCCCCGCCTGCTTGTTATAATGCCATCCTATTAATCCGTCGACCAGCTGGCCCCTATTTGGGTTGACAGCAAAAACCCAGGTGGCAGCAAAAACCAGGCACGGGTCTTGAAGGGAGAGTTCAATTCAGACACACTGGGGCCGTGACTCCCGGAGTTCAGAGAAAATAACTTAACAACCGTGACCTTGATTCAGACCCAGGCCCGTCTGCAGAGAGAACGCAATTTGCCAGCTGTTGCTGGCTGGGCCGGCTTGGTTTCCAGCGGCGGCGGGAAGTGTCCCTTGGCCACGGTTCTTCCACTGCTGGGGGGGGGGGGACGTGAAGGGCACCCAGCTCTCCCTTCCCAGCGCCAGTCCCTGTCGAAGGCTCTCGGGATCTCTCAGTAACATCCCCTCTCCCTTCCTTTTCAGCCTGAGGACCCCTCGAGATGGCAAGGCCTTCCGAATCTTCGCTGTCAGGCCGTGAAGCCCCAGCGCCGGGGAGAGGGGGCGCCTTCAGAAGGGCTTCGGGGGTTTGCTTTTTATTTTTACGTTGTCATTTGGGGGGTGGGCTGGGGATCTGGAGAATCAGGAAGCTTCCTTGAGTGGCGTTCGGTGCCCCATCCTTCGTGCCTTGTCTCATCTCTGCACCGTGGAGAAACAGCATCCTCGGGGTCCTGACCACACAGCTGGTGGCCGGTCCCGCTGACACCTGGGGGTCCCCACCTGGGGGCCCTCTCTGCATAGACAGTCATCCGAGACGTTCCTTCCTGTATGTTCTTTTGTGGGTCTCCAAGCCCGCAAAGAGCACAGCGGGTTTGAGGCTCATGCGATAAGGCCCGCAGGGGCGTGGGGAGAGGCACGGCGAGCGCACGTGGGCTGAGTTTCAGGAATGGAGTAGAAGGTAGTTATTTAAAAAATTAAAAAACACCGTCCCTACCAATGGAGAAAAATGGGTTTAATGTTTGCTGGTCAGACAAACGGGTGGGATCAAGGGGCTGGGGGAAGGGAGACGCTGCTCTGCCCTGGCACCTGTCCTCGCCAGCATCCTGCCATGCGCAGGCTGGGTCTACATACAGCAGTGCTGGTTTATTTAGAGTTCAGCAGTAACTCCAGAGGTTTATCTTGTCTTTGTCCTTCTCTTCGTCCACGTGGCCTGTCTGTTTGCTGCCGTGACCTTTGGTCTCAGTGAGGACTAATGAACCAGGCTCCTTTCTTTACCCCCTACCCATTGTGGCTCCCGCCCCAGCCCAGACAAGTTTTCGTGTCATATTTCACACCCGGGTCTTTGCTTTGCAAGCAGTTCTGTCTGAAGCCCACTTTTTAAATTTAATTCCTGGTCTGTGAGGGTTCCATTGAGATGTCTAAAAAACAGCCAAAGAAGGGCTATTTTGTTGCTGCTTTTAGAAAAATGACAAGTAAATGTGCAGATTCCCCGTCTGTCGGATGACCTATTTTTTAGCAGTGGGAGGAAAGGAATCCAGAGCACATTCCTCGCCGAGGTTAGCAGCTCTGGGAGGAGGAACCGTTTGTGGTTATGAAACCGTCCTGCGGCGTAATGACAACAAGAGATGGGAACACTCTAGAAGGATTTCTCTTCCTGTTTTTGTGGAACGACTCTTGCCAAATGTTCCCGAGGCTCTGAGGACTGCGGTGCCCTCTGGCTTCCATCTCTTTGTAAGAGTTCTTCATAAGCCCAGACCAAAACCCACAGTGAAATAAAATCCCCTTTTGTAAATAGTATGTCTTTGCAGAAGGTGGCATTCCACCCTCCGCCATTACGCTGGCCAGTATATCGCTTTTGTGAATGTCAGTTTCAGGTTGATTTCAAGCACCATCAAAATGTTTCAAAGGCAAAGGAACTAGCAGAAAGTGAAAAAAAAAAAAAAAACCCAAAAAACCAAGCTAGTCTGGGCAAGGAACTCTCTACCTGGGAACTCGGGGCGTGGGTTGTTGAGTGCATCTCTAATAAATGCAGAAACTGAAGGGGAATCGCTGCCCCTCCCTGCAGGGAGTCTGTCAAAGCGATGAAACGTTTTGCTTGACGGAGCTGAAATGAGCAGGACTGTTTTTCCTGGTGCATTGTGGGCTCGTAGTAATTCACAGGTTCTGAGTATTCAACCCCAAATACCAGAGCAAGGGAATTTGGTCAGCCTGTCAGATATTGTGTCCAGGTGCAGCCCAAGATGTGAGTACTCAGAAACTTCTGGATTCGAGGTGTTGTGCTGCTAGATTTGGTCCATCGGACTTGTGCTTTGTCACCAGCCTCTCGTGGCTGTGGCTATGTCGAGACTGCAAGTTTGGGGTTTTGGAATCAGTGACAGTCCTGGAGGTTGCAGCGGGTTTGTCCTTGAACCGTCCCTACCTGAGGTCTCAGAATCTGAAACTTCCAGGGTGAGTCGACCCCATCATTGAAAAATAAAGTTCCCAGCTTCCTGATTGCCTCTTAGCGGCCCGGCTAATGGGATTAAAGATCCACCAGACCCAGACCTTCCTGCCTTTTTTTGTCCTCACGAACATTTTGAAACTGGAACCATTTTTCTTCTGAAAATGGAAACAAAACTACCAAATAGAAGCCCTTGTAATGAGGGACGGCCTCTGATTTGGTGTGTTTAGGGCCCATCGCGCCATTGACACTTAACCCATAAAAAGATGACAAATCAGGCCAACAGTGTTTCTGGGTCTCCCGCCCCTAGAATGAAAATTTTCGGTTTCCTTCCGATTTTTGCCCCACCGTGTTCTGATTTTCCGTGTTGTCTGTAGGCTCACTCAGCCCGCAGCTTACGTGTGTGCTTTTTTCTATGAAAAATGATGTGTTTTGCTACTTCCTATGTACAAAAGTTTCTTGTAAAGTTTGTGTGTGTGCTTTGCATGAACAGGGACCACGTTGCCATTGTTTCAATAAAACCGGTTTGATTTCTAAGACATTTTCTATGACGTCTCTTTTATGAACAAATCTGAGCAGTCTGTGAAATATAACGTTTAAAACCTCCCCGCGGACCCATAGCTAACTTTGTTTACGCCACGTCTGCCGGGAAGGTCGCACGTGGCATCTACGGACGCTGATCGTTGCTGCGTCCCTGGAGCCTGGCGCAGACCTCCACCGATGAGCAGGAGGAGATGCGTGGAGTCTGCGCGTCTTGTGTGGGGCGGGGCTTTGTCAAAACGCAGATGCGGATCCAGCAGGTCTGGGCTGGGGCCTGGCAGGCTCCATCGCTCAGGAGCTCCCGCGATGCTGATGCTGCTGCCCCAGATCGCATGCTGAGGGCTGAGTGGCGCGTGGTGACAGGCTCAGCTTCGTTCTGTCGCTGTCCTAGTCACCTCAGGCTGCCGGAACAAAATACCGCCGCACGGGGGGCGCTGAAACCACAGGTATTTATTTTCTCCCAGTTCTGGAGGCTGGAAGTCCGAGATGGATGTGGCTGCAGGGCTGGCCTCTCCTTAGGCCTCTCTCCTTGGCTTGCGGACGGCCGCCTTCTCGCTGTGTCCTTTTCTCTGTGCGTACATCCCTGGTGTCTCGTCCTCATCTTGTAAGGACTCCACTCTCTTGGATCAGGGTCCACCCTTATGACCTCGTTTAACCTGAACTAACTCCCGAGAGGCTCCATCAGCAAAGACAGTCACATCGGGGGTGAGGGCTTCAAAATATGAATTTGGGGGTGGGGGAGGGGACACGATTCAGTCCATAACAGTCACCTTCTTCCCAGACCCCAGCCCCTTGTCCTCTCATTGCAGTCACATGTCCCTTTATGTTCCAACGCCCCACAGCGCATGAAGGATTTCTGGGGCACCTGATGATCTGTTCCATCCCACTGCCAAGGCCTCTGCCTTTGCTTTCACAGTCCCGCTATTTATGACAAATGCTCTTTTCCACTGAAGTTGGGGATAGCTTTCCTCTTTAATAAATATATTTAAGGCTTTTTAAATGATTTAAAAATATTAAGTAAACAATCGTGCAGGTGGATTGCAAAAATCACAGAGATTGGATAATAATGACTGATGTTTGGGAAACACCGGCTCCTGACAAGTGCACTGTCGAGTCCATAGAAACGCCCCCCGTTGGCAGCTCCCCCGGGGTGTTGCAGGGCCCCCTCCCCCCGGCCCCCCTCCCTCGGCTTCTGCATCCTTCCTCCGCCTGCCTCCTCCTCCGGCTTTGGGAAGTTCTGCTACCCCAGGACGCCGGAGTCCCGTGCCCCACTCCTCGCCCCCAGACTCCCACGTGTGACGGTTGTGGAGGCAGCTGGGGGAGGCGGGGTGGCCCAGGGTGGAGCAGGGGCTGCTCCTTGCAGAAGTCGTCCGAGAAGAGGCAGGGCCTGCGGGGGTGGCGTGACTTCCGGCTTCGGTGCCTCGAGGCCACCGACAGAGGCTGCGCCAGCACAAGGGGCCCCGGGGACCCAGAGTGGGGACCTGGGAGTCCTCCACCTCTCACCTGCCATGGGACCTCGGACAGGTCACGTTGCCTCTTTGGGCCTCACGCTGCTCCTCTATAAAATGGAAACATCACAGCCGCCTGCAGCAGCGTAAAGAGTAAAGCAAGGGAGATGGTGATTAAAAAGCGCTCAAATAATGGTCACGTTTTGCCCCGGTTGGAATGCGTTTGGCTGCAGATGACAGAAATTCCAGCTAGGGGCCCCAGGACTTGTTAGAAATGCAGCTTCTCAGCCCAGACGCACTGAGTCAGACCCTCTGCGGGTGGGTCCAGCGCCGTGGGATACCCGGGCTCTGGGTGATTCTCGTGCTTCCTCCAGCTGATCATCACCCCAAAGACATGCAGTGTCTCGGGGAAGGTGATTCCAGGGGCCGCGGCTCAGTGATGTCGTCCCTGCACCCCTCTCACCCGTCCTCTGTGGTCAGGACGGCCGCCACACCCAGCCGGTCCCCGAACACTGAGTCTGAGACAGGAAGAAGGGACGCGAGTGGACAGACCTTCCCATGCGCTCTCTCTCCTCTCAGGGAGGAAATCTTTCCTGTTGTCACCCAGCGGGCCTGTTTTTAAGTCCCTTTCATCGTACACGGCCGCATGCCCATTCCTGGATCCACCTCAAGCGAGAGTTGAAAGAACAGGGAGGTTTAGAGTGGAGAGAGGAAGACCAGGAGGCCATGAGAGCTGTCTTTAAATATATAAAGATTTGCTCTCGTAGGAGGCGGGATGGTGTCAGAGTTGAGAGCCGGGACTCAGACATGCCTGAGTTTGAATCCCAGCTCAGCTCTTTACCAGCTGTGTGACGCTGAGTGAGTTACCGAACCTCTCTGAGCATCAGTGGCCTCATCCATAAATGGGTGACGGTAACAGTGTCTACTCCATGGGGCAGTTATGCGAATTAAATGAGGATGAACTTGAGATGAGCTCAGCACGTGGTACGCACACACAGCTACCACGTTTGGTGACTCCATTTTTTTGCAGGGTGGGACTAATGCCAGTGCGTGTGTGTCACAGGGAGACAGAGTTCTACCGAATACAACAAAGGACGTTCTAATTGGCAGAACTGTCCGAAGATGAAATGGCCCGTGTGAAGAGGGAGGGAGCTCCCTGTCTCTGGGAGAATACAAGCAGAAACAGGACCGACCTTGGACTAGATGGACTTTAAGGCCCTTCCCTGATTCCGACTCCCAGCAGAGGCTTGCCTTTCCCCCCTCCGCCCTGCCCGGAGGGCCCTAGGGTCCCGGGGAAGGGGTGACATGAAGCTGTGAAATCATGGATCCTCAAACCATGGCAACTTCATGCTAAAAAAGAAAAGAAATAAACCCTGCAGCTATGTGGGTGGTCCTGAAACTCTTACGTTTTATTGGGTTGATTTTTCGTTTGTTTGTTTATCCACCTTCCTTCCAATTTTTCATAGCAAACCCAAACTGCTCTAGACTGCTGCTGTGGGCTCCGAAAATCTTTTAGGCCCTTAAAAAAAATAAATTTGGTTCTGAAGACGCAGGATTTGAAGACCTCGTGACGTTCCTGTGACTCTTTCATCTTGACCCACTGCACTGGTCGCAGCCTTTGTCCAGGAACCGGGCAGACAGTTCCCCTGTCAGGGTCTGGCCCGGCCCCGGCCCCGAGGAGGGCAGGCGGCCTCCCTGTGTGCCCTGGCTGCCGCCACGCTGGACGGGAACAGGCCAGCTCGTCAGCAAGCAGGCTCCCCGCTCACCTGCTTTCACCTCTTACACCAGTTGTGGCTGCCGTCCCCAGGCTGTTTCTTCTCCATCCCGCTGTCCCCGGCCTAGGCCCACTGCTCCCCTCCTGACACGAGAAGGTGCAAAGGAGTTACCTGGGTCAGGTGCCTACTATGTGGCAGCGACTGGCCGGGCACCGAGCAGACGCCATCTCATTTAATAAGCACACGTCTCCTTCGATGACTTGCTAATTTGATTATATTTGTCAAATATCATTCAGGTGCTAATTCGATTTTACAGCCGCGCATCACTCAACGATGGGGATATGTTGTGAGAAATGCACCATTAGGTGAGTTGGTCGTTGTGCAAACATCATGGCGTGCACTTACACAAACCTAGGTGCCACAGCCTACTACACACCTAAACTATGGGGTACTAATCTTACGGGACCACGGTCCGATATGTGGCCCATCGTTGACAGAAACGTCAGTATGTGGCACGTGACGGTATTTGTCAAAGTGTCAATCAGGAATGCATTTGGCTGTATGGAACAGAGACCCAACCACAGTGGAAGGTGGAGACCCAACCACTGCCCCTGGGGTCCAGGGCTTGGGAAGTCCCCAGTGACCAGCTTCCTTCACGCTTCCTCTCTGCCATCCTCAGCACGTGGCATGTGTCCTCGTGGTTGAAAGATGACGCAGCCTCACCTCCTGCATGTCATAGACATTCTGGGCAGGAAGACGGACATTGTGAAGGTCAAAGGCCATCTGGCAGCTGATTCTGTCCCTTTTATTCCAGATATTGTATTTTTCAATTCTACAATGTCCATTTGGTTCTTTTACTAATTCTTTGTGAAATTTCTCATTTTCTCATTTATTTTGAAGACACTTCCCTTTATGACTTCAGCATAGATATATATCAGCTAATTCCTATATCTGGGTCATCGTGGGGTCAGCCACCATTGATTGTCTTTTCTCTTGAATAGGGTTTGGCAAACTCTTTCTTAAAGGACCCAGTTAGTAAATATTTTAGGGTCACAAGCCATAGCATCTCTGTTGCCACAACTCGGTTTTGTGATTGTAGCGTGAAAGCAGCCACAGACCATATATAAGCGGAGGAATGTGACTGTGTTCCAGTCAAACTTCATTTTCAAAAGCAGGTGGGCAGCCCGTGGGCCGTGGTTTGCTGACCCCTTGAGTATGAACACATTTTTGGCAGTGGTTGTTTCCCCGGATGTCTAGTAATTTTAGGTTATATCTTGGACATTGTGAGGAATGCCGTGTGCAGATTCTGGATTGTTGTGTTTTGTTTGAGCAGGAGATTAACTTGTCTGGACTCCAATTCCAAGCGTCCCTCTTCCGCAGTGGCCGGCAGTTGAAATCCCTCTTGCGTCTGTCAGTCTTTGTTTGGCTGCACAGCATGGAGTCTGCTCTGTGCCTGCATGGGTCACATGCCAGAGGGCCAGCCAGAGACTGGGCAGAATGTATACAGAGAATTTGCCATTCCCCTCTGCGGCTCTCTCTTTGCTAGGGTTTCCCCTCTCACTTTCCGGCTACGGCGTCCTCTGGTTCTTCAAGACTGCCGGCTCCTGTTAGACATTGGCCAACCCTGCATGGTGTTGACCCGAGCTGTCTTCACGCAAAAAGTTGAAAAGCACAGAAGACTCACACGGTGCTGTCCCCGCTCTACAATGTTGACGCTCCTGCAGTTTCTGCCTGCCTCTGGTTCTCTCAATAACCGTCAGGTAGTTGTATCTTATATTTTGTCCAGAGTTTATGGTTGCTGGGTCTGGCGTAGTGGATCTGATTGTGGCTACTCTGCCGTTCCTGGAAGCAGAACCCCTGAGTCTGTGACTTAGCCGGAAAAACCATGAAACAATGACTTTCCCAGAAGTCTCAGCCAGTTAATCTCCAGTTACGCCTGGTTGGTCAGAAGTGGGTCCCGGGCCACTCCTAGCTGCAAGGGAGTTTGGAGAGAGGCGTGTTTTTCAGTGAGTGCGTTGCAGATCCAGCTGAAAAGGGGCTGTGTGGTGAGGAAGAAGGAGAGAAGGCACCTTGGGCAGGCGAGTTGCAGTTCATCTGTGAACTTACTGCAAGTGTATTAATTTCCTAGAACTGTTGTAAGAAATGACCACAAATATGTTGGCTCCAACAACAGAAATTTATTTTTTCACAGTTCTGGAAGCCAGAAGTCTGCCGTCAAGCAGGGCCGCGGTCCCTCTGAAGGCTTCAGGACAGGATCCTTTCTGCCTCTTCCCGTTTCCGATGGCTGCGCCCCTCCAGGCCCTACCCCATCTTTACGTGGCCCTCTCCCTATGTCTGTCTGTGTCCTTTCCTCTTCTGACGAGGACACCAGTCATTGGATTTAGGGCCGCCCTAAATCCAGGAAGACTTCATCTCGAGATACTTAGCTAATTATATCTGCAAAGACCCCATTTCCAAATAAAGTCACATTCCAAGGTTCCAGGAGGACAGGAATTGGGGGGACAGAATTCAGCCCAATCCAACAGGTGGGCGCCTCCCCTGCAGGCTGAGCAATGGTGGCCGATTGTCCACATGACATCTCATCTCCCTGGATGCTGAGCTTAGGGGGGTTTGCTGCCGTTCACTCTTTGGGGTCTTTGCTCTGGTCCCCTCACAGCTTGTCTCCATCAGGGTGGCACTGTGGGAATTGGTGAGGGGTGTGGCTTCAGTTTCCAGCCTGTGCCTTATCCCATCTTTCCTTGTCAGCCCGTTATGGTTTGAGCCTTTGAAGTCTTTCCTATATGACACTTCCCAGGGGCAGGAGAAGGCCCTGCAGCCAGTGCGTCTGGGTTCAAATCCTGGCTCCACCACTTATGATCTGAGTGACTTTGGACAGGTTACTCAACCTCTCTGTGCCTCAGTTTCCTCACATATAAAATGGGCATAATAATAGCAGCTACTTCTTAGGGTTGTTATGAGGCTCAAACCAGCGACTGCAGTTTTTTTTAAATTGTTTGGAAGCCTGGCGCATAGTAAATGCTATATACATGTTACTTGCTGCTATGACCATCACTTTAACAAATGTGTCATGCATTCCTAGGATTTTTTCCTCTAAAACCCTGCTCTGGGCCTTCGGACAGCAGCCCCTGCTCTCTGGCTCCTACCTCGGGGTGGGGCGGGGGGCGTGCGCCGGGGGTGCAGGCCACGGCAGAACAAAGGAGCCAATTTTAGCTTCTGAGTTTCCAGACAGACTTTTTTGTTTGTTTTTGCATTTTTTATTTTGACGTAATTTCCGACTTGCAGAAAAGTTGCAAGAACCGTCCAAAGGATTCCTGTGTACCCTTCCTTCCGATTCCCCAGACATTTTCCCCTCCTTTACTTGATAGTTTCCTTTTTCTCTCTCTTTCCTTTTCTAAATTCTTTAAGAGGCAGGGCAGACATGAGACCCCCTTTATGTCTAAATACTTGAGCGTCTGTTTTGTAAGAGCAAGGACACTCTCTTCCTCAGAAGGAGACGTTTTCTTACATAACCCTGGTGCAGTTGTCCCCCTCAGGAAGTCAACGTGGAGGCAGGGTGAGGAGTGTCTACAGACCTCACTCAGATCCCATCGATTGTCGCCAGAACGTCCGTCACGGCAAAAGAAAACCTCGGATCAGGAATCGCATTCAGTTTTCATGTCTCGTTAGTGTCCTTGAATCTGGACAAGCTCCTCACTTTATCTTCTCCTTTCGTGATGTTGACATTTTTAAAAGATTACCAGCCAAATATCCTGTAGTACGTCCCACACGTTGAGTTTGTCCACTGTTTCTGCATCACGAGACTCAGGCTTCGCCTTTTTGGCAGGACTCTCCCAGAAGTGACGTTGTGTCCTTCTCAGTGCGCCGTAGCGGGAGGCACGTGCCTAGCTGTTCTGTTGCTGTTGACGTCAACCTTGACCACTTGGGGAAGCTGGCGTCTGCCAGGTTTCTCCACTGGGACGTTCCTGCATTTTTTTGTAATATCTATCTTGTAGAGAGGTGTATGGAGACTAAGTAAACATCCTATTCCCCATAAAACCTTCACTCACTAGTTCTAGCCTCTCTTGATGATTCTTGCCTGAAACAAGTATTTTATGATGGCTGCCAAGGGTGACTTTTCTAATTCCACCGTGCCCCCTGTATTTATTAGTTGGCACTGTCCTGGAAGGAAAAGGTTTCCCTTCTCCCCTATTTATTTATTCATGTACACACAAGTGTTGTATATTTCATAAATACACATTATATATTTATACTATATATTTATGCATACTTTAAATATTATATATTACTTCTTTATTACGTACATATATTATGCATATACGCACAGACACATATATCAGTATGGGCTCGTTAATTCTTGTTTTATGCAGTGGATTACAATGCTTTACTATCATTTTTCACTTTGATGCTCACATCATCCCAGATTCGAACAGGCGGGGCCCCTTCCAGCTGGCTCCTGTGTGTGTTTGACATGGCCCCATCAGTTTTGGCACAACTTTCCGGCAGAACAAGATGTTCCCAGCTCATCGTGTACTTTCCTTGCCCCAGTCCTGGAATCGGCCGTGTCTCCAGGGAGGCCTGGCTCCTTTTAGTGGAGATTGCATCTGACTAGAAGATAAAACTCTCTGGCAGAGAAAATAGGTTGAGGGAAAGGATGTTCATATCTCACAAACCAAATCTCATGCAACGCACAATATTCTCTGGGGAAGGTCTGGTTCTCTACCCTGCCCAGGCTCTCCAGATAAGGGGAGAGACGCAGCCTGGAACCAGGTGCTGACGACAGTCTGAGGGGCTCCCCAAGCCACAAGGTGGAGTCCCCTCCTGCTGTAGGAGCTTAGAGAGTCTGACACTCGCTTTCCCAGACTCCCTTGCAGCTAGGGTGCAGGCATGGGACATGCTGCTGTGGCTTTGAATTGAGAGCCCTTGGTGCAAGGAAGCTAGTGTCCAGGGACTTCTCTCAGGGGAGAAGAGGGGCGCCTGAGGTAGTGGGTAGGGGTGCGAGATTTAAACAAAATAAAATAATAATAATAATAAAACATTGTACGGAACATGCTTTTACTAAAATATTATTCATTGTTTATCTGTAATTCAAATTGAACTGGGTCTTCTGTGTTCTCTCACAACCCTGGGTGTAAGACTAACAGGAGGGTTCAGACTCTCCCGCCCCTGAGGGCTGTGTGGCACAGACGGCACTACCCAGGGGTCAGCACCCAGCAGCTGAGTCCCACCAGACCATCCCATGGTGTGATATTGGGTGTCGTTTCTGGCTGCAGAACCTTCCTGTCTGGTCCTCCTGCCCTCCCCGAGAGTCTGTGGGATCCTCAGTGTCCATATAACAAATCCCTTTTCTGCTTAAATGAGTGCAGGTGCTGGGAAGGGTAACCTGTGCCCACCTCTTGTCGAGCTGAAGTCAAGTGGGGATGAAGGGAGGAAGCCCCCAGGTCAGTTCTGGGAAACTGTAAAGTAGAAGGGGCTTGATCCCCACTTCCTTCCAGAACTTGCAGAATTCCACAGCCTGCAGACTAAGGCATCCATCCATCCACCCATCTGCCCATCCATCCATCCATCCATCCATCATCCATCCATCATCCACCCATCCATCATCCACCTATCCATCATCCAACCACCATCCACCCACCATCCATCCATCCATCCATCCATCATCCATCCATTCATCTATCTGCCCATCCATTATCTATCCACCCATCATCCATCTGTCCATCCATCCATCTGCCTGTCCATCATCCATCCATCCATCCACCCATCCACTCATTCTCCATCCATCATCCATCCATTCATCTATCCGCCCATCCATCTACTCCTCCACTCTTCCATCATCCAGCCTGCCTCCCCCACACGAATGTACGCTCCACGCAGGAGCAGACACATTTGTGTCTGTTTTTTTTTCATTTGTGGTATCTCTAGGCCCTAGAACAGTGCCTAGCACACAGTAGGTGCTCAATAAGTGTCAGGTGGATGGATAGATGGAGGCTGGCTGGATGATGGAAGAGTGG